>NC_048305.1:100553474-100876137 GCF_013100865.1 Trachemys scripta elegans | reverse complement strand
GGCTCTTAAACAGAGCCGAAGAGTCAGGGGAGGAGCAGAGCTGCCGCGGCCGGAGGCTCCGCTCCTCCCGACTCTTTGGCTCTGTTTAAGAGCCTAGCTGCCCAAGCGCTACCGGCTTCGGGCAGCCCCCATGCCTCCGGACCCTGCGCCGCCGGAGCCCGGGAGGGGAAGTGCCCGGCCGGCGGCTGGGGTCCGGAGGCAAGGGGGCTGCCTGAAGCCCATAGCGCTCGGGCAGCTCGGCTCTTAAACAGAGCCGAAGAGTCAGGGGAGGAGCAGAGCCGCCGCGGGAGGGGAAGTGCCCGGCCGGCATTTTCCCGGACATGTTCGGCTTTTTGGCAATTCCCCCTGGACGGGAGTTTGATTGCCAAAAAGCCGGACATGTCCGGGAAAAACCGGACGTATGGTAACCCTAGTATAATTGCTGGTGGATACGATTAAAAAAGGAATCTAGTCACGCATGTGGCATGTACGTGTGTGTAAACCCTGCTATGGGAGGTGTTCTCATTTTCTGGACTGTCATGCTCAGAGTTTATATGACCCAATGCACAATGTGTATAACAATGCAAGGTTGAGAAGTGTGATTAATACTACAGATCCAGAATTAAATGAGCCCCAGTTTCCAAACACATCACTAAATTAAAACAAATGAACAAAAAAGTATGATTTGAAAACACTTGTAAAGATTAGTCCATTCAGTGAATGACAAGGAAATAACATCTCCATTGCCTTTAAACAATTTATGAGTAATACAAGATACCTAGAAGTTTAGTAACCATCATGTCTCTAAAAGGGTCAGAGTTCTTGGCTTGCTGGTGAAGCTTTAGTTCTGTCAGGAAGTATTTAGAAAACTTCAGGCTAATCATTTCAAATTTGTTTGGGTCTTTTAAGTTATCTTTACAATAATTAGGCAAATGAAAATAAGAGCACATTGATTTTTTTTTCTTCCAAACCACTAAATTCAACAAAGTGCACATGCCAGAATTCATCAGAAGAGCTGGAAGTGTACAGTAGTGCTCTGTGATATTTAGCAGTAGTGTGAAATGTAGATTCCAATTTCATTGTCAACTCTAATTCAAGCACTTGCTACAGTCCCAATTTCTAGAACTGAAAAAAACAGGTATAAAAGTTACATTTATGTAGTACCTTGCCTCCCACGCAGGGCCGGCTCTAGGTTTTTTGCCGCCCCAAGCTCAGGTGGAGCTGGGGCTCGCAGGCGGCCCTGGAAGCAGAGGGAGTGATGTCACCTTCTCCCAGTGCCTGCAGGGGCTTTACCCCCTCCCCCACCCGGCCGCGCAGAGAAACCCCGCTATAAGGGGTGGCACAAGGCAGCGCAGCAGCCAGCGCGCAGATGAGGTGGTGCAACCCCGGCTCCCCAGCAGGACTCGCCCTCTCCTCCCCAGGTAGCGGCTGGGCCCTGCCAGCTCAGCATCCCGGGGCTGGGGCTTCCCCTTCCTGCTGCGGCCAGGGGCGCGGCGCCCTCGCCCCTTCTAAGTGGCACAGCCCCGAGAGCACAACTGCCCTGAAAAAAAAGGATGGCCGGAATGCCGCCCCGGGAAATGCGCCACCCCAAGCACGTGCTTGCTTTGCTGGTGCCTAGAGCCAGTCCTGCTCCCACAAGATCCCAGAGCGCTAGCCAAAATGATACAGAGGGATCACTTCACCCACCACTGAAATACAGCACCTGTTTAACTGCATTTGGCAATACTACACAACCTTTTATGAGAGAAAGCAGCAGCAGACTGCATGCAGTGGCAACTGAATGAGAACAGCCAAAATGTAGTTACTTCAAATGGAATCTGAGAAAGTTGCTGTGCACAATTATTACATTATGGCTCCTCAAATCCAGTTTCCTACTCTACAAGTTACTTGCATTGGCGGATAGTGGTGTCGCAGATAAACACATTTTGTTTTGTTTCATTTGCCATTGAACTCTGCCTCTTCCTCTTTTACCACCCCTCCCCCTCGCCCAGTTCCTACACATTAATCAACAGTTTTATTGCTAATGCATTTGCAGCAGTTTTTAAAAAATGTAAATGTTGCTTTAAAAAAAAAAAAGACTAAGAACCAATGGTACAGTAGGTTTTATGTTGTGGCACCCCAGCATCCAAAATGTAATTTGGTGAAACTTCAGCAGCTAGAGGTCGGACTTTTTTAACTGTGCATCTGCAAAGAAAGGCTAATAAATATATTCAAATCTGAAAGGCCACAAAACATGCAAGTCTGGAGCAGTAAATTTTTTATGCTTATCAGCTGCAGAAAGACATCCATATAATAGACTTCATAGGACAAATTTATGATTCTGTAAATGTTCCCTTCATTTAAATCAGCATCTCAGTATCTTGATATCTGCAAATCACCCAAAAACCCTGATGGACTGAAATGCTAAATGCCACAGTGGACCATCTAATGTTCATTCTTCTCTGTAAACAGGGAGGAGGATCTATCATAATGACACTGAGGCCTTTTGAGGAGCCTAAGGTCTGGCAATTATGCATATGAAGCTGAGTGTTTAAGTCCAATAATGGGGTTTAGTGATGGAT
The DNA here is from genome assembly GCF_013100865.1 of Trachemys scripta elegans. Classification (NCBI taxonomy): domain Eukaryota; kingdom Metazoa; phylum Chordata; order Testudines; family Emydidae; genus Trachemys; species Trachemys scripta. Next base: position 100,873,597 of record NC_048305.1, on the reverse strand, counting down.
GGATCATCCCTTCTTGTACTTCTAAGATGCTTGTGATAGCTGAATTGTCCCCAAGTGGCACCCATAAATTCTGGCCTTTCAGAAAAGCCCACATGTTGTGTAGGTATCACCCAAAGCCCTCATTAGTTAGACTGTGACCTTTGCTGTGTGACTATCAGGCAGAAGCCTAGGAAAGGCCTGTGTTCGATTAGCACTGCAATTTGTTCATTATCTTCTGACAGGAATTTGCAAGTGTCAAAGAAGATTGTGTTATGAAAAGGTCAAGAGCTGAACTGTAAGGGTTGGGGGACGGGCATCTGTCTTGAAAATTCAGCCCCAGCACTAATAAACACCACCATTAAACAGCATCTAATTTGCTCCCGAGTACCAGGAACCAGGAGCAGGTAAAATCAAAGTTTGGGGTAATTTAGCTTCACAGGAGTAAAATTACTTCAGGATAAAAACTGGTTTTCTGCTTTTTTACTTAAAATTATGGAAATTGTTTCTGACAGCAAATTGCTCCTAATTAATTTACGGGCTCTGCTGGGAAAATGCACTGTAATGTTGATTTCTACATTCTGCAGACTTAATTATAAAAACAAAATTTTCTTAAACTATTAACTTCTGTGCTGCCAGAATCAGAGTGATAGGAACAGCAAGGGGGACTGGGAGTGCACTGTGACTATTCTCAGCATGTAGCATGCTCACTGAAATATTATATTCCATATCATCTTGGCCTCTTACTGGTGTTCTAGATTCTTAAGACTGTTTTTGTTTTTAACTTTGGACAACAGCTAGGCCAAGGCAATCATTAAAAACATAAAAATTCCCCATACCTCCATGTAACTGTATGGTATTCTCTGGAATAACCAAGACTTATGGATCACTACATGGTGGGTTTTTTCTCCTTGGCTATCAGGCTACTCCTCCCTGCCTGAGTAAGTCAAGGAGGACCCAATCCAGAGCTTGTGGTATCATGAAAGCATCTATGGTGATAAATTTGTGGGGGGACACACTCTGGAAGGGGAAACAGTGATTGTCCTGCAAACTCAAACTTGGTGGTGCTTCTCAAAGACATGGAAGTGTGGGATGTCCCTGAGTCAGCCTGCTTTACAGAGAAATAGATCCAAAGTTAAGGGCTTCAGTCAATGACGGTGCTAGCCCACTGGGGGTCCTGAGCAGGAATATTTTTGGCTCCCCCCCCCCCACAATACCTAATAAAAAGAAATAGGGGGCTCCCTTGAACTGCTCAGGCCTCTAAGCAATTGCTTAGTCTGCTTATGCCTAGCACTGGCTTGGCTCCTGTCAAAAACAGCAGTGGTAGACTGGAGCAGCTGGTACAAATGTATCAGACTTTTCCTCAAAGATGTATGTCAAGGAGGATCTAAGGAAGGGCACATATAATCCATTAGTATTTAGTTATTGCCTAGTTATCTCCTTGGGAAAAGACAGGAATCCAATCCTTAGGGATGAGGTTTAGAAATGGCTAATTATGAGGAAACAAACAGGGTCGTGGAGGGATTTTTGTTTTAAAATAAGCAGTCAGGTAGGGAGTGGCTGAGGATCTGATCTAGATCACTAATATCTGGGGGTGGCAGAATGGATATAAATAGCTACATGAAGGTCAAATAAGGATTTATATTCCTTTTTGGAGGAAAAGTGACCATTTCAGGATCTTTTGTGGTTCACCCATTTACCTTTGCTAGTCATTCAAAGTCACAACTGAAGGGATCAGCAACTGGGAGGAGGCGGGGGCTGTCTGAATTTTTTTTACTCTTTGGAAGGGTCAGAACATCCCCTCTGATGTTTTCAGTCCAGCCAGCCAGTCTCAAGATGAGTCTCAAATCCAGATTTTCCATATGGCAGTAGAGATGTAAAGCCAGCCGTATCCATTCTCCACACCCCCATTATTTTCTTAACACAGAGTCCATTCAATTACACTCTCTATTAGAATTCAAAAGTTGTAGTTATCTATTTGGCAGCTGATGATAAAACCTTCAATGGTGCACACATTGAGCAAAATGTCAGAAGACCTAGTGTACAAGTAGAGAAAATTTGACCCACTTTTGTAAAATCACAAGGGTCAGTGTCTTACATTAAATCCAGTGGGAAAAGCTGGCACATGATCCATGATATTTAATTCTATGAGTCAGATTTACTCAGCTATCGTTTTCTAAGCAGCAAATCACAGAAAAATCTAGAAAACATTGTTCTAATATTTTTATATCACTCCTTTGCTGACAGCTCTGACATTTAAGAGAGGAGAAAGGCTGGTGTATTAGGCTTCATAGCACACTGTGTTACCAACAGTAAAATAGCAACACAGGCACATAGAGAATGCTGTCAGTATTATTAAAGAGAGATCAAATGTACTCATAGCGTTATTGTAGCCGAAAAGTAGGGAATGCAGAAACAAGGATGTTGATGCAATCATAGCAAACATTAATTCATATTCTCGGAGAAATAACTTTGTTACAGTGGAGAGAACATATCAGTGAATTAAGAGCAAACAAACTTTGGACGAAATTTGTAATTATTTAAAAACAACTACAAGCTTTAGAAACCCAGGAAAATCACAGTTAATGTTGCATTTAAAAGAAATGCGGGCATTTTAAAGAATAAAAATGCAGAATTCAGATACCCATACAACCTTAACTCTGCTCCTCTAATGATGCCCTGAGAAAGAACACAATAGTGGTGTTTTTTTTAAAGAATATGTATTATTAATCAGTATATTCAGAGTTAAGGTTATAGTGAAAAGTACTACAAAGGTCTTAAAATAAGTAATGCACAAGTTAGGCATCTGCAGTGTCCATAAAAATATAGAAGTAATATTTCTAGTCACTGAGACTAAGGAACTATAGGGATTTTTATTTTTCGATAGTCATTTTTGTTTAAAAAATGCCAACCAGTGATCAAATCCTGCTCGTTAGATATGCAGACTTTTAACGTGTGTCTAAATTTGAATTTTAAATCAAAGTGTATAACGGTTGTAAAGATGCATTTAAACTTTGATGTTCATCACCTGTACACAAACAGCCAAACACTACAGAATCAGGCTAGGTGTCTGATAATTATAACTTACACTAACACTCACCTGTGGCTGAAACATTACCTTAGCCACTGTTGCTACCATAAGAAAAACAGCCCAAATTGGATCTCAATATTCCATACAAAAGATTCTGCAGACTCATCAGGGTTTAATTACAGCTCCACTGAATCTGTTTTTTGTTTGTTTAAATAAAAAGGTTAATAATTGCAGTGAATAAAATGTCATTGATAGAGGATTTTTTAGAGATTTCATTGAACTTCCAAATGATGTCCACGTACTGATAAAGGTAAAATTACAGTGCATGTGGATAAAATGTGGGACTGAATAGCTGATTCACTAACAATCAAATCAAAGCCAGCCCTTAAGAGAGCTACTGTACTGTATTATAAGACTAAGGAAACTAAAAAATATGTTACACTCCACAGGAGACTACTACTCAAACTGGAACAAACTCATTCCTGGTGTAACTCCACTGAAGCCAATGGAGTTACACTAGGAATGAATTTGGTCCAATAGCGCTAAACCAATTAATGTGCTAATGGGGCAATGCTGAGAAAAACAGTCAACACAAAGCAAAAATTGCTAAGTCTGGACTACTGCCATGTGCTTGATATGGGACTGACTCTGAAGGACACCTGGCAGCTTCAACTGGTACAGAACGTGGCTGCCTACCACATAGGATAGTAGATAGACAAAATCATATTGCATCTGTTCTCTCGTGTTGACTGCCAGTTTGAATCCACGTGCAATCTGAAGTGCTAGTTATCAGTTATAATAAAGTCTTAATTGGTCTAGGAACCCAATGTTGTCCAAGGCAGCCAATTACAATGACCCTGATTCGTCTCTGACATTTACACAGGTGTAACTCTGTTGACTTCAGTGGAGTTATCTCTGATCTACACCAGAATGAGTTGGATGATATCAGCCACATTATCTCCTTCCACAGCTATTGCAACTGACAAGGACCCTGCAACAGTCAGTTTCCACAGCTGATGTTACCAAGGCTGGAGGAAGTGCTCCTCAGTAGAAGGAGTTCATCAGAGTCTGGATTTCCCCTTACTTAGGTTGTATTACAAAAAACCTCTCTGACCTGGCTTTTCTATGAAAGTGGTTATTGGATCTCCCAGGGATCTCCCCGGAATCTCTCTTGAAAATCTGACTTCCGTTTGATCCACTCCACCCTCCACCCCTCCCGGCTTTAGAAAGAGTCTCATTGAAAAACTGAAGGCTACTGAGTCTATGCTCCCAGTTCTGGATAAATGCTGTGCTTTTACTGTAATGTTGTAAATAGCACTCAGATGCCACAGTGAGGAGCACCTTAACTGTAACGCTAACAATGTCATGGACAAGATGGCGCAGTGACAGCTAGAAAAAATGAAACTGCACAGATGGGTTACATCAAGGAAGCAGTGTTATCTAGTGGTTAGGGCACAGGACGGCTGTCAGGACTTCTACATTCTATTCCCGACTCTGACACTGACTCACTGACCCTAAGTGATTTACTTATCTCTGCGCTTCAGTTTCTTCATCTGCAAAATAGGTACAATTGGCAAATATCATTAGCTCCCTGATACAGTGTGAGGCTTGACTGATTTGTTTATAAAAGACTTTGAGATCTTCAAGTGAAAGGCGCCATAAGTGCAAAGTATTAATAATCGTAGTATTATTTATTAAGAACTAGTCACAAAATGAAACGCTTCCAACCGCCAAAGTGTCAAATGTAAAAACAGCAAGTTATCCTCTAAATGAACGTGGGACCACTTCTCCATTAGCCTTAGGATTCCCTGAACTCTTCCTCTCTGTGCTATTTGTTCGCCCCATGAAGGGCCATGTATCCCTGCTGACCAATCATCTCTTGCTGGATTTAGAGGCTGAATCCCCTGCAACCCTGGCAGTATATGTATGCCTGTATAAAAGAGATTTTTTTACCCCTGTCTACTGGATGTAGTACAAGGTACCCTATCATATAGCAATGAAGACTGAAGCCAGTGCATATCCTGGGTAGTTAATTAAGTATAATTAATGGTCTGAAGCAAAGCTTCGAGCCACAAAATCCTCCAAGCTGGTCAATAATCTTCCAAGAATGCCCTGGGGCCTTGTTATTTGTTAACGAAATAAACAGTTACAGTGACCAGTTTTGGAGAAAAGTTACAGTTACAGACATTTATTGCTTATAGCCCACTGCGAACACACAGGGCAAAATCCCTACAGCCCTGTTGTAAGCCTGCAGAGGTCAGTGGAGCCATGCATGGTTACACCTGCTCAAATTTGCCCCATAGTTTTCCCATAGTGAAAGAAAACGGCATCCCCATTTTTTAAAGTGGTGTATTCAATTGCTGTACTTAGGAGAAACAAAATGGCTAATTCATAAACATCAATGTAAGCTGTTTATGTAACCGATATGCATCAAAGAGAAGTACTAACAAGGCATCTGTTGATCAGATAGACTGCGCTCTCTTCAAATGCAGGCCTCATTCAGTTGGATTCCTCACTCGCATATGGGTGAGAAGATACCATAACCACAGGACAAGGCAGTTAATCTCAGTGAAGCAAAGTAGAGCGAGGCAAAATGCACAATCTCTGCCAGAAAGCTTTAGACACAGACCTCAAATGCCTCTGCTAGAGAACAGGAGACAGCTTTGCATCTGGCTAGTGTAGCTGCCAAAGCCACCCCAAGAGTGCTACAGAAAATCATAGAGAAGGAATGCCAAGGGCAGCACAAACATCTCTGCCAGCATAAAGAAGCGATGCCAAGTGAGTGTCACCACTGCACACACCCATCTTGGAAATGGCGTGGCTGTTTAATAAAGTAAAATTTGTATGAAGGGAAGGCTTGCCTGTGCACAATTTATACACATTTCCAGACTACGGAAAAGAGAATAAATGACCACAACACTGTTGTCTGCACCTACAGTGGACCCAGAGGTAGCGTAGCGCTAAAGCTGCCAGCACAACTAAGTGAAATCTACAGTGGTGCCAGCTAGGGTCTAGCACTAAGGAAATATTGCATAGCTTGGCATCCCTGTGACTGCCATTCAAACAGGTGGAGAGAAGTATCATTAGAGACCGTAATGTCTGGTGGTCTCAGAGCCAAAGAATCATTGGGCTGATATGATCGTGCCAGAAATTGCAGAAGAAAGGGAAAGAAAAAAAAACGGACAAGAAAAAAGCCATAAGCCAGGACACTAAGCCTACCAGATAGATCGGAGGAGGCTGGTTCCTATCAACAGCTATACTTTAAAATAATGTTACACTTCCCATTTGAAGGTAAGTTGTTTACTTCTAAAAGCACAACACACATTGTATTAGGATAGCCCCTTTGCAGAACGCTGAGCATGTTAACATCGCAGTTTATTGAAGACAGGCAGTCAGTGCTGGTAGACAATTTTGTTTGATATCAATTTTGTTTGCAAAATCCAGATCGTTCCTCTCTCCAAACCCTGATCAAACAGATTCCTCAAGATGCCTTTACAAAAATATCTTTATCAACAATCCAGTGCTTATGGAGCAACCCTACCATAGTCTAGTTTTTGGGAGGGACGGAAATAAAATTCAACAAGGAAACAGATTTCAGTTGGAAGGGAGGACTACACCAAAATGAGGAAGTTAGTTAAACAGAAATTACAAGGTACAGCATCAAAAGTAAAATCCCTGCAAGCTGCATGGAAACTTTTTAAAGACACCATAATAGAGGCTCAGCTTAAATGTATCCCCCAAATTAAAAAACATAGGAGGAGAACCAAAAAAGGACCACCGTGGCTAAACAACAAAGTAAAAGAAGCAGTGAGAGGCAAAAAGGCAAACTTAAAAAAGTGGAAATTAAATCCTAGTGAGGAAAATAGAAAGGAGCTTAAACTTTGGCAAATGAAGTGCAAAAATATAATTAGGAAGGCCAAAAAAGAATTTGAAGAACAGCTAGCCAAAGACTCAAAAAGTAATAGGATTTTTTTTTTTTTTTTAAGTACATCAGAAGCAGGATGCCTGCTAATGAACCAGTGGGGCCACTGGGCGATTGAGATGCTAAAGGAGCACTCAAGGACAAGAAGGCCATTGCGGAGAAACTAAATGAATTCTTTGCATCGGCCTTCACAGCTGAAGATTTGAGGGGAATTCCCACACCTGAGTCATTCTTTTTAGGTGACAAATCTGAGGAACTGTCACAGATTGAGGTGCCATTAGAGGAGGTTTTGAAACAAATTGATAAACTAAACAGTAATAAGTCACCAGGACCAGATGGTATTCACCCAAGAGTTCTGAAGGAATTCATATGTGAAATTGGAGAACTACTAACTAACTAAATCAGCTTCTGTACCAAATGACTGGAGGATAGCTAATGTGATGCCAATTTTTAAAAAAGGCTCCAGAGATGATCCCAGCAATTACAGGCTGGTAAGCCTAACTTCAGTACCAAACTGGTTGAAACTATAGTAAAGAACAAAATGGTTAGACACATAAATGAACATAATTTGTTGGGGAAGAGTCAGCATGTTTTTTGTAAAGGGAAATCATGCCTCACCAATGTACTAGAATTTTTTGATGGGATCAACAAGCATGTGGACAAGGGGGATCCAGTGGATATAGTGTACTTAGATTTTCAGAAAGCTTTTGACAAGGTCCCTTACCAAAGTCTGTTAAGCAAAGTAAGCTGTCATGGGATAAGAGGGAAGGTCCTCTCATGGATTGGTACCTGGTTAAAAGATAGGAAGCAAAGGGTAGGAATAAATGGATAGTTTTCAGACTGGAGAGAGGTAAATAGTGGTGTCCCCCAGGGGTCTGTACTGGGACCAGTCCTATTCAGTATACTCATAAATGATCTGGAAACAGGGGTAAACAGTGAGGTGGCAAAATTTGCAGATGATACAAAACTACTCAAGATAGTTAAGTCCCAGGCAGTCTGCAAAGGGCTACAAAACTGCGTGACTGGGTAACAAAATGGCAGATGACATTCAATGTTGATAAATGCAAAGCAATGCACATTGGAAAACATAATCCCAACTATACATATAAAATGATGGGGTCTAAATTAGCTGTTACAACTCAAGAAAGAGATCTTGGAGTCAATGTGGATAGTTCTCGGAAAACATCCACTCAATGTGCAGTGGCAGTTAAAAAAGGGAACAGAATGTTGGGAGTCATTAAGAAAGGGATAGATAATAAGACAGAAAATATCATATTGCCTCTATAAATCCATGGTATGCTCACATCTTGAATACTGCATGCAGATGTAGTTGTCACATTTCAAAAAAGATATATTGGATTTGGAAAAGGGCAACAAAAATGATGAGGGATATGGAATGGCTTCCATATGAGGAGCGATTAATAAGTCTGGGACTTTTCAGTTCGGAAAAGACACTAATAAGGGGGGATGTTGGAGAGGGCTATAAAATCACGACCGGTGTGGAGAAAGTAAATAGGGAAGTGTTATTTACTCCTTCTCATAACACAAAAAGTAGGGGTCACCAAATGAAATTAATAGGCAGCAGGTTTAAAACAAACAAAAGGAAGTATTTTTTCACACAATGCACAGTCAACCTGTGGAACTCCTTGCCAGAGGATGTTGTGAAGGCCAAGACTATAACAGAGTTTAAAAAAAAAAACTAGATAAATTAATGGAGGATAGGTCCATCAATGGCTATTAGCCAGGGTGGACAGGGATGATGTCCCCAGCCTCTGTTTGACAGAAGGTGGGAATGGGCAACAGGGGATGGATCACTTGATGATGACCTGTTCTGTTCATTCTCTCTGGGGCACCTGGCATTGGCCAGTGTCAGAAGACAGGATACTGGGCTAGATAGACTTTTGGTGTGACCCAGTATGGCTGTTCTTATGTAAGCTTGCCAGGGTTTATTTAAAACAGAGGAGTAAGGGAGGACTGGATGACTCATGGGATTGGCAATGCGCTCAGGGCCCTTTTCCCTTCCCTCAGCCATTTGAATGTTGCCCAGGTTAGTAGAGAGTGAAAGCCATTACCATCTGATGCCTGTTTGCTGGCTTACTGGTTTAGCAAATGCATTTGTGGCTTCCGTCCCAGTCCTAGCAGTCACAATTGACACTAATTAACACCCATGTTGACAGTCTGGGGGAGGAGGGGAGGGAAGGGGAAAGGCTGAATAGACATAGTGACTGAATTGCCCTCTTGTTCCTTTAGCTTGTTCCCCTTTGTGAGGGCTGAGGCACACTGGCAGGTCACTGTGATGAAGCTTGCACTGCCAAAGCCTGCACTGTACCTACTCTGTGTATAAATATAAACCGTCAGAGCTGAAAAGCTGTTATCTCCCAGGATCACCGAAAAGCTACAAGACACAATATATACACAGACCTGAGAAAAGACATTTCCTAGTTATGAATAATTGCCCGACAATGTCCTGTTCTCATTAAGACAGAAAAAAATATTAAGGTTACAGTTTGAGAGGTGTGGCTTATTTAATGCAATTTACACTTTTGGCATCTGGGAGCACTGCCAAGTACTGGATTGAAAATGTTAGGTCATCCTGCCAAATCTTAGAAGTCTGGCACCAGGTGAAAAGACATGCTGTGATGAGACAGGGGAAAGTTACTGAGCGGTTTTACATACCTGTTTTTTGTTTTGTGTGACGGAAGAAGGTCTTAGCATTACATGCTAAAGCTGGTATTTGTTGTATGATGGAGTCTTAACCTTAGTCATAGATTCATAGATTCCATGGCCAGACGGGACCATTGTGATCATGTAGTCTGATCTCCTGTATAACATAGGCCAGAGAACTTCCCCAAAATAATGTCTAAAACAGATCTTTGACAAAAACATCCAGTCTTGATTTGAAAATTGCCAGTGACGGTGACTCCATCACAACTCTTGGTAAATTGTTCCCATGGTTAATTACCCTCAGTGTTAAAAATTTACACATTATTTCCAGTCTGAATTTGTCTAGCTTGTACTTCAAGCCAGTGGATCATGTTATACCTTTCTCTGCTAGATTGAAAAGATGTCTAGTTGGCAGCTGGTATCAAGCAGAGTGCCCCAAGGATCAGTCCTGGGGCCGGTTTTGTTCAATATCTTCATTAAGGATGATTGCGTGGATTGCACCCTCAGCAAGTTTGCAGATGACACTAAACTGGGAGGAGTGGTAGATACGCTGGAGGGTAGGAATAGGATACAGAGGGACCTAGACAAATCAGAGGATTTGGCCAAAAGAAATCTGATGAGGTTCAACAAGGAAAAGTACAGAGTCCTGCACTTAGGAAGGAAGAATCCCATGCACTGCTACAGATTAGGGACCGAATGGCTAGGCAGCAGTTCTGCAGAAAAGGACCGAGGGATTACGGTTGATGAGAAGCTGGATATGAGTCACCAGTGTGCCTTTGTTGCCAAGAAGGCTAACAGCATTTTGGGCTGTTTAAATAGGCGCATTGCCAGCAGATCGAGGGATGTGATCATTCCCCTCTATTCGGCATTGATGAGGCCTCATCTGGAGTACTGTGTCCAGTTTTGGGCCCCACACTACAAGAAGGATGTGGAAAAATTGGAAAGAGTCCAGCAGAGGGCAACAAAAATGATTAGGGGGCTGGAGCACATGATTTATGAGAAGAGGCTGAGGGAACTGGGATTATTTAGTCTGCAGAAGAGAAGACTGAGGGGGGATTTGATAGCTGCTTTCAACTACCTAAAAGGGGGTCCCAAAGAGGATGGATCTAGACAGTTCTCAGTGGTACCAGATGATAGAACAAGGAGTAATAGTCTCAAGTTACAGTGGGGGAGGTTTACGTTGGATATTAGGAAAAAACTTTTTCACTAGAAGGGTGGTGAAGCACTGGAATGGGTTACCTAGGGAGGTGGTGGAATCTCCTTCCTTAGAGGTTTTTAAGGTCAGGCTTGACAAAGCCCTGGCTGGGATGATTTAGTTGGGAATTGGTCCTGCTTTGAGCAGGGGATTGGACTAGATGACCTCCTGAGGTCCCTTCCAACCCTGATATTCTATGATTCTATAATTCTAAGAGCCCATCATCAAGTATTTGTTCCACATGTAGGTACTTATAGACTAGAATCAAGTCACTCCTTAACCGTCTCTTTGGTAAATTAAATAGATTGAGCTCTTTGAGTCTATCACTGTAAGGCATGTATTCCAATCTTTGAATCATTCTTGTGGCTCTTCTCTGAAGACTCTCCAATTTATCAACATCCTTCTTGAACTGTGGACACCACAACTAGACACAGTATTCCAGCAGTGGTTGCATCAGTGCCAAACACAGAGGTAAAATAACCTCTCTATTCCTACTTGAGATTCCACTGTTCATGCTTTCAAGGCTCATATAAGCCCTTTTGGCCACAGCGTTGCACTGGGAGCTAATGTTCAGCTGATTAACTACCCCTCTAACCCTCTCCCCCCATCTTTTTCAGAGTCACTGCTTCCCAGGATAGAGTCCCCCATCCTATAAGAATGGCCTCCATGTTTTGTTCCTAGACGTATACATTTACAATTAGCTATATGGAAGTACATATTGTTTGCTTGAGCCTAGCTTATCAAGTGATCCAGATCACTGTATCAGTGACTTGTCCTCTTTGTTATTTACCACTCTCCCAATTTTTGTGTAATCTGCAAACTTTATCAATGATGATTTTATGTTTTCTTCCAGGTCATTGATAAAGAGTTTAAATAGCGTCGGGCCAAGAACCAATCCCTGCAGAACCCCATTAGAAACATGCCCACTTAATGATGATTCCCCATTTACAATTACATTTTGAGATCTATCAGTTAACCAGCTTTTAATCATTTAATTTTTATTAGTCTAGTTTTTTATACATCAAAATATCATGTGGTACCAGGTCAAACACCTTACAGAAGTCTATGTATATTACATCAATACTATTGCCTTTACCAACTGAATTTATAATCTCAGGGAAAAAAATCAAGTTAGTTTGACAGAATTGATGTCCCGTAAACCTATGTTATTGGCATTAATTGTATTACCCTTCTTTAATTATTTATTAATTGAGTCCTTTAACAGCCACTCCATTATCTTGTTCAGGATCGATGTCATAGACTGATAGGCCTATGATTATCCACATCATTCTGTTTAACCTTTTTAAATATTAGCACAACATTTGCTTTCTTCCAGTCTTTGAAAACCTCCCCAGAGTTACAAGGCGTATTGAAAATCAACATTAACAGTCCAGCAAACTCCTCAGACAGCTCTTTTAAACCTCTTGGCTGCAAGTTATCCAGACCTGCTAATTTTAAAATGTCCAACTTTAGTAGCTTCTGTTTAACATCCTCCTGAGATACTAGTGGAATGGAAAGTGTTATCATATAATATGACTACATAGTATGTTTTCCCCCCAAATGCAAATACGTATGCCAATTAAGGGTAATCACTGAGTGTAATTTGTATGCAAAGGAATGTTACTTAGTGTTAGCAAATGTGAAATAGCACAAAACAATCCTCACAGATAGAGTAGCATTATTAGAGTGCATCGGTCCTTTATTTAGCTTTACTCTTTATTAGACTGCTATCAAACAGCCCCACTCTTTATGGACTGCTTGGGGAACAAAATTAAACACATTGATGAATAATGAAGCAAGAGGGTGTTTTTTATTTGTATCAAATGCCACTTGGTGACAAACATTTTCACTGTTCTCCTCCATCTGTGGAGTGGATCTAAAAATATTCTATATACTGTAGAGGAAAAAGTTTGAGAAGAGCCAAGAAAAATTGTTTCAGAAATGAGAAATGTCTCTAAAATATTCAGTGTGGAAAAAGAGAAAAGTCTATACCCCACAGTGTGAAGGTAATTTACCAAATACTTGGTAAAACAAGATTAATCAACTATAGAGTGATTCTAAAATGTAAGTATTGTCAGCAGGGGAACAGTGCCTATCTAATATACTATCTAGTCTCCAACAGCAGTCATTGCCAGTTGTTTCATAAGAAGGTCAATGCAGCTAACTATACAGTGCTACACTGTGTTGGGAAGATTTCTTCCTGACCCAACTGCTGATTATGCCCTGAAGCACGGGGTTTGATGATAACTCTTCATATCTAGTGTAAATGCAGGTGTTATGTAATCCAAATGAAGTATTGGCAAACAAAGATGTGAAACACACACACTTGCTCTAAGAGTTAAAGGTGCTTGAGTTTGCTTCTAGATAGAAAACAATGCATCATCACCTGTTACAGGATTTAGTCCATGGGCATGAACAAGGTACCTGATTTTACAAAACACACAGTGATATGTATTCCACATCTATAAGCTGGTTCAAGCTTTAGATGAGTTCCCTGCTGTGTTGTAGCTTAGTGATATGAGAACCCTAAAAGGGTCAGGATGGTTTGCACTACTCTCTGAACCAGTTTGCCTATCTTTGATTACCAATGGGCTTTTAAAGGACTGTGTTGAAATATACTTTAAGATGCAACAATGTGGGATTTTGGGACATGGTTGACATATTTTAAACAACTGATGTACTAAAAATTCTTTTGACGTGTTAGAAATTTGATAACCTTGACACTGCTTTGTGGTTCAAGGACAGTAGTCTAATCACATGGTGACTTAGACAAGAACCTGTATATATTATTTTAAAGCTTAAAAATAGGGAATGTTTAAATACACACCCATCCAAAAGAAGATGCATTATGTACCAGTACAGCTCTTTCTGGTGCTTTTTAATTATGAGCTTCTTTTTTTTTAACTAAATTAAATTACTTTAAAATCAATTTAGTCTGAGAGCACTTTGGTGCATGGACTTAAATATTAATTTGATTGAAAATCTTCCCTGACTAATCAGTTTATAAAACGTAGCTTTTTGTCTTACTTGCCTTTTGTATCAAAAGCAGAATGTTTCCACATGTCATTGTTTGTCCACATTCCAGTGCTTCTATGTGTCTTCCAAGTAAATGCTATCAGTTGTTTTAGTTAAAAGGGGACAAAAGAAACAACCATTCCAGGACTTGTCAGTTTTTGTTGCACTAGGATCGCCCAAAGGGAGTGTGAGAAGCAAAGGAAGTGGGGTAAAAATCTGTCTGGGATTGGTCCTGCTTTGAGCCAGGGGTTGGACTAGATGAGGTCCCTTCCAACCCTGATATTCTATGAACTTTACCATTACAATTATCTTGGTATTGTATGTGACATCCTAAAGCACAAGCCCCATTACTGGCATGTCTCTTATGCAAACACCTGTGTGACGTTGTGCAATCTATATGGTTTTATAAAAATATAAGATAAAAATATAAGTGAATGTAATGTAACTGGGATATGCTTCGTGCAAAAGGTCTCTTGTAAGGTATCATTACAAAGCTCATAATCTACTGAGTGTGTTCATCCTATTTGTAGAAATGTACCACTCTAGTATCTAAAACTAGAAATATAAAACATAACTCTGAGGGCCTATTGTAATTATGTAAAGTGTGGACCATTAAGGATGGTTTGGAATCTTGATGACTCCCATTGTCTGCAGATGGCTGTATTTACCTGTGAGTCTTCCTGTATATGTGTGTGCTGGCAAGTGAGTAATGAAGTCTTGCAGTGACATGTGATCATGTCACCTGAACTGGAATCCATTTTTAACCTGGTGCTTTTCCAGTGAGGGGGGATGGAAACCCAGAGGGACAAAGGGTTCCCGCCTTATGCAAAAGATATATAAAGGGGTGGAAGAGAACAAGGGGAGGAGCCATCATAAAGAATCCCCTAGCTACCACCTGAGCTGCAACAAGAGCTGTACCAGGGGAAAGAATTGTGTCCAGGCCTGGAAGGTGTCCAGTCTGAGAAAAAACTTACTGAAGCATCTCTGAGGGTGAGATTATCTGTATTTAGTTTGATTAGACATAGATTTGCGCATTTTATTTTATTTTGCTTGGTGACTTACTTTGTTCTGTCTGTTACTACTTTGAACCACTTAAATCCTACTGTCTGTATTTAATAAAATCACTTTTTATTTAGTAATTTACTCAGAGTATGTATTAATACCTGGGGGAGCAAACAACTGTGCATATCTCTCTATCAGTGTTATAGAGGGCGAACAATTTATGAGTTTGCCCTGCATAAGCTTTATGCAGGGTAAAACAGATTTATCTGGGTTTAGACCCCATTGGGAGTTGGGCATCTGAGTGCTAAAGACAAGCAAACTTCTATGAGCTGTTTTCAGGTAAACTTGCAGCTTTGGGACAAGTGATTCAGACCCTGGGTTTGTGTCTGGAGCCAGACGGGAGTGTCTGGTTCAGCAAGACAGGGTGCTGGAGTCCTGAGCTGGCAGGGAAAACAGAAGCAGGGGTAGTCTTTGCACATCGGGTGGCAGCTCCCAAGGGGGTTTCTGTGATCCAACCCGTCACAACCTGCTTCAAGGGTTTGAAACTGTAAAATAGGTTAGGTCCCATTAAGAGGCTTCAGTGCTCCATAATATAAAAATGAAACTCCTGGGACGAACTCACCCATGTTGTAACTTTATTGTCTTCAGGGGAGCTACATCAGAGATGTCTTTTGGCTCAAACTAACTATGTTAGTTTATCTTTTGTGTTATGTAAAGACATACAGAGACCACATATCTATTCTCTTTCATATAGGGTTTTAGTGGCACTGATTGTCGTAGTATCAAGATAGATCTCTCAGGGTTGGAGACCTCCAAAGTATTTTTTACCTTAACACTCTGACTCACACCTCATCTACATACAAACATTCACCTTTTTTTAAACTAGATTAAGCAAAATTAAACCAAGCCACTCTTAAACCAAAAGTGAGAGTCCACACACAAACTTGCACTGATTTAACTCTCTTGGTTTTAGAACATATATTTAGTTAGACTGGTGTGAGCGTGTATAGACAAGGCCTCAAGCTTCCCTCTTGTTCCTCCTCTTTTTTTCCTAGATCTAATTTCTTTTTTTGTTCTTTGTCTTCCCCCATTAATGGAGGGCCTCTTCATTCTTCTTCCTGATGGTCATCTCCACCACATTCCCACACTGACACACCTATTTGGGAGGAGGCATGAGTGGCATTACTGAGATCATTTTCATCGACAGTGAGGTAGTTTATCACCACTATCAGGCAGTGCCTGGATGTCAATAAAGAAGGGGTTAAAGTAGGATACTTTATGAGCAGTAGCTGTATTAGGGGATTGGTTAGTGCATGGAGCCTTTCATCACTAGCACCACATCAGCCCAGGTCAGTCTGTAAGCAACATGCTACCATCTGACAGCGGCACTGTCAATGGACAGGTTTCCATACCACAAGAGTACCAGCACAACTACTGTACTCATAATACTAATTGGCAGCCTCAGCAGAAAGTCTAAGGAATGAATGGACACTGAACTCCCCTCTTCTCCTTGAAGTTGAGGCATGCTGGTGAAGTAGTCGGGGGGAGCTTGCACTGTACTGCACCTAGGCCCTGAAATTCTTTATTTATATAGTCTCCTGGTTTCTCAAATCCAGCAACTTTAACCGGCATTGAAATTCACTTTAAGAAGCATTTTCACCAGTTCAAAAGGTTCCATGCAGGGAGTGACCTGTAGGCTGAACAGGTTTGCACCATACTCAGATATTTTCCCAATCTCTATTGTAGTGGCTCTTGTGACAAAGGAGAGAAAAGACTCAGGGTTAATAACACAAAGAGGATTCTTTATTCAGGATGCTGGCCACATGCAGACCCCGTAATTCCCTGGCTGTCTAGTTCCAAGACTGTGGAACACAGTATTAACGCACCACCAGTACTGGCCTGGATTCAGTAATCATGGAATGAATTGCTGGCTATACTACACCTGTTATTTATCCAGACTCATCAAGGCATTGACTTTGCCTCTATTTAACTTATTTCACAAGTGATAAGCAAAAAAAAAAAAAAAAAGTATTTTATAAACGAATCTCGTTGGAAAAGGCAGTGACATTCAGTACCTTAGTTTAATTGTCTTGAATCTGAAAGTGAAATTCTATTACCACCAGCTAAGCCTGGATATGAACTCCTAAAAAATGCTACTATTTGTCAAGTTAGCTGAATGAGAGCACTATCCTTCCAGGGAATTTCAAATCATTCATGCTACAGGAGGTAACTGCCACTACTAATCATGGTTTTGTTTGTAATTTGTTTTATATTTCCTCAAAATGTCACTTTTCTCATCAAGTAAGCCTAGAGGCACTCCAACCTGAACAATATAAAACCATTAAATGCTTTTGCCCTGTTAGTGAGACAGACAAACCTCAAACTATCCCAGATTTATTTTTTTTTAAACAAACCACTTCTGAAAATGGAAAAGTAAAATTCAACTGCATATTCGGTAAGTTAATTTTTCATCAAAGGGAGCATGTTATTGGCCTACAGCTATGGGCTCCCTTATCTGTAATATGTATTTAACTTTTGTCTAAGAGATGTTCTCCAAAGTGGTGGGCCTAAAATGAGATTTTCCAACTCTGTTTTGAAACTTGGGTGTGCACATTATGGTATCCCCAGACGGTGCATATTTCCACACTGCTACAATGAACAAGATAAAGAATTCTGAATTTTATCCATGTCATCACCCTGACCATATCAACAACAAAGTGGTCAAAGAGGGCAGCGTAACAGAAACATTAGATTTGCTGTTCTGGATCAGAATCTCAGTCTATCCTGTTGGATACCCTGTCCTGAGCAGTAGCTGAAAACATTAAGGGACAGCAGAAAAACAATTACCTTGATTCTCCCCCTTTGCATCTGCACTCTCAGAGTATGGATTGTCCCACTTCCATGCAGACACATCAGCGTGACTGTACTTGTGCAGTTACATTACGCTTTCCTCCCTGTGTCGCTCTGTTGCCCATGCATTGTTGGTCAGACACAGAATAAAGCATCATGGCTATTTTACATAGTATAACCGGTCATATAAAAAGGACACTAAAGACCTGTAGTGCCAAGTGTTTAATAGCTCAGCTCCCAGCTCTGTTGCTACTATGGCGAAGATACAATAAAACTTCACATATTGTTCTATAACACTCTTTGATTTATGGCTACCACTCACTGGTTTTTAACTACAGCAATCTTCATGAGAATAACTGTTTTTATTGCAACCACACCCTTTTATAACTCCCCAAAACCCTCCCCTCTTTTGGCTGGTATATAAACAAAAGGTGAATCTCACCAGGAAACTATCTATCCTCTTATACTCTGCCCATCACCATGGTAGTTGAGCACCATTCAGAGGATCATAGTGAAACAAAGCAGGAAACTGTTTACATAATTGAATCTAAACCCAGTCAAGCATTGATTTCATCCCTTCATGTTAAGCAAATTCAGATCAGTTTACCCAGCCCTAGAGAGTTCAGAAGCTCATGCCACATCCAATGCAGTTAATATTGCAGCATTGTGTGTTAAAGTCCAAACCCATGCAGTACAATGGTCCTTTAGCTGTTTCCCTGGGATTCTGGTCATAAGGAGTATGCAGAATCCCTTTTAATAGGTTCCTTCCTATAAACATGTCCCTGTTTGTAACTCACCAAGCTCTTATTTTGCAAGTGTAAGGGGCATGAAAGTACACGTCTGTCTACATGCAGATCTCCAATGATGGCAATAAGGGTTTTAGTGTGACTCTCTATCATGGCACTATATTATTCTTCCTAATTCATAAACTACAGAGGTGAATGCATAGCTCCAAGAAGGGTCAGAGTCAGTCAAACAAAGCTGTTTCAGTTATGCAAAATAGAAGTAATTTATGATAACGGAAAAAAGGAGAGTAATTTTAGCTGTAAACCAGCAGTAAATCACAATATGATGATTAACCTCTGATTAAACAACTACTTACTATTCAATAAACAGAATACATTCTAATAAGGCACAATGGGAGGGCAAAAGACTTTCTGTAAGGCCCTTGATGTTTAGAACATTCTCTTCTTTAACATTAGTTTTGTCCCTTAACATTTCATTTAAGCATTAACATTAATAATGCTAATGCCTAGCACTTACATAGAGCTTTTTAAGGTTGGAAGTTCATTGCAAACATTAATCCTTATCACTCTCATGGGAGGTGGATATTATTATCCCCATTATACAGATAGAGAAACTGAACCACAGAGGATAAAGTAGATACTACCATCTTGACATCTAGTCAATAAAAACAAGCATTAAAAGTAGTCTTCGTTTTTAAACCTGCCTCCAAGTTCCCTTGCCAGTTTTGTGGTTGTATAATATCATATATATTTTTTAAAAAAATGTGTTTCCTTCCCTTGTTACTCTGTGAAGACCCATACAAAACAATACAGGAAATTGATGGATGTCATTGCAGGGTCAGGGACTACCAGACCACACTGAGGAAACAGTGAAATTGAATATACGCAAAGCGCTGTCAAATGCACAGACTAAACAAGCAAAAAGTAGAGAACTTCCTTCTGTAAGATTGAGATACAGTAATGTTAGGTGTGATCTGTAGCTATAGGAGTTAGAAATAAATACAAAGGTGTACTTTTTAAGTTGATGATGTTCCTTTAAGTGATTTTGCCAAGATCATGAAAGGAATCAGGGTCAGAACTCAGGAACATCTAGCTTCCAGTACCATGTTCACCCAGGGGGGTCGCCATGGGTTGGCCTGGGTGGGCCCTGGCCCACCCACTTAGCATCAAGGCCCACCCCCCGAGCACCGGCTCTGCTCCGGCCCCAGTGCTTGCCCTGCTCCACACACCCGCCCTGCGCTCCAACCAGGGAGCGGGGTCCAGAGCTTGCCCCACTTCGCCCGCCGGGTGATCCAGCTGGGGAGTGGGGTCGAGGTGCGGAGGCTTACCCCACTCCACCGGCGCTCCAGCCAGGGAGCAGCATCAGGGCTTGCCCCACTCCCTCTGCCTGCCCAGCGCTCCAGCCTGGGAGCGGGGTCGGGGCGTGGGGGTTGCGGACGGGCAAGCCCCCGCACCCTGACCCCGCTCCCTGGCTAGAGCGTCGGGCAGGAGGAGCAGGGCAAGCCCCCACGTCCCGACCATGCTCCCTGGCCAGCATGTCCATTCTCCCTCCTCCCCCCCAAGGCCGGCTGGAGAGGGTTGGGGGGAAGCGGCCCCTTCCCTCCTATCTCCCCTCCCCCACCCCCTGTCATTGCCCACCCACCCGAAGTCGGGGCCCACCCTGGCTATGCCACTCGTTCACACACGCTCTCTTTCTCTCATAATTAGGGGTGGGCTATATCAAAATGTGGCTTTAAGAAGGCATTCAGTCAAATTCTGGTCAAAATCCTGTTCAGCTTGGGGCAAATCATTTTTAAAACCTTTATTCCCTTCCCTATCAAATTGCTAATGGAGCACCAATCTCTCCCTGCGATACCGGTGTAAGAAACTGGCTTAGCAGCTTCTTTTCCCTTCTACATGATGGCCTCTGTGATTCATGGTTTAGGAAACTCTGCTCCCTTCCCGTTGTTCAAAAGGAAAATTAATTCTTTACATAATAAATCCATAGAAAACGTGAATAACAACTCAATTATTCATAGATTCATAGCGTTTAAGGCCAGAAGGGACCATTTGATCATATAATCCAGCCTCCTGGATATCATAGGCCATTAAATTTCTCCCAGCTACCCCTGTATTGAGCCCAATAATTTGTGTGTGACTAAAGCTTAGCTTGTGTTTGGCAAACGCAGATCTTCCAAAAAGACATCCAGTAACCCACCACTTCCCTTGGCAGTTTGCTCCAATGGCTCATCACCCTCACTGTTAAAAATGTGCTTTATTTCCAATTTGAAATTGTCTGGCTTCAGCTCCAACCCATTGGTTCTTCTTATGCTTTTTTCTGCTAGATTGAAGAGCCTTTTGGTACCCAGTATTTTCTCCCCGTGAAGGTACTTATATGCTATAATCAAGTCACTTCTCACTCTTCTTTCTGATAAACTAAACGGATTGAGCTCTAAATCTCTCACTGTCAGGCATTTCCTCCAGCCCTCAACTCATTTTTGGGGCTCTTTTTTGCCCCCTCTCCAGTTTTTCAACACCCTGCTTAAAATGTAAACCTCAGATACTGTGGTTCCAGCCCTCAACTCATTTTTGGGGCTCTTTTTTGCCCCATCTCCAGTTTTTCAACACCCTGCTTAAAATGTAAACCTGTGATACTGAACACAGTCTCCCAGTATCAGTCTCATTAATTAATATGCAGAGGTGAAATCACCTCTCTATTCTTACTCACCAATCCCTTATTTATACATTCGTATTAGCCCTTTCTGCCACAACATCATACTGGGAGCTCATGTTGAGTTGCTTTTCAACGATGACCCCTAGATCCTTTGCAGATCCCTGCTTTCCAAGATAGAGTCTTCCATTCTGTATGTGTGGCCTGAATTCCTCCTTCCTAGATGTATACTGCTGCATTTTGCCAAATTAAAATTAATTTGGTTTGAATGGACCTAGTTTACCAAGCATTGGCTAAGAGAAAAAAAAGTTGGTTTTTATGTTAGTTTAAAGGGAAAGCAATACCAGGATGTATTCTCTTGAAAGGGTCTGAAAAACTGAAGTTACAAGGCCACATTATGAAGCCATTAGGAAAGTGAACGAATCCGCCCTCAGGTGAAGACATGCAACTCCCCCTTGTTTTCAGTGAGAATGCAAATGCAGAATGCAGCCTTCAGTGCCTGCCCTGGAATGATGCCCTCTCATTGCCTACCTCACGGTGACCAATGTTCCAGTGAATATTACTAAAAATCCCCTGTGCTTTATCTACGGGTGCACTGTAGGGATCGGATTCTTGTTTAGTGAAAACCAATAGGACTTGGGCTCCTAAGTCCCTTGGGTGCTTTTGAAAAATGCTACCCTTAGCAGTTCCCATTTTGTAGGAGTCTAAGATTTCCCAGACACCTCCCTACCCAGTTTGAAAATCCTATTAGAGTAGTCATGACAACACATAGAAATCAGAGGTGTCCATTCCTCAGTGCTTAGGGACTGAGGCTTTGGCTTCAGCCTGGCGCAGCATGGCTCAGGTTACAAGCCCCATACCCTGGGATGAAGGCCTGGGGTTTTGGCTTTGGCCTCCCTGCCTGGGGGAAGAGGTGCCTCGGGTAGGCTCATGCGTCAGTCCCTCCACCTGGGGTCAGGTAATAATTTTTGGTCACAATGCAATGAAATTTGAGAACTCTTGCTCTAGAGTTAGCCAGATATTGATCCGTGGACCACATTAAGCTGTCTAAAGCAACATGATGGTACCATTTAAGGAGTTTTGGAGAAACAGACTGCAGAATTCCAGAGTCATTCTACATTGTTTGCTTTATAAAACTTAAAGTCACACTGATTAGTGCTTAATATTAGGTCTAATTTCTCAACTCCTATGTATACAGCTCTATATATGGCTCTTCAATTGTTGGATTTCATTTAGCTAATAAGGAAATAAACTAAATAAACATTGTGCGAAATCTTAATCCCTATCATCTTCTTTGCTATTCAAAATGCTAAAATCCCTAATAATTAAGCGATAGAGTATGCAAATATTTGAACAAAGATATAATTAAAGCAAATGGGAGGAATTTCTGTTTTCATAGTTGGTCATTTGTGCTAATTGCTGACTTACCTTGGTCATTAGAGTCCCACACATTAAATGACTGCCACAACATGATCGGTGTCAAGGAGCCATTCACTCAAACTACCATATACAAAAACAAACAACAAATTTGCTCCACATATTCAGAAAGGCACATTAGTGCAATAGGATCACTGAAGTTAAAAGTTATCTGCTTCCCCTGGATGAATGCAGTAACCTTTCCTTCCTGCTAGATTTTTACAAAATCTGCTCTTCTTTTTTTTTAAGCCAGCCTTCAAAACCCTCATTTTGAAATGTAACTTTTAAAGCACTTAATATAAAATCAGCCTTTCCATTCACCAGTAACGGTAGCTTCTGATAAATTGGAAGTTACAAGAATGATGTTCTCTCTCCCACTACCCTCGATGATTTAATTATAAAAACCATTTTAGAAGAATCACATTATGTATCAAACACCATGTGGACAGACAGTCTGCAGGCTCTTTTATTCCAGTCACTGGAATGTCTCAACCTTGGTGCTGAGGGACTGTCTTCTCCTGGGATAAAAGGGTAATTTATCATCCACATAATGATGCTTTTTTGTTTTGTTTTGTTTTGTTTTGTTTTTGTTTCAGCCAGCTGCCTCCTTAGGAAGAAGTGGACAGTTGAAGAGGTTAATATAGACCACTGTCTAAATACCTTTTAAGCCTAATTAGCAATTAACATTTAAACCAGGTATGCAAACTGAATTACAACCCAAAAAGTAAATAAGAGTTCTTGATAGATCAAGCAAAAACCAGAATGCGACAACACTTAATCCTTCATCCATGTGTGCAAAAAGGAGTCTATTCTGCGAGGAATAAAAGATGGAAAGGCATCTAGCATCTCTAACTCCTTGATGATAAATACTGGTGCCAATGTGCAAGAGCGAAATGAAGCTATTATATGGAAAGGCTCCGTTTTTACAAAAGGGAATGAATTCCATATTTTATAAAAGAATCTATTGAAAATTATGTCTCTCAGCAGAACTGAGTCAAGTTGGAATCAATGGCAGCAATATTAGGGAGAGGAAAGGAACCCTATTTTTATATTTAATGTATGCAAATGTATGAGAGAGTAAACTAGCTCCAAGGTAGATGAACTCTATGGACCATATTATGTCTCTCATTGTATGTGAGGCTTTGCTGCTATGCAATGGACATAAAAATGGTTGTTGCTCTGTATTTCAGAATAAGCTGTTTTAAAAAACCAATGCATTTAAATAAAGCATGATTTCAGTAACTCCACTAATGCATTTCAACAACACTGTGTTCACTCCTTAAATTCTAATTCACCCCCAACCTCTATTTTCAAACAGTATTACCTTTTCCGTCAAAGCTACAGGCTTCTTTAATCTTGAGACACACACTGCATTTTTAATCCTTCACTCAAACCAGTAGGAGCAGCGGCAGAAGCAGGCAAAGCAAGGATTGCTGCTCTGAGGGGCAGACGGTAAAATGAGATCCAGGCAGGACCGCCTCTCCTGCCCAGCACACCCAAACCCAGAACTGTGCAGGGGAGACCCACTTTACATACTCTGAGGGGCACTTTCCTGCCCCCTCCCCTGCCATGCAGCCTTGAGGAAAAACTGCAGGGAAGTACCAGTCTGAGGCCTGGTCTACACAACAAGCTTTTATCAGCATAGCTATGTCAGCTGTGGGTATGAAAAGAACCGCACGTCTTTTCGACATAGCTAGACCAGCAAAATCTGGAGTGTAGACATAACTATGGAAACAGAAGAGGGCTTCTGTTAGGGTTACCGCCTGGCCAGTATTTGACGGGCCTGGCCGATTTTGGGTTGTTTTTTTTTTTTTTTATAGATTTTCCAGTTGCCAGAAAAATAATTTAATCAGCCAGTTTTTTTACATGGGTCTAAAGATTTGAATTATTATCAAAATACACTGGGATATCTAATGTTTAAAGTTTCCATGTCAAGCTAAAGATGCTGCAGTGTTCCCATGTCCACAGTTTAAGCAATAACAGATTGACACTGTTGAAAATACAGCAGCTGTCTGCCCATCAACCACATACACACCATGCGGGTGTGAGAGAGTTTCAGTCACGCAAGAGTGAGGAGACAGGTGATGTTATCAATCTTATCTATATGTGTTATCTCTCTAGGTACTATATGTAGCTGTTGGGGTGCGGTTGTGGAGTTACCCTGCGGTTGGGGTTTTGGTAGGCTTGCCTTGGGGGAATGGGTGCCAGGTTTTTTGCATTTCAAAGGTGGTAACCCTAGCTTCTGTTGGTGTAGCTAATGTCATTGAGGGAGATTGGTGTTCCTCCACCCACAGAACTCATCCTTCTGTCAGTATACACTGTGTCTACACTAGGGGGATCCGCCATATAGCTATATAAGCGTAGCCGTGTCAGCAGACCCCACGTAGTGTAGACAAGACCAGAAATTCCAGGCAATAGGAGTGGAAACTGCCAAAGTAGAGAACTTTCTCCAGTTTTGATTGGATTTCCTCTGCCCTGTGCATTTTGACTGTTTACTCCAAACCTCTCCCTACTTTTCCCTCAGTCTCTTTACCTCAGATTTGCTGCACACCTGTCCCTCTTTTCCCCAGACCTGTTCTCCTCACCCCTCTCCCTCAACTTTTCTTTCCATTTAGCGGATCCCCTCCTAATCAAATCCATCCTCCAAATTAACTAACATGATACAAAAAGGATGTTTGCTGCCCTCACATTGGTCACTCTGCTTGTGTTCTACCCCTTTCCCCCACCCCGTGCCTGTCTGGACTATTTGGTTTGTAAGTGCTTTGGGACAGGGACTTTCTGGTATTCTGCATTTGCAGAGTGACTGTCACATTGAGACCCCATTCTTGGTTGGTCCTTAGGCACTATTTAATAAACATTATTATTAATAATAATAATTAAAATGCTAGTTTGCGCCAAAGTTTGTAGGCCAGATTAGCCAATACGCTTCAAACGGAAGCAATTATTTTGTTTCCTTACTAGTTTGAACTTGAGAAAACAGACTATTTTTAAAGCTGCACTAGGCAAAACAGCTCTTGCGGGAAGTGAATAATAAATATACCACATGCTATGGTAATGTCCGTGGGGCAAGGTAGGGGGTTGCTATAAAACACAATATTCTAACTTACTACAGATGTTGCAAATAGAATTTACAGCTTTCTCGGCATGCTTATCTCTCCTCATCAGTTTCTGAATACTGAATCACCTTCAAACATGGGCCATTTTGAGGTTTTTATTTATTTATTTATTTATTTTTAAAAAGAAGCTACAATATTTTCTTCCATGCTAGTCTGTAATGTTAAATAGATGCAAGACCTGTATTTACAAATCACATGCAATTGCATTTTGGCACATGGAAATTACATGCAAATGCATTCTAAATGAGTTTGTTTATCATTCTTGAATTCTAATCCAGAGGTCTTACTTTTTAAATTCAGTTTATACTCTGACATGTATACAAATGAGTTTGACTCTGGAAAATAACTTAATAAACTCAGGGTTAGCTATGCAATTAGAGGAGGCATCTGGGAACCATAAAACCTGGAAAACAACATTTACATCTTTTGTACATCCAAAGTTCCATTTTTTTCTCCCTTAAATTCATCATTTAAAAATGTTGCAGCTATTTCTGTGGGAGGACAAATAAGAATTCATTGTACAACCAGTCACCACTCTCTCCAATGAGCAATCCATGGGGTAGGGCTGGAGCAAATGTACAAAACACAAGATTTCATTTAAAAGAAACGCAAAGAAAATGAAAAATAACTGAATTAACATTGATCATGACTTTTCAACAACATTTCTTATTATTACAACCTGGCAAACCCTCCTGTGGGCAGTAAAGCTTTCTCATGTATTATTAGCCCTCTGCAGAAAGCTATGAAAAGACACAAATCTGTTTTCTCAAAGGACAGAAGGGCATTTAGTTATAAGAGAACGTAGGGCCACATTCCACTGTTGGGTTAAAGGTGAAGAAAACAGAACTATAACACACAAGTTTAAGAGATTAACACACCAGCAGTTTGTTCTTGAGCACCACAATACTGATTATTAGTCACCTGGATTCTGGTTGTGATGCTTTTTAGGGGGACTGTATCATATATAGTAGTATTATTTTATAACATCCAAATTTCCACTATGTGAGAATACACACACACAAATGTCCCTGCCCTAAAAAGTGTAGACTAAATTTTAGAGGTGACACCAAAGTGTCAATGAACACACTACCAGACCCTAAATAAAATATACTAGAGCATAACAAAGAGTAGGGAAGGAAGGGGGTGAGGAAGGATGAGGGGCTCACCCATACGATCATGTGCTTACTCACTATAGGTGTGTGCACATGGGTGGTGAGCATGTTACATTTTTGGTGAGGTTTACCGGTTTGTTTTTGTAAAGTTTTGTTTTTAAGGTTTCAGATACTGTGGGTCTAATCCTCGTCCCCAAAGCAGATTTAAAACTGGCCTAATTGACCAGATGAGAATTCTTCTTGAACGACCACTATGCCATCTTCTCACACAGCTCTCAGCATTAGGGGGTTTGGGAAGAGGTAGTAAAGACATGAGGGTAGCCTGGGGGAGCTGCTGCAGCCAAGCATAATTTAGAGCAGCCTTCCCCTCCCCCGACCTTGCTACTCTGTCAACATTGACCATCCGGACACCCTGTCTGCGTTCTTTTCCCACTCTGCCATCCCATGCTCCCAGACCTGGTTTACAAAGTCACCATTCTCTCCTCAGTCAGATCCCCCCTAAAAATGCACGTGTTAATTGATGCCTTCAAGTGAGTTCAAAACAATAAAGTCTCTAAGTTATCCCCTCCAGTGCCCTTCTCTGACTGCTTGTTTCAGCACCAAATGTTCTGAGTGCCAAAGATGAATTCACTGGTGATTTGATCTTTTCAGGAACCAAATCTGATAAAATACAAATTCTTTGCACAGTGATAGCCCCCACTCCCACTGGGAAACTTTAAAACCCTTTTGCCAGTCTCTAACAGTTAGTGTTTGTCTTCTTCCCTGCTATATCTTTGGGGAGGTCAGCTTGGCTGGGGATTGAGAGGAGATGGTTTTGCAGAAATAAAAAAATTAATTAACTAGTTTTGAAATTTTCCTTCTATGTTGTCTATTATTGCTTGTGTTGTCCATTTAAATGGTAAACTCTCCAGGATAAGGATGGTGTCATAGTATGCACTTGTACACCGCCTAGCACAATACCCCCTCCCTCCGGCAGTGGAATGGGACCTCTGGGTGCTATCGTAATATAAAAATTATATAATAATCCTATCTTCTCTGTGTTTGTCTTTTGGTTCGTAAGCTGTTTGAGGCAGGGACTCTCATTTTCACTGACTCTTGTTCAGATCAGATGACAGATAAGGATTATAAAAGAACCCCACACTTCTAAGTGACCGAGATTGTGTTCCCATGGAAATGCCCTTACTAATTAAAAAATAAACAACCGGGGACAGAGCTTTCCATTCGCCTTTACAATATATATATAGAACCAAGAAGGGTTTCTACAAAGATTGTTTTCCATGAGATATCAACCTGTTCATAAAGAAAAGGAGCGCAATATGACTCACCAAAAATTACTGTGTGAAAACATATTCAATATAAAAAGCTTTGTCACCTGGGATACTTGTTACTTCTAAGAGCTCTGATCAAAGATAAAAGCCAAGACAACTTCTTGTAATCAATTATGCACTGCTAATCCATGGTGTATGTGTAACTGATAAAAATAAAATGATGTATGTAACATGGATTTACACGCAGAAATGAAATATGGACATGGGTGTAATGCTAAACATTGGACTGATATCCTAAATATACAGTAATCTCTTGACTTAGACAGTCCCTGGCTATGCATTAGCTCCTTGGTACAATTACAGCACCCCTCAGTCTGTTCTAACTTTTGCCTGGGGAGTAACCTGGCACACAACTGGCCAAGGATCATGACATGCTTACGGTTGTGCTATGGACTCCTTGGCTGCAGCTAATGAACTGGCCAGAGTTTCATTTTTTCATGTGCAGAAACCACTGGGGAGTATTTACCAATGAACTAACTAAATAAAAAACCTTTTCCACAATGTTCACTGCACACACACACAAACCCCCCTCATAACCTACAAATCTGACTTGTCTTAAAGGAGAGACTAAAAGAGGCACCCTAAGTTTACACATTCTCCATGCAGAGCTGATGTTTAACCCAATTTTTTCCATCTGAGGTTCTCTTGTATGTACCAAGAAAACAAGTTATGAAGATCATTATACACTAGCCACCAAATTCATGAGAGAAGGGCAAGATTCCGATTTCTGGCATAGGTGAAACAAAAACAAATCAAGTATCAAACTTTCAGATCTCTCTGTCTTTGTTCACATTTTTTGGGGACAATGAAATCAAGCACCACATACCACAATATTGTTCCCTTTGTCACCTGGTTGTCTCTGAAATATGCAACTTTAATATATTTCTAACACCAGAATTAATTTCCTTATTGTTCTAGATTACATCCTTTGGCCACAGGTCCTATACATTTTGCTTAGATGAGTCCCAAAGAGTTCGCAGCACCATAATGAACAGATCAATTATTGTTCAGAAAAGAAGATACTGTCTCTTTAAAGGTTATTTGAAGGTTGATTGCTATCTTATTGCTTATCTCCAGCAAATCTATTCAGCCTTATGAATGAATTTGACCTTTTTATAGTTACTGGGGAAAAATAACAGAACAAAAGTTAATTTAGAACTCCATAATACAACACTTTTTCCCAGAGAAATGAAAGGGCATTCAAATCGATACCTGCACAATAACAGTCTGATGAATGTTTGCACCCAATTTTCTCATTTTGCTAACTTGAGATTGGGAATTTTGAATAGTTTTCAGAGACCATATTCTTTATGTGCTGTGAAGTATGTGGTATTGTGTCCAAACAATGCTAGAGGATAATCATTATAGGAGTATCAGTGGGCCTGAAAAGGTCAGTTAGTTAGAAATGTCAGCTTTCAATGCAACTGTACTGGACCTTCGTACACAAGGATCCAATTAAAGGGACATGCCAAGGTGCATGGAAACATCACGGTGACCCAGAATAATAATAAGGCATTGTGAAAAAGCTTGATGTTTTTCTTCAAAAATAATGGAGTTAGCCTTCAAAATGCCCTCTCTGTGGTCTTATTTAATCTTGATGAAACGCCACTTATCCTATAGATATACAAAAGAGTCAGGTTTCTTATGCAAGAAATAAAACCAACAACAAAAACAGATTTACCAAAGCTAAATATTTAGCAAACAAACACAAAAAAAAATCTCATTTTGTTATTTAATCTAAAATTATCTGTCATTTCAATTGGAAACAAGATTTTACATGTTGGTAATTTGGGGTTTATATAGATATATATGTATATCAATAGATACACAGGAAAGTGATTATAAGGGTAAATTCACCTCTCTCAGAACAAGGCCAAAGTGAGTGGGTTGTTGTGTGCGGGACGGAGATGATGGAAAGTGACCCCAACCCACAGGCAGAATGTGACACTTCTGCAGCCACCAAGCCAGCATGTAGGTATGGATATGGGTTGGGTGAGGGTTAGGGGTTATGAAGCCCCTGAGCCTCAGAAGTATGTATGGCTAGAATGTGGGTATGCAGCAATGTCACTCTTCTTTGCTACACCTTTGTCTTTTGTAAATGAGAAATTCTTACTTTTGAGCATATATTCCATCCCTAATCCTCATTGTATAAAAAGCCACGGTGCCTGATTGGCTCTTGGAGAGCCAGAACCCTGCTGCTGGGAAGGGGCAGGGAGGAAGCCAATGTTTCCTTATCACTTTTTGCTATCACAACATGTCTCTAAAACTCCATTAAGATTAGAACAAACTCCTTCCTAATTCTTTAGCACTCAGATGTGATTGATCATTTTGTAACTGGCTGCTGTTTGTAACTGGCTCCAATTCCTTTATTTGATGTGTAAGCAATATCAATTTATTTAGAGTAATATCAAACCGAACCTTTGGAGTCTGTTCTCCCATTTGCCCTTAACATTTTCAGGATCCATTTTAAACCTTTGTGGGAGCAAAGGTGATTAAACTAGGGTGACCAGATAGCACGTGTGAAAAATTGGGACGGGGGTGGGAGAGTAATAGGAGCCTATATAAGAAAAAGACCCAAATATCGGGACTGTCCCTATAAAATCGGGACATCTGGTCACCCTAGGTTAAACCCATAACATCTTAGAAATGTAACACGAGGAATAGCTTAGCTCCCAGACCTCATTGAGTGTTCCTTTTAGATGAATCAGTTATTATTAGAAAGACTGAAAGGGTTTTTTCCCCCCTAAAACGAAACAGCATATGAAGCTTTCACCAACACAAACATGAACCATAATTATGTTAGGCTGCTTGAAAACTCAGCCAGTATCCCTTGACATGTACTTTGATCAAAATCAATGTTGTATTAATTAGCATGGACTATCAAGAATAGTTAGTGCATGAGTTTTAACAGTGAACAACGTTCTGTCACATTTTATTACCCTGTATCATTTTTACTAATAGGTGTATTATAGCTTCATGACTTCATATTATTTTCATGCTTCAATTAGAAAGAAGTAGATTGTCAGAATATTCAGGAAGGTAATGGAAATGTCTTGCAGGGGGCGTTCAGTAGTTGAGCTTATTCTTAAGTAACTTTCAAAAGCATATTTTAAAGCTTTTCTTCTCTTCATCTAATTTTACTAGGGAGTCTCATAAGCAATGGTGTGTGGAAATGCAACACTTAATCAGCTAAAAAGTACAGTAAATCCCACATATCACTTTGTTCATGGAAGGAAAGTAGAAATATATTTTTCTCACCAGAGGAAATTAATTAGGCAACAGTCCTATATCTATGATTTAAAGTGGTAAAATATGTATGGAGGAAACTAAAGCCACCTCACAAGAATTCAGTGTATCACAAATTAATGAAATTGAGACATTTTTAAAGCATAGCACAGGAGATATTACAGGGGAAGGAATATTTTAAATGATAGGGTTTAGCTCCATAAAGTTCAGTCTGGTAAATATTTTTTAAAATCAAGCCTTCTTTCTTTCCTACAAGTACAATACTTTATTAGTAAGGACATGCTCAGAAACCACTACAGTTTTAGGATCAAATCCCATAGCCCTTAACTAAGAATTTATAAATTTTTTTACTCTGGTATAGGGTGCAAACTCCTAAAGTGCTCTGTGAAAAATCTAAGTAAATCATGGCTAATGAACTAAGGATTTAGCTCTTATTTTATTTTTCTCTTAAAATGGAAATGAAAGAGACTTAAAACATTCTATATTCGATGTTGCAGACAAGCTGGGCACTGGGGGACATTCAATTACCCCATGTTTTCTAAATGTATTCAATTTACTGCTGCCAAATGGAGTGAGTTTTATATACATCTGGGAAACGTACACCTCCAGTGCTGATGAATGTCTCCTGACAGTGCACTGATTTCAAGAAAAGTTTATTTTAAATTTGCAATAGAGAGGGTGGTAGGAAAGGATCAAGCCCCGAAGAAGGCTGAATCAAAGAGAATTTCAAAGGAGTATTTGTAATGGAGGTTCCTGGGCAATCTAACATCTTAGCCAATTTTAAAGCCAGTGGGTTCAATCACACTTCCGTTTACACTATCAATAATTTAACAAAAATGCAGTGGGAGTTGAACTCACCTTCCTGAATGATACTGTAACATAGTGAGTATTCACAAAACCACAAACAGCCAGCTAGAAACGAAGGGCAGATCCTTCAGCTGGTGTAAATCAGTTTATCTTCATTGTGAAGCTAAACTAATTTATGCCAGCAGAAGCACCGGCCCTAAAGTTTGAGTCTACTAAAAATTGTTCAGGGACTGCTTCCGATGAAATTCAGAAGTAAAGCTAAGTAAATTTAAAGGAAATAAATATACGTTGGTAAAACTTCACATCCTTAAGCCCCTCCTCTCACCAAAGTTTATGTTACTTCAACTTGGACCCACTCTAGACACACACCCATTTATGAATGCTTAACTTCTTTCCCCTCCCCACTTTACATGTCATGTCTGAATTTGACTCACTGAATTGCATGGAGTTTTACAGAGTCTAAGATGGTGTAACTCACATGCCAAGGGGCAGAAGAAAGGAGTGTAGTAACATTTACTAATTTAACTTACTCTTTCTTTGAGCTACTCGACATATAAGGAAGTGCAACTTAAACTCCTTTAAATACTGATAAGTGAGTGTCAGTCACATCAAGGAGATCTGGCACCCAATGAAGCCTACACCACCTGTTGAACAGCTTCTTCTGCTTTTCAACATCCCGTGGAACATTTCCTGAGCCATTTCCATAGGGACTTTGAAATGGGGTCCGCAGTCATATACACACGTCTCATACAATATTTAATTTCTGTACATGTACAGTACCAATTTTTCAATCCCAACATTTCCTCCATCACTACTTTTCCAGAATACACTCAATCCATGTTAGGGACAAATGAGTATTCGTTCTGACTTACAAAGCTACTTTTAAATCAAAACTAAGGTTTTCATCACTACTAGAGCCTTCAAAAAAGACTTAGTCTGCAGAACAGTTTCTCTGTCATAGCCAGGAAAGTCACAGGAGATGGTTGGTCTGTGAAGGGCTCAGCTATATTGTTTCACCACACCTGCTTGTCCTAGTAAACAGCAGCACTATACACTTTGCTTATTGTGTGCAGGCCATCTGGAGCAATGTGAATGCAAGACAG
Organism: Trachemys scripta elegans; assembly: GCF_013100865.1. NCBI lineage: Eukaryota > Metazoa > Chordata > Testudines > Emydidae > Trachemys > Trachemys scripta. Next base: position 100,840,418 of record NC_048305.1, on the reverse strand, counting down.
ACAATGTCTGGGCAGCACCACAATGTGGGTTCAAAATAACTTCTGATTAAGGTGATACTAACAATAAAAGATGGTCAACACTTAAGACAACACTTAAGCTCTGTTGAATCATTTTACAACAGGGACCTTTTTGAATGGTACATCTGTCATGACATAACATTAAGATTCCTGTGACAGCTCTTGAATTATTATCTGAATTTTTAGTCACTGAGGTCTTGAGAACCCATTTGTAACTCACATGCCAAGGGGCAAAAGAAAGGAGTGTAGCAATAACATTTACTAATTTCACTTACTCTTTCTTCTAGTTCCAACATGAAGGAAGTGCAGTTTAAATTCCCTTAAATACTGGTAAGTGAGTATTAATGACATGATGTTATCTTTCAACCATGCCCATTAATAGCCTTCTCTACTCTAGGATAACTATCCGTTGTTGACATTTGTTGCCACCAGTGGGTGCAGTTGATCCAACTCTGAATATGGTTTGATTGCAAGTGCAGACCAGAATGAAAGTGTTCAGTATCATTTCAAAATATGCTTACTGCCAGGAGGCACCATTCCCCAAGTGGGAATGCACAGAGGGTCTTGAAGAAAAAATAGTTACAGCCAGCAGGGTTCTTCAACACCTCAGTGACTAAAAACTCAGATAACAGGTGTGTGTGTGTGTGTGTGTGTGTGTGTGTGTAAGAAAGAGAGAGAGAGAGAGAGAATGTTACCTCATGTTGTATGCAGTGTTGTTGTAGCCATGTCGGTCCCAGGATATTAGAAGGATACGGCAGCTGAGGTAAGACCTTTTAGTGGACCAATTTCTGTTGGTGAGAGACACAAACTTTCCAGAGAGCGCGTCTTCAGATCTGAGAAATGTACTCAGGATGTCACAGCTAAATATAAGGTGGAACAGATTACAAAGCGATCACTCTGTATCTGACCTCTCAGTCCTCATCCTCAAAGGAAACCTGCACAACACTTCCAAAAGACGAGCCATAATTCATAACTTTGCTAGTTACTAAGAATCGTGGACTGAATAGAGATACTGGATTTATGGCTTATTACAACAATCTATAACCCAATTAAGTTGTCCCCCCCACCCCCAGCTTTTTTTCTCCCTTTCCCCCCTATGGCTGGAGAGGTGTTAATGGGCTACTTCACCTTGAATGATTCCTTGAAATATGTGTTAACTACTGATACTAAACAATCTGTTCCACCCTGTATTTAGCTATGACATTCTGAGTACATGTCGACTTGAAGAACAGCTCTCTGTAGCTCAAAAGCTTCTCTCTCACCAACAGAAGTTGGTCCAATAAAAGATATTACCTCACCTACCCTGTCTCTCTAATGTTATCTTATGACAGGTGTGCAGTTTACAAAGGCCACCAGGGTTTCTGAAATGGTACTGAATTCACTTTGTTCTGCTTTATACTTGTAGTTAGACCATGCCAAAAATGCACCACAGCTGACTGATATTGTCAAGCTATAGGGGATTTTCCTATTGTAGACAAGACTAGCTGAGTGACATCCACTGTACAGGAGGCTGCCTGCCTCTACACAGGATGGAAAACTTAAAGAATTTCCAGAGAAATGACAGTTGAAAACAAACTGTTCGCCCTTAATTCAGATCATCCAAAGTACTCAGTCATAAGCTGTATCATGTCTCTGTAAAAACAGTCCATTGCTAACAAATCATAAAGACAGTCCTCCAAAATGAAAATATAAAAAAGTAACAATATCTAAAGATAAATAATTCCCAAGGCTAAGCTTTTGAAACCTGTATGACCTGAAGTCAGACTCCTAAATCTATATTTAGGTTGGGATTTTTCAAAGCATCCTAAAAAGAGCTGAATGCCTAACTCCCTTAAACTCTTTAGAAAATCCAAATTTTAGACTCCTAAATAAGTTTGGCCTGAGGATGCTCAGCCCTTTTGATAATGAGTTCAAACTTATTTAGCAGCCAAACTCTAGGCTACATGTATCTTGGCCCAATTTTTTTTTAATACTTTATCAAATCAATGATTATGGATTTCTGGCTATCAACACACAAAAATACAAAAAATGCACATCCTGAAAAATGTCTGGCAAGGAAGTCTTTTTTTTTTGGAACACAGCATGTCTACCTACATAATCAGTGGAAACTCTTAGGGCACGTCTTCACTACCCGCCGAATTGGTGGGTAGCAATCGATCTATTGGGGATTGACTTATCGCATCTAGACATGATAAAATCGATCCCCGATGGCTCTGCCGTCAACTCCGGAAATCCACCACGGCAAGAGACGGAAGCAGAGTCGACGGCGGCGCGGCAGCGGTCGACTCGCCGCCGTCCTCACAGCCAGGTAAGTCGACCTAAAATACGCAACTTCAGCTACGCTATTCACGTAGGTGAAGTTGCGTATCTTAGGCCCCCCCCCCCCCCCCCCCCCCCGTAGTGTAGACATAGCCTTAGTATGTGCCTATGCTGATCCTTCTAACTAATTGGTATGTTGCTGTGCAAAACTGAAAGATCTGAAGTGCTAGATACTTACTGTAATCACATCTATGCACAAACTCAACTTAATCAACTCTTTTATTGCTCCAGTGAACATTGCATCAGTCATCACAGTAAAGAAGGTATCATAAATACAAGTTAAACAAATGTCTCTCCCTTAAGTGATTTTTCCCCCCAACCTTCCTTTTCTCCTATAAAAAAGGCTGTGGACTTCTGTAACTTTATCCAAGATCTGAGTGTTTATTCTGATTATGACCTTCAGGGATTTTTTTTTTCTTTTCTTTTTTTCTTTAGAAACAGGGGACATTGAAGATACAAAATACGGAAAAATGTGTCATATTTGCCCTTGAATTTGTAGTCAGAGTGGTGACAATGGCTCTTTCTCACTGTATTGTTGCTTTTATCAGCAAGTGCCCTAAGCATATATTAACATAATTGCAAACTGTATGAAAAACGAACATGCAAAAATGTGATGCAATTGCCAGTAGCCTCAAACATCTGTCCCAACAAAGTGTTTCTTCTCCTTTTTTTAATGATTACTATTTGAACAAGGTTAGTGAAGGAGAAGTCATGTCACAGATATCTACATTTACAATGTTGGAACAATTATTGATGCAAAATTGTTATCCAAGCAAAATGTGTCGCACTTTGCCCACTGTCCCATAACACCTGCTCACTTTGCTAACACATTCCCCGTTAAAGCCAGACAAAAAGATAAAGATGCATTTAGAGCTGAGGGACAGAAAAATACTGGTTACCAAAGCTAGGACCAACTCTCTGTGGTGTTTCTCTGTTGCTGGTGGACAGTAGACCTCTAAGAGAGCTAATGAAAAGAAATTGAGCAGTCTTACTGAAGAAACTGAACAAGAGCTTAGATCAAAGAGAAATCTCATTCATCTGGCCTGCATTTCAATCCCAACAGTGATACCTTTGAAAAACACCATGCCAGAGATATGAAACTACTTTCCTGACTAGTGACCAGAAATTCAACCTATAACACATTTGGGGGATTTTCCTTTGCAGACAAATAACAAAAGTCATTATTGAGAAGACTGTTTCGAAAGTGTTTTATTTTTACCTAGATTTTTCTGAACTCATTTACTTTAAGGTTCTTCAGAATTAACCTGCAAATTCTCCCTCCAACAGTGCACGCTGAAAGCCACTGACTCTGTACACCCCTGAAATGTATTTAGTATTGAAGAGAGAAAAACTTACATTTCTGTGATACTTAAACATACATTGTGAATTCTAGGGCATCTACCCTGCAGACATACCACTAACTGTAACCCCAGGAGGCTTAAAAAAATATCAGCACTCAAATTCATAGAGTAAAGGTCTGAAGAGGCAGCTCTGTGAACGGATAACTACCCGGGGCTTTGCCAAGCACAATATAGCTGTCACTTGTTATTATGTTAAAGATTTTCTGGGGAACAGTGTTTTTCATTTTGCATGCCAGAGACGGGGGAAAAAAACACATTTAGACAACCGTCTCTTTAAGAAAAGATAAAAGCCGAGCCTCGTAGCTTACTCACCAGGGTTGGTTATAGTCAGCAGGTCAAGTTGCCGTTCTTGCTGAAAAGCAAATTAGAAAAAGAATTGTTAAAGGGGGACTAATTTCAGTGGGTCATCTTAGACATGCAAAGAAAGGGTTCTGACATTTACACTGGAATAAATTACAAGTTACACAGCTCAGAGCAACTATTTTGGATGGCAGCCATATGTACCTTCCGACAAAGGAAAGAAATCTAGTCAGTCCCTTCAGGGCAGGTTTATTTACATTTCTGAATTGGGTTTTTGGATAAAAGTGCAAAGGTGTGTGTCCATGTGTATTTTTCACTAGCTGCTTCAAATGTAAGGGATCGTTGACTTCTTAGAAAAGGAGGAAGGCACTAAGGTGCTACTCTACGATTCTCTTCTTGATTAAGTCACTGCCTCAGTTTGGACTCGGGAAAACAAATAATTATATTCCCTTGGGAGGAGATTTTTCAAAGACACCTAAAGGGGTATGAATGACTAATTCACATTCATTTTAATGGGACTTTGGCACTCACACCACCTTATCTGGCTTTGAATATCCGAGTCTCAGTTTCTATATTTGTAAAGTGGGCATGACTGTTTTTTTCATAGGCGTGTTGAGCTTTAATTGTTTGAACACTGCTCTGGGAGCCTTGGATGAATGGTGAAATTAAAGTGTAAAATAATATTGTTAGTAGTATAATAAATTAGAAATTGATGAAAGGAAATACTTTTTCACATAGTGCACTATTAGCCAGTGGACGTCATTGTCTCAATATTTCACTGAGTCCAAAAGCTTAGCAGTATTCAAAACAAGATTAGACATTTATATGGATAACAAGACTACCTTTTGATACGGTCTCCCACAGTATTCTTGCCGGTAAGTTAAAGAAGTATGGGCTGGATGAATGGACTATAAGGGGGATAGAGAGCTGGCTAGATCGTTGGGCTCAATGGGTAGTTATCAATGGCTCCATGTCTAGTTGGCAGCCAGTATCAAGCAGAGTGCCCCAAGGGTCGGTCCTGGGGCCGGTTTTGTTCAATATCTTCATTAATGATCTGGAGGATGGCGTGGATTGCACCCTCAGCATGTTTGCAGATGACACTAAACTGGGAGGAGTGGTAGGTACGCAGGAGGGTAGGGATAGGATACAGAGGGATAAATTAGAGGATTGGTCCAAAAGAAATCTGATGAGGTTCAACAAGGACAAGTGTAGAGTCCTGCACTTAGAAAGGAAGAATCCCATGCACTGCTACAAACTAGGGACCGAGTGGCTAGGAAGCAGTTCTTCAGAAAAGGACCTAGGGGTTACAGTGGATGAGAAGCTGGATATGAGTCAACAGTGTGCCCTTGTTTCCAAGAAGGCTAACAGCATTTTGGGCTGTATAAGTAGGAGCATTGCCAGCAGATCGATGTACGTGATCATTCTCCTCTATTTGGCATTGGTGAGGCCTCATCTGGAGTACTGTGTCCAGTTTTGGGCCCCACACTACAAGAAGGATGTGGAAAAATTGGAAAGAGTCCAGCAGAGGGCAACAAAAATGATTAGGGGGCTGGAGCACATGACTTATGAGGAGAGGCTGAGGGAACTGGGATTGTTTAGTCTGCAGAAGAGAAGACTGAGGGGGGATTTGATAGCTGCTTTTGACTACCTAAAAGGAGGTTCCAAAGAGGATGGATCTAGACTGTTCTCAGTGGTACCAGATGATAGAACAAGGAGTAATGGTCTCAAGTTACAGTGGGGGAAGTTTAGGTTGGATATTAGGAAAAACTTTTTCACTAGGAGGGTGGTGAAGCACTGAAATGGGTTACCTAGGGAGGTGATGGAATCTCCTTCCTTAGAGGTTTTTAAGGTCAGGCTTGACAAAGCCCTGGCTGGGATGATTTAGTTGGGGATTGGTCCTGCTTTGAGCAGGGGGTTGAACTAGATGACCTCCTGAGGTCCCTTCCAACTCTGATATTCTATGATTCTACCCTGAGTTAACAGTAAATATTAGAAAAAGAAACAAGGGTTTTGGCAGAGATATAAGCTCTCATGAGTCGAGGCATAAACCAACCTCTAACTAGTGAGGTTTAGGAATAATCTATCCCTGGAGGCAGATTATCCCTTCACTGCTTATGACGGGTTTCTCTGTCTGCCTCTGAAACAGGTTTTAGTGGCAGTGACAGGATACTAGCCTGGATAGACCACCAGTGCGATCTATTACGGAAATTCCTATGTTCCTATGATATTATCCTTTTCAGCTTCTGCATAACCCAAGTTTCTACTGCATAGGGCTTTCCATCTCCATGGTGGCTAGGCAAGTTTACACTTTCCTTCTCACAAGTGGATCTTATAATTGTCTATTTCAGGGGTAGGCAACCTATGGCACACGTGCCAAAGGCGGCACGCGAGCTGATTTTCAGTGGCACTCACTTTGCACGGGTACTGGCCATCAGTCCAGGGGGGCTCTGCATTTTAATTTAATTTTAAATGAAGCTTCTTAAACATTTTAAAAACCTTATTTACTTTACATAAAACAATAGTTTAGTTATATATTATAAACTTATAGAAAGAGACCATCTAAAAACGTTAAAATGTATAACCGGCATGCGAAACCTTAAATTAGAGTGAATAAATGAAGACTTGGCACACCGCTTCTGAAAGGTTGCTGACCCCTGGTCTATTTTTTCCTTGCACGTTCTAATAGTTATTATTCCTCTAAAACTCTCTATGGCCAACACTGGTGTGTCTAGCTGGCATCACAATATATACTGTCCAGTTTAATTTCTCTCTCCTAATCTGCTCAATAATGTCTGTGTTACTTTCATTTATTGTCAGGCCTATGGATCCTTTTCTAATCTAATTCACATCATTACACACTCTCTATTCTTCTGGTGACAGGTGAAAGTCCTTGAGGAGGAAACTATGTGTCAGTGATCCCACAGTGGATATTTTTCTCTAGAAAGTCTTACTGATTAAAGACCTTCCCCTTCAGAGTGCCAAAAATTGCAGTCTCTATGCTTACAAAACACTGCTGACTGAAGTTAATGGGCACAATTCATCACTGCTGTTCTCCTGTGCAGCTTCACTGAACTTCCTTGAGTCGTATGCCCATTTATACCAATGGACACCTGGGTGCATTGGATGCTTTGTCTGTTTAGGACTCTGGGATCGAGTCCACAGGTGGCATGGGTGTCAGGCAGTAGCATCAGAACTGTAATCTTCTGTAGCATTCTCTTTATGTTGTGTGTTTATGGCCTACTTATGTGTTTTAACTCTTTTGTATAGTGTAAAAGCTGTTGTTGGGTACAGTTTCACTTGTATTCCAAGTACTGACAATTCTGAATCTACATTCCCATGTATGCATGAGAAATATGACTTATCTTGCTCACTTTATTATAAACACCAAGGACCAGATTGTGCCCAATCCTTAAACTGATGTGCCAGGATAGTGGTGGGAGGAACCTTTCCCTGACTTATGTGACCTCCCTAAATCCCAGGCACAGTTGTACACTACTCTCCAGGGACTACAGGGTCTGCATTCGCCATATCTTTTGTGGGCATAAAGGAAGCATCATAGTAAAGCTACTGTATCTGAAGGTGTGTAGCAATGGGTTCACTCCTCCCATGCAAGGCTCTGCCTAAATGGCTCAATCGATCCATAAGTGTATACGAAGAAAGTACTCTGATTGTGAGTTATACTTGATATAGATCATGGGCCTAAACCCTGAGGTGTATTTCTATGAAGCTACGATTTGCCAATAGCAAATTGTTTTAGCAGCCACATGGCCAACAGCATTGCTTATGCTTGTTTAATGCAATTTGAACTCAAAATGTATAGTAAATAGCCAAGTTAGAAAAGGAACGGTCAGCCGTATACAAAAATGACGGGAAAAAGGCAAATATGGTGCCCATCTATAAAAAGGGAAATATGGACAACCTGGGGAATTACAGACCAGCCAGCTTAATTTCTGTACCCAGAAAGATAATGGAGCAAATAATTAAGCAATCAATATGCAAACACCTAGAAGATAATAAGGTGATAAGTAACAGTCAGCATGGATTTGTCAAAAACAAATTGTGTCAAACTAACCTGATAGCTTTCTTTGATAGGGTAACAAGGCTTGTGGATAGGGGGGAAGCGCTAGACATGGTATATCTTGATTTTAGTAAAACTTTTGATACTGTCCCGCATTACCTTCTCATAAATAAACAAGGGAAATGCAACTTAGATGGAGCTACTATAAGGTGGGTACAAAACTGGTTGGAAAACCGTTCCCAGAGCATAATTATCAGTGGTTCACAGTCATGCTGGAAGGGTATAATGAGTGGGGTCCCACAGAGATCAGTTCTGGGTCTGGTTCTGTTTAATATCTTCATCAATGATTTAGATAATGGTATAGAGAGTACACTTAAAAAGTTTGTGGATTATACCAAGCTGGGAGGAGTTGCAAGTGCTCTGGAGGATAGGATAAAAATTAAAAATGATCTGGACAAACTGGAGAAATGGTCTGAAGTAAATAGGATGAAATTCAATAAGGACAAATGCAAAGTATTCCACTTAGGAACAATCAGTTGCTCACATACAAAATGGTAAATGACTGCCTAGGAAGGAGTACTGCGGAACGGGATCTAGGGGCCATAGTGGACCACAAGCTAAATATGAGTCAACAGTGTAACACTGTTGCAAAAAAAGTGAACATCATTTTGGGATGTATTAGCAGGAGTGTTGTAAGCAAGATACGAGAAGTAATTCTTCCTCTCTACTCCACTCTGATTAGGCCTCAACTGGAGTATAGTGTCCAGTTCTGGGTGTCACATTTCAGGAAGGATGTGGACAAATTGGAGAGAGTCCAGAGAAGAGTGACAAAAATAATTAAAAGTCTAGAAAACATGACCTATGAGGGAAGATTGAAAAAATTGGGTTTGTTTAGTCTGGAACAGAGAAGACTGAAAGGGGACATGATAACAGTTTTCAAGTATGTAAAAGGTTGTTACAAGGAGGAGGAAGAATTTTTTTTTCCTTAACCTCTGACGATAGGACAAGAAGCAATGGGCTTAAATTGCAGCAAGGGAGGTTTAGGTTGGACATTAGGAAAAACTTCTTAACTGTCAGGGTGCTTAACACTGGAATAAATTGCCTAAGGAGGTTGTGGAATCTCCATCATTGGAGATTTTTAAGAGCAAGTTAGACAAACACCTGTCAGGAATGTTCTAGATAATTAGTCCTGCCACGAGTGCAGGGGACTGGACTAGATGACGTCTCAAGGTCCCTTCCAGTCCTCTGATTCTATGACCATCTGTAAAAACAGCCATACTGGAAAAAAGTTGGCAATAGAAGCAGGTCAGGTTATACAAAGCACAATGATGGCAAACTGCAGAGCATTTAAGTGTTTGTATAGCATCTAGCACAATTTGGGCCTTGCGTCTTATCTGAGCCCCTTGGCAACGTAGGCAAATAATAAAATATACAAAAGAATAACAATTTGTTATAACAAGAAAACAGTATCTTATGGGATAGATTCAATAAAGTGGTAAATAATCATAGGCCAGAACCTCAGTTGATGAAATTTGTTATAGCTCCATCTGAATATTGGCTGAGGACTGGTCCAGAATGCAACAAAATTAAGCCCCGATCTTGCAAACATTTGTGCATGTGCTTACTTTGAAGCATGAGTAGTCCCATTGACTTCCAGTGAACCGGTGGGATAATGCGCTGACATTTCACTTCTAGGAACTAACTGCTCCAAAAGATTTGAGATTCAGCAGCCAGACTCCTGGCTAAGGACTACATGCAGCAGCACTACGACGGCTGCCTGTGCTGGTGTAGGGACGCTGAATGGGCTCCCTCTGCCCTCTCCTCTCAGGGCCCCTAGCTGGGATAGCCAGAATTTGCTCTAAAGTGAAAGTTTTCATATATATCTAGTCTTCATATATATATATATATACGGAAAGGAGACAAAGTGTGTTCCTGAACTGTGCTTGTAGAATGTACAGAAAATCATCCCCTGCAGATGCAAGCATGGCCCCAATTTTTGCTGCGTTTCCAGATTTCCGAGGCCAGGCCCTCTGCAACTCCACCCTCCCGTGGTCCAGCTTGATGTTCTCAAACTAGTAACCCAAAAAGTTAATATTTTGAATGTGTAATATTTTAAATGAATTATTTAATTTATAAGTAATTCTAAAAGCAACTGAATTAACAAGGGATTTTCCAAATTTCTCAAAGATTAATTCAGTAATCACGTCAGAATCACTGCAGCTGTGGGGCCAGGCTCACTCTAGTGCTGGGATGTGCAAATTGCACCTTTTTGCACCTCCCAGGGCCCAGGGACTGGAGGAATTCCCTTCCCCACCCCCCACCCCCGCTGCCAGTAGTTCCCTGCTTGGAGGGCATCTGTTAGATTCTTTATCAGCCTGATAAGAGCCCCTCAGAGGTTGTACTGAGTCAGCACATCCTTCACTGCTCTAATCTTGCCCATCCCGAAAGAACACAAACCGCTATTTTGACCACGCAGGCCCCAGGGCAAAGGGGAGATTGTGGCCAATTTGAACCACAGCAGCTTCCCATATTGTGGACTTTTCTATCTTTGGTGCTGTTCAGAGGCACAGACCCTGCAGGGCATCTGGCCCTGAATTCTATCAATTAATCACATTAACTTGCATAAAATTAACATAAATCATTAATAAATGCAATAAACATGGATAAAGAGTAATAAATCATATTTAAACACATGGAAGGCAAATCGTTAATAAATTAAGCATTAATTCCTTTAACGAACGTTAATCTATGAGGCATCAAGAATAAATTCTACTTCAGAGAATGAGTTGAAAAGACCTTGTGATCCAGTCTAATCCCTTGAAAAGTACAGAATGGTCCCTGCTGCACAGACGTAAGTGATTATTTCTAGCCATTTGGATCTACCCAGCTATAGAGCTTCCATTACTAAACTTGGAAGACCATTACATTTCTTGGTAATGTAGAGTCTATATCTTCCGCCAGGCGGTTTCCTAACATTTCTTCTAGTAACTCACTTTCTGAGCAATTTCTGATTCGGCCAACAGAGTGCGCACTCTACTTGGCACACGTGAATTGTCTCATTTAAACGGCCAGCGTGTCTATGCATGAAGTTGAGCATGTGCTTAAGTGTCTGCAGGATTGGGGCCTAAAATTTCAATATTCTTTTCTTAATCTAATAAGTGGCCAAGTTAGTGTGTTTGTAAATTGTTGCAGGGTATTATATTATAAAGCCAAAAGTTTTAACCAATTGAAAAGATCAAATTCAGGACAAAAACCCTAGAAAGTCCAAGAGGTACTATTTGGAAAGCACACAAGATACTCATAGGAACCATCATAGAATATCAAGATTGGAAGGGACCTCAGGAGGTCATCCAGTCTATCTCCCTGCTCAAACCAGGACCAATCCCCAGACAGATTTTTGCCCCGGATCCCTAAATGGCCCCCTTAAGGACTGAACTCACAACCCTTGGTTTAAGTAGGCCAATACTCAAACCACTGAGCTATCCCTCCACCCCACAACCTCAAAACTCATCTGCTCCATGTGCAAAGTGCACTTCTTCAACCTGCCTTCTCCAACATCTACACACAGACCAAAACCCTACATAACTAAAACACTCCACTACACACCCAGTTTGTGCATAAGGGGGAAGGATAAGTGAGATTGAGCAAACCACACATGGCAAATGATAATCCTGTTGCTAAACGCACTATGGGAGGGCATTCAGCTATTATGGTGATAAGGGTGGTATAAGAACCTACAAAGAATAGAATGGAGAGACTGAACTATATTTAATACAAGTCTCGGAGCAGCATCTCTGTTACATTTGTACAGAGTACTTAGTAAAGCCAACTTTTAGATGCTACAAAACTGTAACATGTACCGAGAAGGTGGAAAGATAAAGATATTAGGTATGTAATATTTTTAATTGATATGACACTGAAGGAAGACCAATATCGATGGTCATGTAGCCTTCTCCTGAGCTACTTTTGTTCCCCCAGAAACAGGGATACCAAATGATCCAAACCATACACTGTCAACTAGAAAAAGAGATGAGTAGCAGTGTTTGTATCTCGATTCCGCCAAACATAGAACCCAGCACTGTACTAAGAGGGTGGAAATATTGTAAGTACAACTGGTCAGAAAATGAAAACCAAAAAATCCCAAACACCCCTCCCTCCAAAGCCAAACAACAGTAGAATGTGACATTTTGAAGTTGTTTCCATTTCAGATGGTGCGAAGCGAAACCACTTGAAGGATTTGTAGACTTTTTAGTGAAAATTTTTTCATCAAAATGCGTATTGAAATTGTTATTGACATTTTCTTGTTTACCAGAGATCTGTTTTCTGTGAACCACAACAACAAACTTATGACCACTTTTATAATATTTTGATAATGTTTTTAATTTAAATATTAAAAAAAGAAATGAAACAAATTGTTAAAAAAATAATTTGAAAGGCAATTTTTTATTAAAAATACTTTTATTCAAAAAAATGCCACCCAGCTCTAGTTATGAGGTTTAACTATAAGAACTGCTGGGAATTTGTAGGGTAACTTGCAAAAGCTGTTGGACAGTCCGGTTGAAAGAGGGTTCAGGGAATATCAATGTTTTGAGGAGCTCTTAAATAAAGGAGAGCCATGCCCAAAGATGAAGACTACCAGGAAAAAATTATTACACTGACTATTTCCGTCTTATTGCAATAAAATTCTGTCCAGTTTCACACGTGAGGTCGTCTCTGTTTGTATATTCCTTCTATTCAAAGTGCAGAATTTGGACTTAAAGAGTGACCAAAAAATGTACTAATTCAAATCCTTTTAAACTGGATAAACTGACCATTTAAGGGTGTTTTTTTTTTAAATCACATTATGATGCCAAGCAATGATCTTTTCTTTCCATTCCAAAATCACAGGCTTTTGTTCATACAATGAAGTAAGAGCTCACATTTTCTGCTTCCTCTATTATTAGCTACTAATATTTCATTGTATCATGATAAAATGAACCAGCCATCTTGTTGACACTTGACTGGGATCTTGGTAAATTGCATCTGCTGTAGCCTACTACCTGGAATCAATTATTGATAATATAGGTGTGTGGGAACATTTATAAAGTGGTTTGGATATGTTATCACTCACATTAAGAGCTATAATGAGCATCTGAAACCATTTTAACAGTGACCTCTGTAGATATTTGATCTTTGCAATACTTGGTAATTCGATTCTGGTTTAGAATCAAAACCAAGTCCACATGATAAAAGACGGCACTGAGCCATTAAACTACTTTAGTCATCTTTCCATTTCAACTTAATATCTGACGTATTTTTTTCACTAAAGTTTTGGTGTTAGATTCACTTTTCTTATTTTCTAAAACCTTTGCCAAACAATTGACTAGAACAATTTTTTCACTGGAACGCATTTTCCTCAAGAACACAGCAATTAGTCATCTATATATTTATTACCAGGCTCCGCCTTGCTTCTTGGGATCCTGCCATGTTCCAAATCTATTAAAAAAGAATGGAAATTTTATTGCAAACTGAGGGTAAATAGAAAGAGCCTCGAAGTTGTCTGCAGACATCTCTTTGGCATTTAGCCAGATCAGGGTTCCTAAAGGGACTAACGATAAATGCAGATGAGAAAAGCAAAATTGTGGTGGGCTGCCAACATTGTTATTAGGGCCCCTCTACAAGAAGATCTGTGCTAATGCACAGCTTTCTGCCCTGAGTGACGTGTTGAAAGATGATTTAAAGCACTGCACAAAGGAAGCCATTTGCAGCGCACACAAGAAGTTTCATTGGTCCTACAAAACTTAAGAACCAGGCTACATGTTCTCAAGTGCCATCTCCCAGCACCTTTTCTATTAACTATTTACATATATATAGACAGAGCATTCTCAACAACATGGGGCATCTGAGCTTTCAGTGACACACTAGCAATAAAAACAACAGGTTTAACACAGATCTCTCTAACTGCGAGAGAGAACCATACAGCAGGCAAAGAAATGTGAACAAGTTCTCAATATCTGTGGCTATGGACCTGCACCTTACAAATGCAGGCCGAGTGCTGTGCCAAGCGGAGCCATGGCAGACCATCCATATACATCCTGATCAGATGCAGGAGCAGGGCTTGTAGTACTAAGGGACTAAAAGGCATATTAAGCAACTTACCATAGACTACACCAACAATGGGAAGTGCACGAGCGAGTGCAGAGAAAAAAATACAAAGGGAACTGGGGCCTGATCCAGTTGCCATTGAAGGAAAGAGGAGACTTTCCATTCACTATAATGGGAACTACGGCAGGCCCTTAGAGAGGTTTATACTCATAGAAGTTAGTGAGAGAAAATGTTCCATATGTTGTATCATCCAGCCTATCTCCTGCCAGTGTAGGAGTGTTCCCTACAGCGCATTTTCTAGTGTTAAGTCCAGTGTCATTTTAAACATCTCAAGTGACGGGGCTTCTGAAACTCCCCTAAGAGATCATTCCACAGTTTAACACATCTCACTGTCAGGAAGATTTTCCTGGTGTTCAATTAACATTTTCCCCTACTTTTCATTCAGCTCATTACTTACTCACAGGTCTAGGCCTGTGTACCAACCTAAATACAGTTAGTTTTTAGCTAAATAAGCCTTCCGTCTCATTAGCGTTTATATCCTTCCAAAGTGCACAACTATTACTATGCATCCCCAATCTCCAGTCATCTCTGAGCCAGTCTGTAAATATGTAGCTTTTTAAAACTTTCGTTGGAGGCCAGTCTGTCCCCGCCCCTGATTTTTTGTTGCTCTCTCTTGAACTCCTTCACATATGTCAGATAAGAAATGGCTTAAATGTGTTACTAACAAGCATTAACATTCAGTATACTTATTTGCTTTAAAAGTGCTCACACTCAGGCAAGTCCTTAAAGATACGCTGATGCCTCTTGAAAAATTAATCAAAAGTGTTCTCTTAACATAATTCTGTTTATATACATTATAAATATGTTCTACGGGTCACTTCCCAAACATGTGTTATTAATTACCATTTGTATTACAATCATGCCCAGAGGCAGAGTAATTTACGAGATTAGTCAGAGAGGCAGGGATTCCTTAGTCCTAGTCCCAGCTCTGCCACTGATTTAGGGCAAGTCACCTAATTTTTTCTACGCTCAATTTCTCCATCTGTAAAATAGATCACAATTGTACAACCCCACAGGCATGTTGTGAAGATTTCTTCATATTAGCCCTGTGGTTTGAAGATGAAACATACTATATAAGGTAAGTGCCTATTATTAAGCAAGCACGTGGGTCAATAAAAACTTGTTTCCTAAAAGTTCACCTACTCCTGCAGGGTATTCTGCACTAAAGTCATAACGGAGGTATGCAAATCTGCTCAGTGCACTGAACCCAAGCTGGCAGGCTCGACTCACTAGGGTTCACAATTTCATATGGTGTATCTGGTACATACAAACATAAAAATCTGGAGGAGACCCAAACAAAACTGTCTAAACCTGCCCTCCATCCAGAATGCTCTTACATAGGGTGGGGTTGGCAGCAGCCCACCTGGCGCCCCATGAAAGACTGATGAATAAGGACTGGACCATCCAAAAGTAGACGGCTGTGCCTTCTCCCCACAACGGCTAAAGGTCTAAAAGGAGTAGGGGGATGGCCTACCCAGGCCCCCAATGGGCCAACACTTATGTACACACTTAAATTAAGCATGAGTAGTCCCACTGAAGTCAGTGGAGTTTCTCATGTTTTTATAATAAAGCAGCTGCTTGAATGTTTGTGATTGGTGCCCTGGTCTTAGATTTTCCTAAAAAAAATTAAGAGGTTTGTTTTGGTAACCAAACCATGCAGGATTTCATGGTTTGAGGTTTTATTATGTAAATTACATAGCCATGGTCATAATCCTGTGTTTGTAACATCAATTCCACTAATGCCTATAGAGATTATTGTAATGCCACAAACAGAGGATTTTGTCTTCAAGTGCGAAATAAGCAGCAGGAGCTAATAAACACTCTCTCTGAATTTTATTTATTTTGAAGAAACAGGAAACAGGAAAAAAAAACTATAAAAATCACACATAGTGCTATTAACAAAGAGAAAAGAATCTATACACAATGGGGATCATTTCTTGGTTATTTCAAAGCCGTTCCTTAATTGGGAGTCTGTCTAACATTAACTATTACTAAATAAAAGGAAAGGCATTGAGACAAGAAAAAGTATAGATTAGCGAAAGCAATTATGAACACTGAGAGTCCACCATTTGTCGGGGGAGGTCGTCAACGTTATTCAATGAATGTTTAATTAGAAACAAGTATATCTACCTATAAGAGTAATAGGATATTGACCAGCGAGCAGTTGTTTTTATAAGTTGTTATAGATAAAAAGAAAAAAAGTAAAGAAAAAGCCCTTTTTTTAATATATACAATTTTAAAACTCAAGAAGCAAATACATACGGGTTAAGACAGTGTTTTGTACTTCCTCTAGGCACAGAACTCACAGCATGAGAGTAATGGTGGCTCAGATTGGACAGAATTGCCTGATTACTAGATGTTTTTTCCATGCTTGTCATTTCAGCTGCGATTTTTATTTATCATGACTGTGGCTGTTCAACACATGGACCTCTTTCACCTCCACTTTGGATCCTAAATTATTAAATTTACTTTCTATAGCTATAGTTTCTTGTTCCAAGGAGATCTAAGTTTGTAAATCCTGTCTGATTTATTTAGTGCCAGCTTTTGGTTTGGGATCCAACTGGAAAATCTGGAAAAGGCCAATTTCAGCTTCTGGTGTAGCCCTTTCTCTCCCCAGACCTCTGTTATCTTTTGGCAGGAGAACCCCCAGGGAACCTCTCCCAGGCTCTTCTCCTACCACCACATATAAGGACATAGGGCTGCCAGATCTGGCTGATGCTCCCCACCTTCAGTCTAACTGAGGTTTTCCAGTGGGTGGTAGATAACCCAACCACTACACAGGTCTGAGGCAACAGAGAATGGCCCAGCCTTTTCCCTGCTGCTAATATCATCCTCTGCTGCTACAAATCCAAGAAGCTACTGCACACTTGCAGTTAGTTGTTATTGTGAGGTTTCTATCAGTGCTGGTTGAAATGTTAATCTTGAAAAAAAAATTCCACAGAAAATATTCTTTTTTTTTAACTGAAATTTTTCATGGACAATGTTTCTTTCAAAATTTCCTGATTTTTTTTTGTTTAAAAATCAGAAAATGCCCACCAAAATATAAATTAAAAATCATTTATTTAGACAACGTTAATGTAAAATACTATTTTCTGATCAGCTCCAATTTCCACCATTTTGGATCAGTTTCTGGATGCAAATTCTTATCAGGACCACTGAAAATCAAAGCCCTGAATTATAACTTTGATAACATTCAGTTCTTGGCACACCTGGATCCAAACAATGAAACAGATCTAGCCAGGCAATGGTTAGAGCACACACCTGAACTCTTAAGAAACACAGCTCCTGCTCTTACATATGAAACAGTATAGCAATAAAAATAATAGAATGAAAAATACTGATAAAATATGCAGCACAAAAGCAGAAATATTCAAGAGTAAAAATGTGGATGCTGCAGCTCCACCCACAATTCAGACCTGTGCCCATAAACCCTGAGTAGTTGAATATTTCTGCTAGATTGTTCAGCTGAGAAAAGTTAGCAATGTAAATGTTGTAAACTGGATGAATGATCTAAATAGCCTATTATGTCTCTAATGTCTATTTTTCTTTCAAAAACAACAAGGAGTCTGGTGGCACCTTAAAGACTAACAGATTTATTTGGGCATAAGCTTTCGTGAGTAAAAACCTCACTTCTTCGGATGCATATTTTTCTTTCATAATTCATTATAATTGTCATCATTAGGATCCAGAATCAATGCTGAGATTAATGGGGCAGTTCATACTACTCATATTTATAAATCCAGTCTGTCTAAAGATTCAGAAAGATAACACTTAATGTGTTCTTTTTCAGCAAGTTATCTTTGTAACGGTAAAGATTGGAATTTGTTTGTTTGTTGTCTTTTTGTTTTTAAATGAAAGCTTAAATTTTGCAGAAACCAAAGCAGCACCACATACATGCTCGTAAGATAAACCATAGATGTCCCAATCCGTGTAAATATCAACCAAACAAGCCCCAAGACACTAGTGTGAAGAATGTAGCATTACATATATGTCAGATGAGGAAACTTACCTCTCTAAGGTGCCACAGCAAGTCAGTGTTGAGACTGGGGGTACGTCTACACTTACTGGAGGGTCTGGCGGCAGGCAATCGATGTTCTGGGATCGATCCCGGAAGTGCTCGCCGTCGACGCCGGCACTCCAGCTTGGAGCCTCCCTGCCGCGTCTGGACCCGCGGTAAGTTCGGACTAAGGTACTTCGAATTCAGCTACGTTATTAACGTAGCTGAATTTGCGTACCTTAGTCCGAAGTGGGGACTTAGTGGGGACCAGGCCCTGGGAAAAGAACTCTGATCTCCAGCCTCCCAACCAGATACTCTAAAAGCACCTCACCATACTAACTTACATCCTTCAGTATTTCCCCTAAGTTCTCAAGGCCTTTCACTCCAATCAGATTATCTAAAGAAGGGAAACATTCCTCCATCCCAAACTTCTTCAAAGTACTACACATTGTGTTCATATACAAGTTTCCAATCTACTCAAATTATTGGATAGTGAATCAATAGACTGAAAGGCAACTGCTCCCAACAGACTGTTGAAAGAAAGAAAAGAAAGAAAATATTCCTTTCTTGGCGGCAAGGGGGCAGCCAATTTAATCTCTCCAAGCCCTGCTGTAAAAGGTAACAATTCATCCAGTTATTTGGGATACCTCTAGGGGGAGACTGTTATACAGTGTTCCCACATTTTAAATTGGGAAAATAATTTATCTAAGAATCTTTCCCTATATAATTTTGTCACTATATTTATTCACTGTGTGTAAAGCTCCTGATTTACTGTATATAAACCAAGACAATGTGATCAAAATAATAGTGAAAAGTTAAATTAGAATCCAGTATGCCTGGGCAAATATACAAACGTATCTTCCGCTACTATGGTTTCATCTAATTTCAAGCTTCACATTTTGTTCTGCTTTCCTTTTACAGTTTATGGCAGTAGGTTAGTCTTCCTGCTACTCAAGAAAAGTGAATTTTTGAAAACCAAGGCTGCTGTTTGTTAAATTCATTTTAGAAATCATTTTGAATGGTTCCAAATGTCACCCTTGCAAAAAGCTACATACTTAGTTACCATGAGTACAAGCGTGGTCTGGAGAAATCATATGAAAATATCAAGTCTGGGTTATCCCAGATGTAAAAGGGATGAACAACCAATCTTATTTCTCTTAATAGCACCTAATTCATTTGATTTAAATAATTTTGAAGCAATTAATTGGTAATTTTCTATTTCCTGAACCCAAATTATTAATTTTAAAAGTCACTGTATTAGAGCTTTACAGAATCATAGCAACTGCTCCTGCTCCCATTGAAATCAATGCAAAACTCCCAATGGCTTTAGTAGTGCAGGATCAGATATTTAGGGCTTGTCTTCATGACCATTTAGTTTGCAGCAAGCTGGGGCATGAATCTACCCTGCAATGGACTAACTGTCCATGTGGACCCTGCCAACACACATTAACTCTTGCTTAATGCACTTTGACCTAGTAATCTTTGAAGTAGGACTAGATCAAAGCACATTAACAAACTGTTAATGCATTTCAACAGGGTTCACATGGACAGTTATTCTGGACAGGCTAGTGTGGGGTAGATTCACGCACCAGGTTGCTCCAGAATAATTGTTTGTGTAGACAAGCCCTTAGAGCTTACTAATTATTGATTGATCAGTTCAGTCTCACAACTCCCTGGGAGGTTGTTCTGTGTTTGTTCAGCACATAGCACATTGGGGGTTCTGGTTCATGGCTGGGGATTCTACGCATGACCTCAATAGAGATGATAAATAAAAATACTGTAACAATATGAGACTGGCAATATGATACAGATGCAGGAACAGACACAGATGCTAAGCAACTTGCCTGTAGCCACCCAGAAAGTCCACAGCAGAGCCAGGATTAGAACTCAGGAGCTGCTGGCTCTCCATTTCATCCAACGGTCCGTGCTGTTGCTCATAATAAAAAAGCTTTCTTAAAACCTAGGGAAACACTGACAGTGATGTTACCTGCTGCCTTGTTAGCAAAAAATATCGGCAGCATGTTTTGTTCTAGCAGTTAAAGATGAATGTTTAGGATGAACACTTGTCTGGCTGCTTAGGAGGAGAAAAATACAATTATTAGCTTGTAAATAAAGATACAACCTCTCATCAGTTAGGCCATATAATATCTTCTCTCTCCAGAATGGACCAATAATATAGAATAGCCTTTGGAACTGTACAGTATGTTTCAATAATTATATAAATGTCAAAAGGATAAGCCATTTTTTAAAGTGCTATAAATCACAGAATCAGCTCTCTTCCCCCCCGCCAAGCATGCTCAAAATTGGTATTGTTGCCGTACATTCAGGCTGGCTCAGTGGTTTTTAAATATGCCAATCTCTCATCTCCAATATCGTGCCAACAGCAAAATAACTCTTCATATAGCTTGAGAAACAATTCTGGACCAAAGTCAATCCTCTGACATGCACAGAGGGCTCACACTGAATGCACCGCTAGCATAACATATGACTATCCAAGGGAAAAGCTTGGCCATAATCATTAGACAATAGCCCTGTTTCTAAAGCCACTCTATGTGCACCACTTCCTGTATGAACAGGGCCCTTGTCCTTCTTCATTGATCTTTGGCTAGATCACAGGCTCCTGCACAAACTCTTCGGTCTCAGAGATATTTCAAATGGAAAAAGTTTGTGGAGTGGACTTTATTTGTTTTGTGGGGACATGGGAGTGGAGAGAGGGCAAATGGCAGTTGGTCTTCACGTTTAAAACTCTACAGTACTATTGCTATGATTATTTATAGTGCAGTTGCCCCTAGCCCACCTGTAACTGGGGCTCAGTCCTTTAAGACAGGGTCCCTCTGAGGACTACATCTCCCATAATTCCCTTGTGTTAAACAGCCAAAGCCCAGTAGCAGGCCAGTTAGTGGTGCCTGCTCTCACAGAAGACAGCATGCTCCACTGCATCATGAAAATCTTTTAGGTGACCAACTGGAAAAATCTAATCTCCAACTCAGCTAGTATCTCAGATTGAAGTAAGTTTCATAAAATATAGCTGACTCATCTAATGTGAAAAATCTAATTTCATTCACAGATCACATGAACAGACCAAGACATGTCTATGATTAATTTTTATTCCTACAACAAGGAAGAAGAGTGTTTCCGACTCAAAACATTACAGATTTACACAACAGCCACAGTCAGTGGACAAGGCAGTAAAGCCATCTCCACGAAACAACTCTGCTGGCTCCCTTCCCCAGTACGCTAAAAGGTGTGCCATATTTCCCCCGCAGGTATAATCCCTCAGCCTGGAAGCAGAAAGGTCCTAGACAGAGGATAATGCCATCTAGAAATATCTTTCAGAGGAAAACTATGTTGGATATTGCCCTTCAGTGCATCCTACTGCTCTTTCAGAGCTCAATCCTCCTGACAAGGGCTGAGTTTCCTCAATTTCTATAGGCTGCAAGAGACTTGAAGATGGACAGCATCTCACAAAATCAGACCTTGGGAGGCCAAAGGCACAGATCTAATTGTGTTCGTGTGACAAATGTCTACTCAGTCTAGAAGTAAATAGGTATACATGAACCTATAACTAGTCCCCTGTAATATCCTCCCAGAAGCTTTTAGGGGAAGGATAGCTCAGTGGTTTGAGCATTGGCCTACTAAACCCAACGTTGTGAGTTCAATCCCTGAGGGGGTTAGGGATCTGGGGAAAAAATCTGTGCGGGGACTAGTCCTGCTTTGAGCAGAGGGTTAGACTAGATGATCTCCTGAGGTTCCTTCCAACCCTGATATTCTGTGATTCTAATAGGATTTCATTTTTCAGACCAGCCATATATCTGGGTAACTTAAAATTAGGCTGCATTTACCCAAGAAATTGTGTCATACTTTGAAAATTCAACTTTAAAAAAAGTAGTTCTAAGTTAAACCTTTTCCATTGCTGATTTTATGTTCTTTGTGTACTGGAAGAAAACCAGGTGGTCTTCAAATCCTCATTGACTATTAGCATTAATAAATTCATTCTCGGGATACCAGCAGCACCAAAGGTTACAGATAGATATTGTGAAAGCATTTTGTTTCCCCAAAGAGTGCACATTTTGTACTTAGTAAAACAGCTCTGGTGTGTCAAGAGTGACTCATGAAGAAATATCAGTCCATCATTTCAAACCAATTTCACAGTTGCAGGAAAGGTGAAGAAAGTTTCTATACGTGAATAGGCGAGGAAAATTTATCCTCATTCTGTTCATGAATTCCATTGTGTCAGACGGCTATAGTTGGGGATTTTTTTAAAGGCCAACACAAATGTAAATGTTTCAATTTATAGAGGTAAAATTAAGTGTCAGACTCCTTTCTGTTCCCACTGAGTTTAAATTGTTCTTTTGGACACTGAAGAAAGAGACAAATTTTCCTCATGAAATGTGGTTCCAATACAGTACTGCAGGTTAAGAATTGAGGGTGCTGGCATGATGGGTCAGTGCACTAATATAGCAGACCTTTTCATCTGAGAGTCACAAACTTCTCTAAGGAGGAGAGACATAAGAATCAGTCAGTTTGTGCTTCACAGGTTACGGAATAGGTGAGAGTACTCTAAAAGGCAAGTTTCTGTATGCATCCAATGTGTACCTGTGTTCAGTTAAAAATATCATACAATGAGATCTGGAACCATTTTGCTTTCTAAAATAAATGGAGGATTATGGTGTGGACAATGCACTTGGGCTGGGATTTCCAATAGAACTTAAGGGAGTTGGGTGTCCAAATCCCATTGGATTTCAGTCTGGGAGACAGACAACAGTCTATACACATTTCCACTGGTGATTATTGTTGAAAGGCTCTGTGGAAGAGGGGTGGTTTCAGAGGGGGGCTTGAATGAACTGGAGAAGGTAGTCTGGCAGACAAGGAGGTGGAGGGAGTTTTGTGCATATAGGGCATCACAGAAGAAAGCATGAAGCGCAGAATTGAAGCTCGATACAAAAGGTGTGATTAGGAGGGCAGCTTTGCAGGAACCTACATAGAAAAGAGACAAAGTTGTAGGGAACTTTTCTTTTGTAATTCATAAAGAGATGAGAAGGAAGAACCATGAACTTCCATCCTATGCTCTACACAACAAACCTATACCCAAATAATGGTAAGGTTCTGTTTTAAGCCAGACAAAGCTCATTTTTGCTGGTGCTGTTTTTTTCAGTCGGGGTGTCTGGAATTGGGGAGAGTCTCTAATTTTCTGTATCGGGGAATGTTGCAGTGTTGCCATTGTGTTAACTCTGAATTATGTATGAGTTTTTAAATATGGAATTGTTCCCCTGCTTATGACAGGCACATTCACATCATATAAAATTGAGATGTGGGGAAATCTAAACAAAGCCAGTAAGTTGTGAACTGAGCCTAAAACATCTGCTGTGGTGCTTAGGAATTGCAGCACATATGGTATAGAGGAGCATCCAATATTTGAAGGCATGTTACCTATGTAGAGACTCCATAAAATGTCAGAATCACCAGTTTTTGGATGTTTCAGTCTTAGCTCTGAATTTCCTTATTTTAATACATCAAGTTATTTTAGGGACGATCTTTCACTTTTTTGTTTGCTTGTTTATTTTAGGGTATACTGAAAAAGAAGAGAAAAACAGGTGCCACTGACACCCTACGGAGCTCGATAGTACTTAAAATCTGATGGTATGTCCACTGTGCCATGGCAGAGATGGCAGAGTTAGGTGAGTTCTGTGTACTGCTGTTATTTAGAGGCAGAGCTAACTCACACTTTCTATTATAAGATTCTGTTTTCAGTTACGTGTAACTTTTCCAGACGTAGCCATTTGGCTGAAATTTCCCACGGCAGGTGTCTACCTCATGCTAATTTTTTTTTTTTTTTTTTTTAAGTTTCAGCTAAAACAATTCAGCCATTTCCAAGAACAATGTTAAGGAAGATACATTGCTTTGCCCATGTTAAGAAAATGCTTACAGTCAATTCACTGAGAAGCTCTAGTGCTTTCATGCTTTAGAGCAGTAGTTCTCAACCTTTCCAGACTACTGTACCCCTTTCAGGAGTCTGGTTTGTCTTGCATACCTTGAAGTTTCAACTTAAAAACAACTAGCTTACAAAATCAGACAAAACTACTGAAGTGTCACAGCACACGATTACTGAAAAATTGCTGACTTTCTCATTTTTACCTTATAATTATAAAATAAATCAATTGGAATATAAATCTTGTACTTACTTTTCAGTGTATAGTATATAGAGCAGTTTAAACAAGTCATTGGCTGTATGAAATTTTCATTTGTACTGACTTCGCTAGTGATTTTAATGTAACCAGTTGTAAAGCTAGGCAAATGTCTAGATGAGCTGATGTACCCCCCTGGAAGACCTCTGCGTACCCCCAGGACACGTATCTCTGATTGAGAACCACTGCTTTAGAGAACAGGATTGAAGTTTGGGTGGGGGACTGGGAGTCACCCTGCTGTCAGGGATGTACCTATTGCTGTCCCTCTGAAAATCCACCCAAATGCATCCAAGTTATAATATATATATCAGTTTTCACATGCTTAGCTGAGCCTTATCTGAATTTGGTGTTAGGGGCTTTCTCTTCACCCTCTCCTCTGGTTCATATCACACAGATAGAAAGCAGAAGACCAGAAGTCCGAGGTGCAGGCAATGCAATGTTTATTTGTGTGAGTTTCTAACAAGTGTATCCATGGTGAGAGATGGTATAACCCAAGAAGTCCACAGAGGTATGATCCGATTCACATTTCTCAGGCTTCTCATATGGTCCATTTGCTCGAAGACATTAAAGAATTAACCGGACATGCTGTTATGCAAGGTTTGGTTCTCTGAAAAAATAAGGTCATCTAGGTCAGTGCTTCTCAAAGCCGGTCCGCCGCTTGTTCAGGGAAAGCCCCTGGCAGTCCAGGCCGGTTTGTTTACCTGCCACGTCCGCAGGTTCAGCCAATTGCGGCTCCCACTGGCTGCGGTTCGCCGCTCCAGGCCAATGGGGGCTGCGGGAAGCGGCGTGGGCCGAGGGATGTGCTGGCGGCTGCTTCCCAGAGCCCCCATTGGCCTGGAGCAGCAGCCGCAATTGGCCAAACCTGTGGACGTGGCAGGCAAACAAACCGGCCCAGACCGCCAGGGACTTTCCCTGAACAAGTGGCGGACTGGCTTTGAGAAGCACTGATCTAGGTAGATTACAACAAATTGGAACAGAACATCCCTGAAGAAATCCTTGGTGCTGAAACATGGCGGGAGCATTACAGAGACCATAAGGCAAGGTACTCAAAATATCCATAACAAGTACAAAGGCTGTTTTCCATTCACCACCCTTTTGGATGCAGACCAGGTTATAGATGCCATGTAGGTTAAGTTTAGTGAAAACTTAAGCTGAGCCAACCCTCTCCAGTAGTTCATTGATCAATGGCAAAGAATATTTACTTTTGATGGTAATATTGTTCAGAGCTCAATAGTCTACAGAAATGCACAGGGTACCATCCTTTTTTTTTTTAGACAAACAGGACTGGGGCTCCAGCAGGGGACACAGAAGAATGGATATAATTCTTTGCAAGATTTTCATCAAGATACTGTTTCCTTAGAGTCCTGAGTTCAGGTTGTGACAGAGGGTAAATTCACCCAAATGGTATTTTGGCACGTAGCTGGAGATCTACTGGGTAGTCATAAGGCCCATATGGGGGCAGAACATCGGTGTTTCTTTCATCGAATATGTCCGCAAAGTCCTTGTATTTTATGGGATTGGTGAGTAATTCCTGAACTAGAGCCTGAGTAAGCCACATGTGTTGATGATGCATTCCTGTGCTAGGTCCCAGACAATCCACAAGACAGGAGCTGGTCTGGTCACTTTCAGGGCAGGTATATAAGCCCCTCAGGAGAAACAGCAGCTCAGTCTGCTCAATGTCACTTCATGGCTTGGAACTCTCCCCTTTCTGAAAGTGGTAACAGATTCCACAAGCTTCAGCCTGCTCCAGTACTGTTCCTTGTACTGCTCCAGCTCTGCTCTTACCCTGGCCTCGTTCCAGCCCTGCTCTGGATTTCTGATTCCAGCTCGGACCCCTGGCTCCAACCACTAGGCCCAACTGCCACAGCTCCGACCATTAGGCATGACCATCTTCATCACTGTTTCTGACAGTTTATACTCACAGATGAACAAGAAAACCCCGACAGCTTGGAATGAAGGTGTTTCTCTGGCATTCTTACATTAGAAAGGACAGCAGAGGCTTTCACCCAAATTCAAACAATAAATGCTAAGAATAATAATAATGGAAGTATCACAGCACTTGACATCTGAAGAGGTTTCCTCATGGAAGTTTCAGAACACTTATAGACCTCTTCAGATGTCAAGTGCTGTGCCACTTCCATTATTATTGTTATCATTTATTATTTGCATGTAGGTGAAAGCCTCTGCTGTCCTTTTAATGTAAGAATGCCATGGAAATGCCTTCATTCCAAACTTTCAGGGTTTTCTTATGATCATCTAGTCTGACCTCCTGCACATTTCAGGCCACAGAACCTCACCGGCCCACCACTGTAGTAGGCCCGTAACCTCTGGCTGAGTTACTGAAATCTTGATTTAAAGACTTCAAGTTATAGAGAATCGACCCTTTACTCTAGTTCAGACTAGCAAATGACCCATGCCCCATGCTGCAGAGGAAAGCAAAAAAAAATAAATGCAGGGTCTCTGCCAGTTTGACCTGGGAGAACATTCCTTCCTGACCCGCAAGCTAGTGATCTATTCGGATCCAGGAAGTGGGCGGGCTTCTGCTCAAGGACCTCCCCCCAGCCTAAGGGGAGGATCCACAGGATCTGGAAGCCAAGTGATTCTGGGGGACAACTAATGAGATAACAGGGACAGGAGTGAGGTCAAAGGCTCAAATGAAGGGAATCTGGTGATCAATTAGACGCTGAACATGTGGGTGAGACCCACCAGCCAGACACCTGGGAAAGAATTCTCGGTCTTAACTCAGAGCCCATCTAGTGTCCCATCTCCGGCCATTGGAGATATTTGCTAATAGCAGTCACGGATGGGCCATTGTAGGATTCTCATCCTACCATCTCTTCCATAAACTTATCAAGCTCAATCTTAAAATATTCACTTGCTGACCTGTTAATGTACAATACCTGCTGGCTCCTCCAGCACTATGACTGCAATCCAGCTCTCCTGAAGTCAACGGGGGTTGGATATGGTCCTAGGAGAGCATGATTCCTAACCTATTTGTCCAAGCCCCTCCAGAGGACAGTCTGACAGTGTAGTGGGAGACACTATACAAGTTATTAGTAATGAGGTAGGCATTAATGTACAATCGTAATCTCCACAAACCTGGAAAGACACTCCTCACCCTTTCCAAACGTTGTTCTCTCCATCCCCATCAGCATCCCAGTTCCTCTCGGAAGCTTCCAGGATGTTGGTGAAAGAGGCCTGCATATCAGAAATCTACAGGATTTTGGTAATTTCTGCAGAAGCAGAAAATAGCACAGGGCCCAAAATAAAGTATGTGCAAAAGCATTAGGGTGCAAAAGTATGTGATATGAACAAGTTTATTACACATCCAAAAAGGACAGCATTGTCCGATTTAGCAGGATCGTTATTTCTGGCACTGAGTATGAAACCATATCATGTACTTTGATAATATCAGCCGAGTTAATAACTCAGAGAATGAAATGCTTATTTTATTTCCTTGTGATCTGAGGTCAGTGTGTCCCCTAAGAGGGCAACGTATTGCAATATTCCTGGCTCACACTGTTTGAAATATAAACTTTCGTTTTGGAACTGAAAGGCCATTAATGTTCTGTCATAAATATTGTAATGGCAGTGCACCCTTTGTTAAGCTCACGTATTTCTTTTGTGGAGAATCATTAGTTAGGAACAACATGGATGAGAATATATATAACTCTGTTAGGGTGCCCTCTTTTGGCAGCATAAAGGCTTTAAAGCTTCTAATAAAGCTGATCACAAAGGTTTTTGCTTTTAGGGGTCTGAATAAATACCAATTTCAAAGAAATACAAGGGAGATTTGTTGCAATTGTTTTAAACAAATATACATAGATTGTGCATTTGGACTTATACTGGGAAGGCCCGTCTGCACACAAATCTCCTTCTGGCTGTATACGACAGCCACCCTTTTGGTTGATATAGCATGGATTGAAATCAGAGACCTCAAGGCAGAAGCTGTTACATTGTGAGCTAAGCAGCCCCGCTTCTATCTGCAGTTCAGCACAGAGGGAGACCTGTGACTCACTCATTAGTGGGTTATGTATGCAGAATGGATGCAAGAGAAACATCTCCAGTACTCCAAAACTTATTTTCAATAAGCCTTAGAACAATGGGGAAGTTCTAGAACACTGGAAGAAAGCTAATGTGCCAATTTTTTAAAAGGGCAGATGGGACAACCTGGGTAATTATAGGCCTGTTAGCCTGACATCAATCCTGGGAAAGATGATGGAGGGGCTGACACAAGTCTTAATTAGTAAGGAATTAAAGAAGGATAATGTAATTAATGGAAAATAGATCCTGTCAAACTAGCTAGATAACTTTTTTTGATGGGTTTGGTTGATAAAGGTAAGAATGTTGACATAATAGACTTCTGTATGGTATCTGACTGGGTACCACATGATGTTTTGATTAAAATATAGAATGAGACAAAATTAACATGGCAAACATAAAATGGATTAAAAGCTGGCTAACGGATAGGTTTCAAAATGTAACTGTAAACAGGGAATCGTCCTTAAGCAGTATGTTTCTAATGCAGTCCCCCAGAAGAATTGGACCTATATTATTTAACATTTTTATCAATGACCTGGAAAAATAAAATCATCACTGATAAAGTTTGCAGATGACACAAAAATTGGGGGAGTGGTGAATAAAATGAAATAATGAAAAGGACTTGTCTCTGATTCAGAGCGACTTGGATCACGTGGTAAACTGGGTTCAAACAAGCAATGTTTTATAATACGGGTAACTGCAAATGTATACAACTAGAATAAAAGATTGTTGTCCACACTTACAGTATGGGGAATGCTCTCCTGGGAAGCAGTGACTCTGGAAGAGATTTGGGGGTCATGGTGGATAATCGGCTGAACATGAGTGAGGTTTTTACTCACGAAAGCTTATGCCCAAATAAATCTGTTAGTCTTTAAGGTGCCACCAGACTCCTTGTTGTTTTTGTAGATACAGACTAACACGGCTACCCCCGATACATGAGCTCCCAGTGTCACACTATGGCCTAAAGAGCGAATATGATCCTGGGATACATAAACAGGGGAATCTCGAGCATGAGTAAAGAGGTTATTTTATATCTGTATCTGGGACTGGTGTGACCACTGCTGGAGTACTGTGGCCAGTTTTGGTGTCCACAATTCAAGAAGGATGTTGATAAAGTGGAGAAGGTTCAAGGAAGAGCCATGACAATGATTAAAGGATCAGAAAAAAATGCCTTATTGTGATAGACTCAAAGAACTCAATCTGTTTAGCTTACCAAAGAGAAGGTTAAGAGGTGAATTGGTTACAGTCTATAGGTGTCTACATGGGGACAAATATTTAATAATGGGCTCTTAAATCTAGCAGAGAAAGGTATAACATGATCCAATGGCTGGAAGTTGAAGCTAGACAAATTCAGACTAGGGGTAAAGTGTAAATTTCTAACGGTAAGAGTAATTAACTACTGGAACAATTTACCAAGGGTCATGTGGATTCTCCATCACTGGCAATTTTTAAATCAAGATTGGGTATTTTTTCTAAAGAACATGCTCTAGGAATTATTTTGGGGGAAATTCTGTGACGTGGGTTATACAGAAGGTCAGATTAAATTATTACAATGGTCCTTTCTGACCTTGCAATCTATGAATCCTTGGTACTGTTCTCTCTATCTCTGAACTCTGTGGAGGTCTCAGAGCAAGGTGATCCCCATGGAGAAGAGTGGGCTGAGAGTCGGATGCAATGTATCCCCATCTGTCCTTTGGGGAATCTGATGAAAAAAGGATACAGAATTCCCAGATGTAGGTAGATTTTCAAACAGCTAAGCACCAATGTGCTGAGCTCCACTGGAAGTCTGGTCTCTTGGGGTACATCTACACAGCAAAAAATAATCCCATGGCAGCGAGTCTCAGAGCCGGGTCAACTGACTTGGGCTTGCACTGTGGAGCTAAAAATAGCAGCATAGATATTTGGGCTCAGGCTGGAGCCTGGGCTCTGAAACCCAGAGATGGGGGAGGGTCTCAGAGCCCAGGCTCCAGCCTGAGCCCCAAAATCTACACTGATATTCTTAGCCTCATAGAGCAAGCCCCAGTCACTTGACCCAGGCTTTGAGACTTGTTGCCGCATTTTTTGTTTTGCTGGGTAGACATACCCTTAGTACCTAAGTGGGAGAGCTCTTTTGAAAATGTTACCCTTAATCTCTCTGTGACTCAGACCCCCACCTGTCAAATGGGGAATCTGTCATAATACTTCCTTTCGCCCACACTTTTTCTGTCTCTTCTGAATAGGCTTGTTCCACACGGTGCAACAAGTTGCAGGATTGTGAGCTCAGATTTTAAGTTCTTTGCAGTGGGGACTGTCTCTTACCACGTATATGTATAGCACCTCTCGGCACTACTGCAATGTAAATAGTGAGATGGAGAGGGTTTCTGTTTATCTGAACATATGGCCAGCCAATATATTCTGAACGGACAAGGCACTCCAGACAAACCACACACTGGATGATGGAGGAAGGCAGAGTCTGGAGCAAAGGTTTTTGTTTTTATATATGTTTGTGAAATCAGTACCTGCAAAACCCATTCAGACTGCAATATAAACCCAAGTAATATCATCCATGGTAAAGGCTGAAATCCTTCATTTTCATACCATGCCACCAGCTTTTCCCTCACACCCAGTTGCAGCAGTGATGGAAGACAACGATTCACTTTTATTTTGAATTTCCTGCCTTTTGTCACAGTGTTAATATTGAAATGCCAACCTTTGTATCTGTATAAAACATACAGTTCAAGCCTTCAGCAGACATGCAGATTAGCCTTATCCAAGAGCAATACCTCATCTCCATTTATCCCAGGACAATTAGTCATGTGAATTAGAAGTCATTACCAAGGGCTACAAAACCCTTTAGCGAAAGCTCATTGATGGGCTAAACATGTCTAAAGTGCTTTGAGTCTTGGAGAGGGGGGGAGATATGATCACATTAGGAAGTAAATTCTGGCATAGAAAATGAGGTTGCATTAATCTGTATTCATTCCCAAAGAGTTATACTACTGTATTCTGCCACACTGATATATAACAGAGGACATTTAAAATGCCAAGCCGTAAAAAGTGTGTTTTCTTCATTACATTTTCTTCGAATACTTTGATCTTCAATTTTGCACTAAAAAGTTTGATTCACATTACTTTCCAGTAAGAAACTGCCAGATTCAATTGTAGAATGAAGAATTCTCATCTAATTGCAATTTGTAAGCAGAGGATTTAGTGTATTGTTGCCTGAAAAATGGAACTGTCTAAATTATTTTCCCTGAAACTAACATCTTCCATAAATAACAGCAGCATATAATAGCTAGGCATAATTAAAGAAAAATGACACCTACTGTTACATGAATAAAGGAAATGTGTTAATGACAAGGAGGGAAAAAAAGTATTTCGCTGTAGTGTTGCTGGAGCACAAAAAAAAGGCATGTTTTAGTTCTTTAACAAGTTTTTGTTCGTTCAACTGAAAAAATTCTCCACGTTTTAAAAGTGGCAAACTTCATCCAATTACCTCTCTATCAGGCAGCAAAATTGCTGTATAAATTCATAAACCCTCATGGGACCCTTTTATAAGGATGGTACACAGTTAACTTTCTGATCTTTTAAGGTCTCCGTACATTATGCAAGCAATGGTCAAGCAAGCTTCTACTCCTCCTCCAAGTCCCTCCTCATGTCTCCCGTCTCTCTACCTGCTTTCTGAGCCTCATCTGTACTCCCTCTCTTGTGCTTGTCTATTTCATTTCAAAGTATTGAACAAAAACTAAAGATTAAATAAAACCACAATTATGAACACACAAAAACTTCAGGATGATAACAGAAAACTACACATTTTATTTTCTCAGCCCTTTGTACCATCCTATCTTTATAGAATATTTCTCCCTTCCCCCTTGTTTTTTTGTTTCTTCCGCTGGTAACCACATAGACAGTAATGGCATGATGATAAACTAGTTATAAGCTCTGTGGGGTGGGGATTGCGTTGTGTTACTTATCTGTCAATAACAATGCTAGATTAATAAATATGCATTGATAGCTATGGGAGATGTATTCTTCCCTCTTTGCCGTATCATGGTAAGAGCAGCACAATTTGTAAAGTGCTGGCAGGAATGCAGGCTCAGCTCAAATCTCATAAGAATGTGTGTTGGAAATGGTGTGCTGGCTGGAATTAGGTACTGATTTGGGATCATGCTATTAAAATAGCACAACATATTACTGTCTACCTTTGTGAAGATTGGGTTTGTACAACAAGGGCCAGCTGAGAAAGAGCTCAACAAGGTCAATACAAGAAGCTCTTGCCTTAAAATTGTTCCACTTTATATTCAAGGCATGCCAAAATATGAGCAGACTTATGTACCGATGCTGTACTATTTTGCTGGCTGTGTTGTCATTAACTCCTGTGCAAAGTAAATGCTAAGTGAGTGTAAACTGCTCCTGATTTGGTAGTTTTACACTCTCTTTTGCAAAGGTGTAAATAATTACACAAGGGGCAAGGGAGTGGAGAACCAGACCCTCTGACAGCAAAGAGTAACGTGGCACATAAAGAGAGAAGTTAATCCAGGATGTTATAGACCTTGAGGGAAGGCCTTGTAAGCAAATATATATTATGGTGATGATCAGTGATAGATGTCTAGACAGACTAGTCTTACTGTGGACTCTATGTTTAAACTTAATTTGTCAAAGAATCAGCCAGTGTCCATTCTGACAGGACCAGGCTGCCTCTCATGCGGCCACCATTAAATGCTAGTAGTACCACATCATCTGTGGTGGAGCCAAACACCCTCGTCAGTAAGAAGAAATGGGCTAAATGGTCTAGAAAAAATACATTAGACTCCTGCCTAGGGATGGCCACACCAAGCTAACATGTTTTCAAAGATGTCAAGTCCTTTCTACGCAGTGTTTAGGGACATTTAAGTTATAATGTTTTAAAACAATCCTAGTTTAGACATGGCCTCTCCCATAGACTCCTAGCCCCTGAAAAGCAACCTATTCCATGCAGCCCAGGATCGAACTATTTCTTGCCACATCTACCTTACTGGGTGAAACTCCAATGGAAGATCAAGTTTATGGTTTATGTTTAATGTGCTAGACAGATGCCACCAAGGTAAGTTTGAACTGCAAAGAGTTGCTGCTGTTCAAGATATACAACATCCTAGATTTTCCTGAACAAAGTTAACAGTCTTCATTTCTTCAGCCTTCATTGTAGTGGCAGCTACAATGCAATAACCTTTCTTACATTTCATCCCACAGCCAAATAACCTGATGATCTTCAAATTACTTTTATGTTTCAAGGGGCAGCTCCTGTGTATGAGCTCTGCTTTTCCACCCCCACAGACACTGCATAACTGTTGCGTTCATGTTTTCATGCACGCAATGTTCTGCATTTGGCTGTAGGCACAATAAAGATCTCTTCGGTTTTAAAAAATGAGACCAAACAGTAAAAGACTGTATTATTAACTTTACAGTTATCAGTGTGTCAGGGAGACAGAAAAAATGAAGAGGGGAGAGATGAATGGAAAGAATGAAAAGCTGCTTCTGACAAATATGCTAGTAATTTCAGCAACCCAGGACTTTCACACATGAGTTATTTATTACATACATGGTCAAACCTATCTATTTATCTGTGTGTTCATATGTATCTACATATTATTTTCCTTCAATAAACACACAAGTATTTAATCAAATATTGACTTTTCAGTAATCCTCCATCAGAGTCAACATCCGTTCTATATTTTATATAACATTGTGGTTACATTAAAACTGCATCAAATGGTGGGGGGAAAGGGAAATGAGATCCACCTCTGTGGCCGTGTCCCCCTCTTTTAAAGTCCCCAGAGGGCTCTCTGTAAGTTTGAGAGGGACAGACCAGGGGTGGGCTGGGAATACACCCAACATCCCCTACATCCTCTCCTCCCACCACCCTCACCCCCACTCCCAGCCCTCACTCAGTAATATTAATACTGCTTTGAATTGTATTATATTTTTGTTGCCCCATTTAATGGAGGGTCTTTTTACCATAAAAATGACATTCACAACATTGACACCCCCAATCAAACCAACAAATGAGGATATTAATAAAGCCTAAAAAATCACAAACAAAATCCCTTCCCCTAGCAGAGATTTTACTCTGAAAAGGGAGAAGTGCCAAAGTCTCCATGAAGTCCATGTGGGACTTTCTTATTGCTATTGATTTTACATGGAAGGCGCTGAGATACTGTGGCGATGGGCTGCAGTATAAAACCCTGTGATTGACAGATAAGTCATGGGAACAGCTGCTATCTGTAGAATTCTCTGAACCATGCTACCAGGAAGTGCTGGAGCCAGTATAGAAGCCTCCATACAGATGGTTTGACCTCCCATTGATTATCTAGATCCATGCACACCATAGTGGATCCATGCAGCTTGGGGGCCATTCTGGAGACCTGTTCCATAGGGGCAAACTCTGCCACTTCCCAGATGGAGAAAACTGCAAGCAGATAGTAGTGGAGGATTCCCCCATCTTAGACCCCTCTAGTAAGCAATGGAGTCCTCTGTCCTTCACTCACCCTGCTGCAGTACAGTATTTGCAACACCTAATACAGTATTTAAGTGCAGAGAACGTGCTTAGTACTGAAGAAGACAAAGACTCTCCCTAATCCAAGCACGAGAGGATGCAGTCCCACAGGAAGGACTGAATATAGGGTATATATTCAGCTGTAGTCCCACTTTTCTAAAATGTTAGGATGGAGACCAGATCTGACTGATGTGTCAGGGTCTGTGGGATTCCCAAAAAGAAGTGAATGTGGGGTAGTGCACTGGGCTTGAAAAGTCATTCCATGCATAGGGAAGCTGGAGATTTCCACTAATGATGCCAACCTTGATGCCACCTTTGCTTCCTTCTCCCTCTCCTGGGAGATTATGACCTGTATGTATCAACAACTTCCTAAATTTAGGATGACCCATATGCATGAGCGATTTCCCAATCCCAATGCAGTGCATCCCCTTCCCAAAGTCCCACTCGCATCCACCCATGTCAGTCAGATGCAAACAAAACAATTGCCTAAGTTAATACTTTCTTGTGGGCCTCCCAGTGCAACTCATCATATCTTTTGTTTGTCTTTTAAATAGCAAGCTAAGAACAAAAACACCCGGTCAGAAGTTCGACACTACATTAGCACTGCAGGGAAAGTCAAAGACAGCATTTCAACCTTACCTCTGAATTTCCTTGCTTTTATGGGTTTAGGGCAGACCTTTCATGTTATTTCAGCTTTTTTGTGGGTGTGTGGTTTCATATATTTAATGAAGCTATCTGCCAGGCCCTACGCTGATAGAGCCTGAGCCGATAAAAACAGCATAGACCGTCTGATGTTGTGTCCTTCGGATACCAAGATGTGTTTATGGATTTGTCAGAGTAACTTTGAAGCAGGGTATGAAGAAATAGGATTTGACGGTTTTCTTCTACTTCTATAGTAAGTCTTATTTGGTTGGGGAAGATGCTATTGAATTCTGGTAAAAGATCAGGAATGTGAATTTCTTCAGCAATAAAAGAGAATGTCATTCATTTTTTTCCCTTTCCCCCCAAAACCAAAAGATACTAGAGAGCACTGTTAGTTCAGGGGATGTCACAAACATTTGTGCGGTTCTGAAGAAAAACAAAGACACCCCTCCCCCCTTTCAAAGCAACTCTCTACTTGTTCAAACAATGAGCTCCTCTACATGTTTCTCTCTTTTCTTTTCAATAGTTGGTTGTCTTGTTTTGTTTTTCTCTTTGAATGTGTCATACGTTTTCAGGTCGGAATCGTTTTTAAAACATTTTATAAAATTGCCCTCAAATGTAAGGAAGTCAAAACAATGTGCTCCTTATGACTCCGAATCCCATTCTGGACCTTAAGGTTGCTCACAGCAATCTAACCATAGCAACAGTAAGGTCAATGGAGCAAACCTTGATGTCTGACACTGCCTTGGGGAGAACAGCTTCTGAATCACTGGATGCCACTTGATGGATTTAAATGAAGAAGACTCAAGTTTAAGAGTCACCTTGAGACACTGAGGAGGTCAAGGGTGACCAGCCACAATCTGAAGAAACAACTTATTATTACTTAAAAAGCATAAAAACCAAAGGATCTATTTTTCAGAGGTGCTGGGCACCCAGGACTCCAAGAGCAGTCCATGAGTTTTTCAGCTGTTCAGGCCCTCTGCAAAGGCAGGCCCCCTATTCTAATGAAGAATGACACTGTACCTCACAGGGGCATTGTGCCAATTACAGTTGGTAGAACACTATGAAGATAAGTACTAAGCATCATTTATTACAGAACCCTCTATCTCAAAAGGATATGCTCAATCAAGATGCCTCTGAGGGGACTGATTTAAACTCAAATGATATTAAGCACCAATAGCCGCTGTTTAACAGTGTCAAGGTGTAAGGGATACCGTTCCTCTGTAGTCAGAGGTCTGCAGCTGGTTGATTGATTAGCCCTGCCCACTGCACCTGAGTAAGAGCTGGACTTTAATTAGCTGATCCTTATAAAAGAGGGAAGAAAGAAACAGAGGAGAGGACTGCAGCACTTCAGAAAACTGAGGAGAGAAGGGCTGTGCACCCAAGGGACTACTACTGGAACTACAGCAGAGAGGAATTGCTCCAGAAACCACATGGACAGAAGGGAGACTGTGTGGAGTCTTCTACTGCTGAGGCTCTGAGGTAAGAGGCGGGAAATTTTGGTTACTGAAGTTACTGGTATGAGGGACAGATGCGGGGAAGGGACTATTCGGCCTATACAGACTATACTGGGAAGAGTCTGCAAGGTTTTGGTTTGTTTGTTAAGGCTGGAAACTGCTTCCCTGGATTCCTTGAGTGAGCTCAGACAGAATTAAGCCAGGGAATGAACTGACTTAGAAGGAGCATATCCTGTTCCAGGAGGAGGAGAGCGCTATAAGATAGGCCCCAATCCTTTTATAAATGGGAACAGCGGTTCTACTTTATGGGGACACTTTCTAGTGATTTGTATGTCTCACGTTGGCTCTGATTTTTCTCTTTTCTCAGCAGTGTTATATGAAGAAATAGTGTATAAAATGCTTAAAAATAAAATTAAAGGACATTTCTAAATGAAAAGTTGTTCTGAATAAAAAAAAATTGAAATGTTTCATTTTAAAAAAGTAAAAACAAAACATTTTGGGTTTGGGGATTTTTCCCCCCCAACCAAAAGAATTTGGTGAAATCAACACAAATTCACGAAATGTTTAGTTGTCACCAAATTTGCATTTTTGGGGCCAGAAAAAAGGTTTGCCTGAAAAAGTCACCCTTTATTTGACACAGATCTGCAGCTCCCTGGATAGCAGCATTATTATAAAAAGGGAGTCTTCTGTTATGAGAATTTCACTTAACCGGGACAGAAAGGACCTCCATGGAGGCACCAGTTAAGAGTATTTTACTCTGATAATACCAAACAGTTCTATTTCTTTGGACTCAGATTCTTCCCTTATTTGGCAAGTTTTCAGTGTGACACACATCTATGTATTGGAGAGCAGATTTTGCCCTTTGATGTGTAAGAACTAAATTTATTTACGATTGCATGGTGTTGGCGCTGTCACATATACTTTCATACAGAATTAGATAGGTGAATAATCTGGAGTGATATTCATTTATTATGAATGTACAAAGTCCCTGATTGTCTCTTATACAACTTAGTTAACATGACAGTTGAATCTGTGTGGGGGAGTGAAGTGTTTAAAGTCCTGAAAATGCTGGCTTGCAGATCCTCATAATAGATATTTTTATTTTTAAATTTTTAACAATGCAGCAAGAGTAGAGCCCTGATTTAATGACAATACATCTCATTGTTCGTTTTCTTTCATTATAGAAAGACCTCATCCTCTCTAAGTAGTGTACATTATAATAGTCTAGACTCAAGGTGACAAAGGCCTGGATTGATGAGGCAAGGTCCATATTTGAGAGGAAGGAGCCCAGACTTCTGCTTAGTCAAATCGGGGGGATGGCACGGTCTTGTAGTTAAGGCACTGGACTGGAGCTCAGGAGATTAATTATCAGCTCTGTGGTGGACTTCTTGTGTAATCTTCTGCAAGTTGCAGACTTAGTTCCTCATCTGTAGAAATGTACGTCACATGGATGTTGTGAAGATCTATCTATCTTAGGTATTTATATGGGCTCCATTATAAATTAATAAGCTCCAATATGATGGAACGGTTGATAAATGGCCAATATTATTTAGGTGTCTCAGAGTAAAGATGAGTCCAAAACAACTCACTGCTTTGTGATTTTAAAGGAAGGAGACCTTTGATCAGTGGTTGTAGATATCAACATTTTTGTGAGGTTTCATTCCTTCTCGGTTACTAGAAACTGCATATTTTGTTGCCATTCAAATCACATCTCTCAAATGATTATATATGAGCAGATTTGAAAAGCAAGGGGAAAAGGGAGTATATCATATTGCAGCATATCAACCCAAGACAATATGGATTATGTCATACTGGGAGTTTACAGTGTATATAGAGTGTTTGATATCAGACTTTATTTTTAAATCAGAAAATGAGTTTTATCAACATTGGTCTAAAGTAACCTTAGGCATTGTTAACATGGCTAAAGGGAGAAGAAGTTTGGATAAAATAATTGCTTTTAAATCCTCCAAGCAGAAATTGCATTTGATCCCAAATACACAGGAATATCTTACGACCAGGCCATTTTTAAAATAGTCATTTGAAGGGCTTGAACAATTTAGGCAGAAAATGTAAAAAATCTATTTTTAAACTACTTGTCAGAAAATAGACTTTATTCATGTTAAGGCTCTGGGTCAGATCCTCAGCCGAGGTAAATGGCTTAGGGATTAGCAGCTTAGCACATGTAGCATATTTGTGTCCTGGATCATAGTTTAGTAGTAATTTCAGAACAAAATAATAAAAACGGTGCCGCAAAACTATTAACTGTGCAGCAGTGTTGATATCTGAATGACAACACTTCAAAGGGGATGCATGTGATTTTTTATTGTGTCCTCACTCTGTTATACCTAGTATATTATGCAGCAGGCAAGCAGTAAACATTCAGGTGCTAAAAGACCTGTGCAGGGGAACCATGCTGTCACTTGGTGCTTTCATTGTAATAAGTTCTTGCTCCTATAAAAAACAAAAAAGCCCTATCCTGCATAGTCCATGGCTTCCTATGTTTTTGACATAATGCCAACCCTGTTTAGTGATGAGCATATCTCAAAAGATACAACAGGGAGAAACTGACAATAAAAAAAAATGGAGTATTCATGTACTTAAGTCACACTGCACAAATTGCAAATAACATGGGAAGTAAGCAAGATGAATTAGAAATCATACTAAATACATAATATGACCAAGTTAAACCTTCTGGGGAAGATGAGTCTAACAACTGGAATGTCAGTGAACATTAATGGGTATAATCTATATAGAAAAGACAAAGGAAAAAATAAGGTTGAGGGTTGAATACACACTGTTTATTCTCTGAAACACAATTAATTTAAGTTATTTGAGAAGCAGAAGTTTGAAGAACACATCTGAGGAAATGCATATGGAGAAGACACCTAAACTGAAGAAGGGACAGGCAGATCTCTTAATATACTCTCTACCTCACATCCTTCTGGGGCATTATATTTCTTTTAATTATTTAAGAAAGACACTCATTCTTTCCTGACAGTCTGGAGTTGAACAGCTTCCAGAGACGGAGAAAGCTGAAAACACTATTAGGATATGGGAGTGTTGGATGTGGGTAGGGTCTGGCAGATTTACATAGGTATATAAATAGCCAGTGTGTAGGAAAGTGCCTAATTTAAGAGCTGATGGGGATTACGATAATTGTTTCCATCTAATCTTTGGCATGGATGATATCTCTCTGGGATGAAGTCTCTTTGAGGAATGAAAGGACTGAAGTAACTATGTTGGTCTTGAACATTGGTTTGTTCTTTGAAATAATTTGTTCTTAACGAGATTTCTTCATATCTGTGAAAAAACCTTGGACATCTATGGTGAATTTGCAGGATAATAACTGATAGTAACTTCAGATTTACTCCTAAAAAGGAGAAACACTTTGGGATTCACAAGGGGGACTTAGGTGTTCTGCCATCCAGTGGAATTCACAGCCCTGATTTAGTTGCCCAGGTTCCCAACACAAAACATAGGGAGAGTTAGCCTCCTAAGAGTGGGATCCACAAAAGCCAGCACACCAGCTAAGGAGCCACAGGAAAAGTTGAGGACTGGAGTGTAGTGTATGCCCCACCCCTCCACAGGAGTTAGGCATCTAAATCTGGGAGGCATTGTCACTCTTTCTCTGACCCAATGTATATTTAATACATTATACAAAGTGGAGCAGCTTCAACAGGAAAGACTGAGGGTAGGTCTACACTACCCGGTAATTCGGCGGCAAGCAAATCGAACTTCTGGGTTCGACTTATCGCGTCTTGTCTGGACGAGATAAGTCGA
This sequence comes from Trachemys scripta elegans, assembly GCF_013100865.1. Classification (NCBI taxonomy): domain Eukaryota; kingdom Metazoa; phylum Chordata; order Testudines; family Emydidae; genus Trachemys; species Trachemys scripta. The sequence goes on along the minus strand of NC_048305.1, from coordinate 100,799,645 downwards.
ACCTGGAAGTGCTTGCCGTCAACTGCGGTACTCCAGCTCGGCGAGAGGAGTATCGTGAAGTCGACGGGGGAGCCTGCCTGCCGCGTCTGGACCGAGGTAGGTTCAAACTAAGGTACTTCGAACTTCAGCTATGTTATTCACGTAGCTGAAGTTGCGTACCTTAGTTCGAATTGGGGGGTTAGTGTAGACCTGCCCTGAGAGATACATGCCCCCAGAATATGCCATAGCCCAGTGGTCAGAGTTCTCTCCTGGGAGGTGGGAGATCCAAGTTCAAATTGCTTCTCAACATCAGGCAGGGAGTAGATTTGAACCACCTTTGGCCATTTTGTGGCCAGAGATTTAGACATGCTCTGAACATGTCTACTGGATTCAGCCCCAAAGGCCAGGGAGCCAAGGAAATGCCTAGTTTGTGAATTCCGCTGTGGCTCAGGCATGAGTTAAGCAGCAAATTGCTAGGCAGTGTTAGTATTTAGGAAGCTATGTGCATGTCCAGCTGCCAATATTTAGGCATCTTGGGGACTTTAACAGCAAAAATTTAGGTGCTTATGGGGTTAGGCAGCAGCTAAGCAAGTGTTTTGTGAATGCCACTGGGACCTAAAGGTTGGACTTAGGCACCTAAAGTGGCATCTAGGCTAAGTCCCCCTTGTGAATCCATGTCAGCAACTGGGTCAAGGGCGTTCTGGCCTAATGGTTGGAGCAAGAGTCCAGCCTACCAGTTACAGCTGGATCCAGATGGGGCAGGTCCAAGACAAAGCCAAGGGTGGAGAGTCAGAAATCAGGAAGCTGGGGGCTGGAACAAGGCTAGAGGTAGCAGAGGCAGGGACAAGAGCAAGTGCAGCTGCAGGCTAGGAATGCGTTGAGAAGCTGCTGGATTGCTGCTGTTACTGAGATTAAGTATCAGCCTGTGAACTACTGCAATCAATCATGTGACTCAGTCAATCAGACAGCTTCTCTCAGGACCAGCTGCACTTACTAGGTTGCCTGGAGACTGGCTCAGCTACAGGCTGGCCCCTGACAGCACACCTACCCACTTCTAGGGCACCTCCTAGGGGCTGTCAGACCTAGTTTCAGGGGATATTTTTGCGGGAAGGTACATACAAGTTCTGGAGTATGGACATTTTCTACCAGCTCCCACAATTACTATTCAGGTCCATAGTCCTCACAATCCACCAGATAACAGAGTTTGTCTCAAACTTGCTTGGAGTCTAGGATTTCCTGGACATCTACATGAGGTGGTGATGGAGTGGAGCAGTCGGAAAACAATCCTCCACATAAAGTTTAAGAAGGGACATATGGAAGACTTGGTGGATCTTCAAGGATTCCAGCAAGAATTCATGTTGCAAGATCTTAAATTGGCATAGGTACAGGTGGTCCAATCTGAGTTAGGGACGAGTGGATCTGAAGTGTTTGGAGGACAGCCAAACCTTATCTCCTGCAGAGAGGGTCAGTGTGGCTTGGCGTTTTTAGTCAGCGTGTCCTTGGTGACTTTCGGGTGTTCAGTAAGCTCTTGATGGACCCAGTGAAGGTGGGCCACTAGATTTGCTGCAGTGGGGACTTGGAAGTCTGTAGGTGCAGTCGAATGAAGGTGAGGATGGAAACTGTACTTTGTATATAATGGACTACATTGGACAGATCCATGGGTGGAGTTGTTGTATGTGAAGTCTGCATGTGACAGGAAAACAACCCAGTCTTCTTGACAATTGAGAAAGCAATGGGGATAATGTTTGAGGACCTGGTTCACCCATTCTGTCAGCCCGATGGTCTGCGGATGACAGGCCAATGAGGTAAGTAGTTCCATTCCTAAGAGTTTGCAAAGTTTGTACCAAAAACAGGAAGTAAATTGTGGACCTTGATCTGAAACTATTCCACTCGACAGCCCATGGAGCTGAAAACATGATCTAGAAAAAGGCGGTCATTGCTGGGTGGTTGGGAGCAAACGGAAATGAATTGTACCATCTTAGTGAGGAGATCGACGTGACAAGGATGATGGTGCAGCCTTCTGAGGAAGGTAGCTTGATGATGAAATCCAAGATATCAAGGATCAGGGCCAAGATGGGGTAGGCAAAGACTGGAGAAGATCAAGTGGTTAGGTATGTGGGCACTTGCTCCAACAACAGATCATATGACCTAATGTAGCTCTTAACATTGGTTCTCAACCCTGGTCAGCAGAAATTCCATAACACTAGGTAATGGAATGGCCATAGGGGCCAGAAACTGATGTATTGTGACCCATCTTTAACAACTCAAGTCTGAGTTGGTCCTCTGGGATCTTAAGGCACCTTCCATGATAAAGTAGACCATCCTTCAAAGAAAACCCCAACCTGGGTAGAATGCTAGGAGCATTTAATGTCTGACAGAGCTTGGAGATTTTGGGAAAGCAGGAACCAGCTGAGAGACATCAAGTCCTTGTTTCTTGTCCCTCAGATAAAATTTGAAGGGCATAAAACAATAGTCAAGGGAGCTGTGACTGACTCAGCAAATTCATCCTTGCGGGACAGGGCATCTGCTTTTTGATTCCAGGATCCAGGGCAGTAGGTGATAATGAAGTCCAACCTGGCAAAGTAAAGTGATCAGTGGCTCTGTCTCTGGTTAAGGTTATGAGCAATTTGGATATATTTTGGAGTTTTGTGATTTGTAAGAACCTGGACCGGGACCTAAACTCCCTCTACAAGGTGTCTCCGTTTGTCAAATACTGCCTTTATCACAAGTAATTGTTTGTCCTAAATACCATAATTCTTCTCAGCCAGGATTGGTTTTCATGAATAGAAGGTGCCAGGGATGGAGTTGATGATGAGGGCCAGTGCATTGTGACAGAACGGCTCTGACGGCAAAGTTCAAAGCAACTGCACCTGTGGTGTAAGGCTTGGCAGGATCTGGGTGCACAAGAATGGTAGCTTTTAGGTAAAAGATTTCCTTAGTTGATCAAACATGAACTGTTTCTCTGGAGACTAGACAAATTGGACTCCCTTTTGGGAAATGCAGTTATCAGGGCTACTAGGTAAGAGAATCCTTTGCCTGTAGAAATTGGCAAGAAATATCTGAATGCCTCTTGCATCATTTGGGGTGTTCCATTTCATGGGTCCACCTCTAGTCATTCAGGGAAAATAATAAACCTGAGGAACTTGACCATGTCTTTGTCAAACTCACATTTCTCCAGTTTGGTGTAACAATGGCTTTGATAGAGTCTGATGAGAACATGGAGTACATGTGCTTGTGCAGTGCCTTGTTTTTGGAAAAAACAAGACTATTGTCCAAATAAATAACCACAAACTGGTCCAATACGTCCCGGAAGATATTAGTGATGAAGTGCTGAAATGTCACTGGAGCGTTACACAACCCTAAAGGCATAACTAAATATTCAAAATGTCCGTATCGGGTGCGGAACACCATCCTCCAATCATCACCTTCCCTAATTCGGACTACACTGTGGGCCCCATGGAGGTCCAACTTAATAAAAGTCTTGGCTGAACGGAGCTTCTCAAAGAGTTTGTTAATAAGTGGCAAGGGTAGCAATTTCAGACCATCTCTTTGTTCAGAGCTCGACAGTTGCCACAGGGATATAGGGAGCCATACTTCTTCTTAGCTGTGGGCTAGCTAAGAAGCCGCTGGACTGTGGCTGCTACCAAGTTTAAGTATCCTTCAACCAATCAGGTGGTGCAGTCAGACAGTTTCTGTCATGACCAGCTGCACTCAGATTGCCAGGAGACTGGATTTGCTGCAGGTCTGGCCCCGAACATCCCACCCTTTGTTTGTTTGTTTAAAAAAAGAGGATGTTACTCAAATGGGTCAGGTATTGATGAAAGAGAAACTACTGGTACTTTATGTAGGTAGATGATATTTTAAGGGAAGGAGTAAAGCAATTCCCCAATTTTTACTTAAATGAGGTTTCTAGGCTTTCAACATTTAGATTACTGGAATTTTTACAGACAGTCTCTTTCAAACAATAAAATTTAAGGAAAACTTTCCCTTTGCGTCCAGGTTTTAAAAATGGAAGGCTTAGAGTTCCAGGTCACCATGAGACATCAGACCATCATATTCTCTTAGATCCATAAATGTATTTGAAAAATAAAGAGTAGATTCAGTTGGCGAAGGAGATGGAGACTTGGAGACATGATAGCTTTAGACAGTGTGTCAATAATATCGGCTATAGCTGAAAGGCATGTAATCAGTACTATATCCCTCAATGTGATTCTATATTCCCTGTGGTGCTCTTCTCCCAAACTGGTTGATTAGAGATTAGACTATGACGGCAAGATTGGGACGGAAGTTTTATTAAACAGTTGCTAGAGAGGGCAGCTTTGAACTACCTCCTGTTATTTTGAAAGATATGATGCCAATAAATCTAGTCCTGAGTAATGGTAACAACAAACTCAATGTTAGTATTGGTCTTGGCCTGTTTACTTGTCCTGAGAGAAAGATGAATGATTGTTGTTTCCCACATGAGAATCATAAATAGCACTGGTATCCGAAAATGAATTCAGTGCTTATGGGGCATCAGTGCCAGTGAAAGCATCTGTTGGAAACTTGCCAATGAGTGTTGGCTTGCCTGTGAAAACCACTGGGTTTTCTTTTCTCACATCAGTCCTTTTACTAAAAATGCTTTTGGAGCTGGTGTCCACATCAATAACAACATAGTGAGAGAAGTAGTGCCTGTAATTGATGGGAAAGATTCTCACTGTGCTTCTGTCTTTAGATTCACTTCTGAGACTCTTGGTGAAATAATAAAAAAAGAATTTCTGTATTTTGCAGCAATTTCATAGAAGTAGCAGAAAGAATTGAAAGGATATATCATATTAAGATTGGAGAAAGGAACAGTATTTCACTAAATAGTCTAGGCCAAGCCTCTGAGTAGATCAGTTTAGTTAAAGGCAGACGCATGGTCTAGTAGCAGTTTGTCTAAACAGAAACAAAATAAACATCAGTTGTAATTCACCCTTCTAGTTATCTGGATGCAAGTCTATGTGTGGACACTATTAATGTGAGTGTTGCCACAGACTAATATCCAAATAACTACAGGTGTGAATTACAACAAACTTAAGTTTGTTTCCAGTTACTGTGTAGCAAGACCTACGTGTATTTGAAGTATTTGTGGTTATGTTTACATTTTTTCATGCCTTTTTAATTCTTTAGGACCCATTTTATGACACCAAACTAAAACAAGATCTACAGTTAAATGTTCAGATGAGCCTAAGTGACTTAGGAGTCTAAGTACCACTTTAAAGGGCTTCTAAAATGCCTAAATCACTTAAGCACTTTTGAAAAGGATAGCACTAGTCTTACGAACATCCAGGAATTGAAATACTGTTAACATATTAAAAGACTAGATCTTGTTATCCCCAGCTCCTTGAGGGAAAAAACAAAAAGCCTATGAAAATAAACATAAATAAAGTCTGGAAATATCAGGTTCATGGAGAACCAAAATATACAAGCCTTGTTCAGAAGCTTACTGCCTCAAAATGAGCCAGGAATAGTAGCACTTAGGAAAAGAGAGGAGCCACATTTCTCAGTAACATGACAGGCTATAGAGTCATGGACAGCCATCAATGAAGATTGTCTTCCACTACTGTACTCTCAATGTCTCATATTTGACCTGCAATACCCCTTCTATTACAGCCTGGGCTCTCAACTGACTAGATCTCTCTAATGGAATCGTCAGTAATTGTGCCAAGCTGCATGGTGGTTTTCTGATGACTACAACCAATCACTGTGGGGAAAAGTGTGTACTGTCAAACTCATTCTCACTTGTGACCTGGTGCAACTCTGCACCAGGACTTCCAAAAGTGAAAGGCTACCAATGTACATAAATCCTACAGTTCTACTGTGGACCCCAAAGCATCTCCATTTTTATTTTATAGTGAAAAATGCAGCCCAAACTCAGATTTTATTCTGACTACCTGAACTGAACCAGACTGAAAGTTTCATGGGCTTTCCATAATCTATTACAGAATATCCAATCAGACGGCATTTGGTGCCACATTTCCTACTGATTTAATACAACTGGTTTGGTGCAGTTTCACCAACAGAAAATTTTGCCATTGATCTTGGAGTCAGTTTTCTAAAACCTGTGCATTTCTAAGCAACCACAAAACACACTGGTGAGGGCACACAGAGTAAAGAAAATAAGCAGCATTTTTTTTCATCTGTGCAACTACTGTTGGTGTGCCACCAAAAAATAAATAGCACCTTCAGCTTTGCACCATCTGCAGCACCTGTAATTGCACAGTCCAGGTTCCAAGGGACCCTGAAGGCTGAAACTGTTTCTGCTTTAGGTTTTTAGATCATATGATGTGATGTAATGGAGGTTTTATAAGATCTTCCCAAGATTTTACTGTCTCTCAGTATATGTACAATTCATTCCACCAGCTTTAATCCAAATACTGTTTCTAATACATGCTGCCTATCTTTTTCATACCATTTGTTAGAGATCAAAAAAGATTTTTTTCCTGTATTTTTTTTTCTCCTCACTGTTCCTTTTTTTGCCTGCTGGCAATAATTATAAGTTGTGCAGGCCACAAAAAAAGCGGATATGAAATAGACTGTATATTATTAGAGATACTGTCATAGGATTGAGTCCTGAACCAGAAGTCTGACTAATACATATTTGCCTTCCTTTGGCACATACACACAGTCACTATTCCCGATTAAATAAGCGGGGGGGGGGGGGGGGGGGGAAGCAGTGGGAAAATTATAGCTATTTAGTAATAATTTAAGGGTTTAATTTATTTCCTTACACTGCAATAATGTACACACATCGATACAATTGTTTTTCTATGCATTCTAGTTTTAATGCATTATAGTTTCATTCTTTGATTCATGACAAAGAAAGCTTTGTACCCTGGATTCAGCCACTAATTTATACTGGTTTCTTTATGTTATATCATTCATATTAACCTAACTCTAACCCCTTTTAATTGTCCTTTTCTCTCTCTGGTGTTGGCTACTGTGGAGGAAACTCAATTTTTTTGGAATTCTGGACTACCTTTTGTTCTGGTCCCAGGCCAAGGCTATCTAGACAGAGGCTAACGGACATAGACTTCAGTAGAGCTAAATTGATTTACACTAGCTGAGGATCTGGTACATAGTTTCTAAGGCACACTTCAACTTTAACTAGCATTCTGCTGGGATAATGTACTGAGTTTAAAATTTCCATGTGGCAAAAAGGTGTTGTTGAAGATCTGTGGGGATCTTTCCACGACAATCTATATAGAGTTTTACCACCAAGTTTAACTATGCCGAGTAGTCTTGGAAGACTAACACAGTAAATCACCCTATTTATCTGCATTACAAGTAAAAAGTTCACTGATCATTACAAATAACAATTCTGATTTCCAATAATTCTGGGTTGAATCATAAAACCTTATTAAATGTCTTTTGTTGACTCTGTAGTTTCTACAAGATGTAAAAACATAGGGATCTATAGTCTTCTTTGGTGAAACTTCATTGATTCAGCAGTGTTAAAGAGAAATAAATCTGGTACAAGAGTTAGAATTACCATAGATTATAAATCCAGTGATGCAAGCATTTAGCAATTGATGATCTCATCAAACTCAATGTTTGTTAAGGTTAGACTGTTTGCAATATTCTGATAGCTAGGTGTCAAAAGGCTACTCTGAATAGGTATGCAGATTATTCACAGGAAGAGATTTTGCTTTATTTCTGTCTGATCCAGAAACTGGATGTGTTCCAAGTATGGGATAATATTTTAATAGTACTTTGCTCTTCTATAGCATATTTTATTGAATTTTCTGAAAGTACTTTACAAACATTAGACCTCACAAATGTCCTGTGAAGTAGGTAGAGATAAGATAAAACATAAGCTACTTGTTTTCACTTTTAAGGCCCTTAATGCCTGTCCCGACCTTACCCATCATATCTCATTCAGTGTCAAGAGGTCGATTTCCACCTCAAATCACCCAATAATGTCAGCCTCCATTGCCCACTGGTTAAATTTTCAACAAGCATCTTCCTGCTTTCTCCCATGCAGCACCCCTCATATTTGGAAGAAGCTTCCTGTAAACATCCACAAAACTAACTCATTATCCTCCTTCAAACTCTCCTTTGCCATGCTGCCTACAATAATACTTGAGGACAGTTAGGCTGGTGGTGTGCCTATCCTGCTAACCAACATTGTCCCATTGTTACCTTGTACTGCCTCATCTGACTGTCTGTATCCATCTGTTGTCTCTTGCGTTATACTTAGATTGTAAATTCTTTGGGGGCAGGGACTGTTGTTTTCTTGTATGTATAGCACCTAGCACAATGGGGTCCTTATCACAGAATCATAGAACTGGAAGGGACTTTGAGAGGTCATCTAGTCCAGTCCCTTGCACTCAAGGCAGGACTAAGTATTATCTAGACCATCCCTGACAGGTGTTTGTCCAACCTGCTCTTAAAAATTCCCAATGATGGAGATTCCACGACCTCCCTAGGCAATTTATTCCAGTGCTTAACCACTCTGCCAGGAAGTTTTTCCTAATGTCCAACCTAACCTGCCCTTGCTGCAATTTAAGCCCATTGCTTCTTGTCCTATCCTCTGAGGTTAAGAAGAACAATTTTTCTCCCTCCCCCTAATAATAACCTTTTATGTATTTGAAAACTGTTATCATGTCCCCTCTCAGTCTTCTATTCTCCAGATTAACAAACCCAATTTTTTCAATCTTCCCTCATAAGTCATATTTTCTAGACCTTTAATCATTTTTGTTGCTCTTCTCGGGACTTTCTTTAATTTGTCCACATCTTTCCTGAAATGTGGCACCCAGAACTGGACACAATATTCCAGTTGAGGCCTAATCAGCGCAGAGTAGAGCGGAAGAATTACTTCTTGTGTCTTGCTTTCAATACTCCTACTAATACATCCCAAAACGATGTTTGCTTTTTTTTGCAACAGTGTTACACTGTTGACTCATATTTAGCTTGTGATCCACTATGACCCCCAGATCCCTTTCCGTAGTACTCCTTCCTAGGCAGTCATTTCCCATTTTGTATGTGTGCAACTGATTGCTCCTTCCTAAGTAGAGTACTTTGCATTTGTCCTTATTGAATTTCATCCTATTTACTTCAGACCATTTCTCCAGTTTGTCCAGATCATTTTAAATTTTAATTGTATCCTTCAAAGCATTTGCAACCCCTCCCAGCTTGATATCGTCTGCAAACTTCATAAGTGTACTGTCTATGACATTATCTAAATCATTGATACAATATTGAACAGAACCATACGCAGAACCAATCCCTGTGGGACCCACTCGTTATGCCCTTCCAGCATGACTGTGAACCACTGATAACTACTCTCTGGAAATGATTTTCCAACCAGTTATGCACCCACCTTGTAGTAGTTCCATCTAGGTTCCATTTCCCGAGTTTGTTTATGAGAAGGTCATGCAAGACAGTATCAAAAGCCTTACTAAAGTCAAGATATACCACATCTACTGCTTCCTCCGTATCCACAAGGCTTGTTACCCTGTCAAAGAAAGCTATCGGGTTGGTTTGACATGATTTGTTCTTGACAAATCGATGCTGACTGTTATTTATCACCTTATTATCTTCTAGGTGTTTGCTTAATTATTTGCTCCATTATCTTTCCAGGTACAGAAGTTAAGCTGACTGGTCTGTAATTCCACAGGTTTTCCTTATTTCCCTTTTTATAGATGGGCACTATATTTGCCCTTTTATTTGCCCTTGTTCATGACTAGAGCTCCTAGGTGCTACCTTAATACAAATAATAAATAATAATTGTCTGACAGCAAATAATACTTAAAACTCTATAAAACTATATAAATTATGCGCTTTACCTGAAAATACTCTGTTCAGCATAAATACAGGAGGTTCAGAGATGAATGGAAAACATGATTATGGACATGAAGAATGTTGTATTTGAGGAGAGATTTAAAAGATTGGAACTGTTCAGTCTAAAGAGAAATAGTACATGAAGGGGTGTTTCTAGCCATATAAAAACTAATGAATGGTATGCAGTTGGTTAATAGAGTCCTTCTATTTGCCATTCTTCATAATAAAAGAATAAGAGGAAGTTCAATTAAATGGAAAGGCAAAACATTTAAAACTGATAAAAGAAATGCTTCTTATGTCATGTATAGCCAACCTATGGAACTCACTGCCAGAAGAACTTAGTAGGATTCAAAGAGGATTAAACATTTATATTGATAATGAGAAAATGAACATTTACCTTAAACAAGATGGAAAGAAATAGAGAGATAAACCCATCTGCTTTAAGGAAGAACCCAATCACTAAGTGATGAGGTCAGGAAGAAACTTCCTCCATAGACAGATTATCCCATAACTATCCACTATGGGTTTTCTTATAGGTTTCTCTAAAGTATCTGTTACTGTCCATTGTTACTGATAGGATTTTGGTCTAGAAGGACCATTGGTCTGACCTAGTATAGCAATTCCACTACAGATGGCTAGAATGAGGTAAGAGTGATTTACTGAAGGTGACATAGTGAATCTATCTCAGAACTGTCTATCATAGCATGTCTCCCATGCTCATGAGCTAACTATTTGACACTACCTGCTCCGTAATTCTGCAAATTAAGAAACAAGCATTTATTTTATTTTATTTTATTGTAAAAGTTCCAGGTTTTTTGGGAGGTTCAGATATTTTGTTAATTAAATCTACATGCTCCTAATGTATTATTCCATTTGTCTATTAAGTCGTTCCCCACCAGTCTCAACTCTTTCTAGAACAGAAAGTAATCCTCTCTGATTTCTATTCCTTATTCATATGTTGGTAAACAGCCATGAAATAAGCTACAATTTGATCCCGTCCATGATGAATAGAGTTTCAGATCAAATCCATGACCTCCAGTTGCCATTGATTTCCCATTTTGCAATATAACACTTGCATATTCTATTTTATTTTAATCAATTGTTACAACTGAGAGAGAGAGAGCAACCTCTTAATGGGATATGCTGTTTTATTGACATAAGAGCTGAACAAGTACCCTATACCAGGGCTGGTTTCATGCCGGAACGCTCTAAAACACTGTTCCGGCACTTTTTCTGGGAGCCGGAATGACATTCCGGTACTTCCTTTACTATCACTGGTAAGTGATAGTAACGAAAGTGTGTTCCATTCTGGAACATCTATTTTTAGAACTGGAGCACTGCCCTACATCCAGAGACAACCAATCACATCATTTTGAATGGAACGCACATATTTAAGTTTACTGGGTTTCTTGCTTATCTGTCAGTACAGGTATTTGACATTCCCTCAGAGAAATAATGGTAGAATTATATTCTGTGTAAAACGACACAGAAAACTTTATTTAGTGACAGTTAAGGCTGAATCAGGACTCATCCGAGATAACCAACCTGTGGAACTCACTGCCACAAGATCCTACCCACCCAATACCTTTATAGTATGGGAAAAGAGCATAGCTTACCAGCTTCACATACCTCTGATTCTGTCAGCAAAACCATCTATCTCCAAGAGACATCAAAACCCCGTACATATCCCAAATTCATCCAAGTTTCATTCTCATGCAGAACTTTACTGGTAACCTCATCTTCTCTTTTACCAACGGACTCATGCATCTAATTGTCACATGGTCCATTCTACTGTAATATTGCTGCGGTTTTGTGTAAGAGCATGAACTGAAACTCCAAAAAACAGTGCACACTTGTATGAAATCAAGATGCAATGTCATCTTTGATATTCTATGGACTAGCACACAGAAATGAGCTCTTAATAGTTGTTCAGAACACCCATTACTCACTAAAGTGGTTTTCACTGTATAAAAACTAATGATATATTGTATATGAATCCCATCCAAGAAATCAGGCAACACTTTTCTCTCTCAAAATCTTGCCCTAAATATACCAATATTTACTTTGTTTACAACCAATTTACTGTAGAACTCTAAATACTTTTTAATTGTCACCTCTGAAGCTTGTCGTTAAATGAGCAATCTCATTTTGTCAATGACATTATAGCCAGTCTATGATCTGTCTGGCATCTATGTGATCAGATTCATTCAATATGCTCAAGGTAAATTTGAGAAGTTAATATTCATGGCCCTTTTAAAGAAAACTTCACATGTGATTTTGGAGGGAAAGGAAAGATACTTTTTTGTGTAGTTTAATTCAGAAATTATGTGGCATGCATATTGAGTTTTACTGCTTAATACAGACTTGTTTTTCCTATAGACATAAGGATGCACGCTACTTCTGCCTTTCACACATGAGGAAACCACCAGGATAACGTGGGCACGGAGAAGTGTGCACATCACAGAAAACACCACCACAATTGACACTTTTTCTGGCAGTCTTAGCAGTGAGGTGAACGACTAGTGGACATGGAGATTGAACTATATATCACCCATATAAAGGTCCCTTCCCAGGGTAGGTTAACAGGGCAGTGTAGCGCTGACTACCTGTGCTATACCTGGGTAGTGGATAAATAAAAGAATTTAGCCAATAGTACTGTCAATTGTGTATTTTTCCTTAGCACACAATTCTCTCTCTCTCTCTCCCCCTTAATTGGACTCAGGTGTCTCTAGTTAACCCGAGGTAACCTCTTCAGTTCATAGGGAAAAGGGCCTTCACCACTCTAGGGGTCATATATCTGCTTTCCACCCCTCTCTTATAACTGTCAAGTCTGACTTTGTCTCATCAAGTATGCATTATATGCATTGTGAATCAGTGTTAAGACCATAGGAGGATTATTGATGCACATATAAGTAATTTTTTAAAAAGAAATCAGGCTTTTCAGAACAATATTGAAACTTCCCATTGTAGGCACATGTGTAAAAGTTTTACTCATGCACTTCTTCATATTAACATGGTGAGTTTATCTCTGAGTACCAAACTCCTTTCTCTCTTAAAAAAAGATACTAAATACATATAAAAGCAACTTTCTGTGAATAAACAGCTTATCTTGGGGGAGAAAGATAAAATTCACAATACTAAAAATGGGGAAAACCTTCTTCACTGTTGAATTTACCATTTATAGATTAATCTGTCCATTGTGCTTCCATGAAAAGCTTTCCTGGCATTCAAGCTCAGAAAAACAAAATCTACATTTAAATGAACGTAAAAGTGTACTACAGCAGGAGCCTGTCAGCCTGTTTTATACCTCATTGCTATAATGTAATGTTATTGATGCAACCTAGATTACGTTTGAGAAATGAGATTGTGCAAATTCTCTCTCATACATCAACCAATGTGGCACAAAATATTAGACAACAACATTATGTAGGTCTAAAAAACTACTCTATGACCTTAAAGTTCCCTAAAAGGCTTCAAATTGGCATAGACTAAGCATCTGCCAAGGGTATGTTTTCAAAGGGAATAGCTGTTGCTTGTTTATGGCTTAAACATTATACTGTGCCAGTAATAAAATACCACTGATGCATGCAAATGGAAAATTGTGCTGCTTTTCTGTGGTAAAAAGGTTAATTCCTTTGGAAGAAACCAAGTCCCTGGATAAAGCAGCATATCTCAGCCAGCTGACTAACATACAGAAATTTCAGTACAGTTTTATTGTGTACAAGGGCTAGGAAAATCTAATAATATCCTGCTATTTTCCCTAAGATTCAGCAGGTAAAAGCTCTGATTGAATTTCATCTTGATTTCATTAAATATTCATAAAGGCCAATTAGAAGGGCAGCTAAGTAGGCCACAAGGCCCCCTTCCATCATTCTGTCAAAGGCAGTCCATCAGACAGCCCTGTTTGCATTAGGGCCCGGTAGTCAATATCTTCATTCAATCTTTATGGACTATCCCTCTAAATCACTGTTCCCTCCCAGTGTATGTTTTTTTACGGACAGGCAAGGGAGAAAAAAAAAATCTAATAATTCTGAAGGCAGGATGCTTACTCTGTAGAAAGCAAAATGCAAATGAGAAAAAACATCCTCAATCAAATGTTGGAATGAAAATCTTTTCTTTAATGAGCAATGACATTGGTAGAGCACTGATTACATTGAAGAAAAACTGTTTAAAATTCATAATCAATCAAGCAAGTTTATTTTAACCTTTCATGACTAAACCGCTGGGTTACAGTTTAATTTATTGATGGTGCTTATCTCTCCCTCCAACCACTAATTTTAAAATTACAACCCATACAGAATATGCTGAGTTGAGCCACAAAAACATATACTGATGTTTATATTCAAAGAAACCTATTAGCTGTGCCTGTTTCCCTTTAAAGATTGAATGCCCCCTCTATACATGCTGTTTTATATATAAGCAGATGAAAATGCATTAAATCCTTCGGTGTCTTGCTGGACTGAAGTATTAAGGCACTTTTCCATTTTCCCTGTTTGTCAGATAGGGCTGTGCAAATGCTTCTTATTTGGATGAGCAACAGACTTAACGTAGCACATCATCATTCCACACACACAAAATTTGCATTTCACATACAGTACAAACCAAAAACAGTGATGGAGTGGAGGGGGATTCCCCTTCTCTAAACCTCTTTGCTGTGGAATACAGGAAACAGGAGAACAGGCTCTTTTTTTGAGATTTCTAGTCTTTTCTGATTTCGTTCAGGTGAGAGAGGCCATGAAAATAGCTTTTCTTGTGGTATGTTTTGCTTCCATTCCTGGCTAAAGTGCAGTGCAGAACAACAATGAAAAATGATTGGTTTGTATTTTATTTGAACCAGTTGCCCCTACTTACAATGAATCTACTGTTGCAGACCACAGAAAAATGCCTCCCTTGGTTTATTTTTAATGTGCTTTATCCTCCCACCCTCTAGGTCCCAAGAGTGATGATGTAATTCTTCAAACTAACCAAACACATGAAAATGTAAGTTTCATCATTATGTGTTTAAAAGGATGCTAGTATACATTACAGAAGCCTGATTAAAAGCCCACTGAGGTCAAAGGAAGTCTTTCTACTGACTTCAGTAGGCACTCAGTCAGACTCTTGCACGTTAATGCACAATGCATTTGTAAACAGGGTCCCCGATATTAGGTATGAACCTAATATAGCAAGTAGGTCACATAGCCTCTTTCAATCTAGTAATAGATACTATTATTATTAAATGTTCACTTGAGCAAGCATCACTGATTTGTAATTAATATTTTCCTTTAAAAGTCACCCAAAACCTAAAAGTCCACTTCTTTAACAAATAAAATTAAAAATTAAAATTAAAAAAGGATGAATAGCACTGAAAGGCAACCATATCCCCTTGCTAGATGGCCTCATCCAAAGTGACCTCACGATCTCAAAGGGATACTGTCAAAATAAATATATTTTTGAAGAGTCCATTCCTGATTTATTGGTAACACCTTCGATAATTAAAACTTATGTTTTCAGTATTCTTGGTCTCCGTTTATATTATCCATTTCACTCAGCTTGGACAAGTTTAAACTCGTTAGTACTCATTAGATACTTATATTGCATCCCCTTTTTGTAGTACCTTAGAACCTCACTGTATATGATGTATTTATCCTCACAATGTCCCTATGACTGGGGAAGTGCTATTATCCCCATTTTACAGATATGCAGATTGTAAGCTCTTTGGAACAGAAACTCTTTTTTTTTGGTCTGTGTTTATACAGATCCTATCACAGTTGGGTCCTGGTGCATAACTGAGGCTCTTCAGTGCTACCACAATACAAATAATGATAATAATGATATTTAATTACAGATGGAACTGACTACCAGGGAGACTAAGAGCATGTCTACACTGCTGCCAGGAGGTGTGATTCCCAGCATGGGTAGACAGACTTGCACTAGCTAAGCTCAAGCTATTATGCTAAAAATAGCAGTGTGGATGTTGTGGCACATGTGGTGGGCTGGGCTAGCTGCCCAAGCTCAGACCCCAGGGGTCAGGCAGGGCTTGGACTCAAGCAGCTAGTCTAAGCTGCTGCCAATGCCAACATGTTCACACTGCTTAGGTCCAACAGGAAGCCTGTGACATAATAGGGAATTTAACCAGCATCTCCTGAGTCCCAGGCTATTCTAAACACTGGCCCATTTTTCCACTCAAGGAAGTTTCACCTTCTGCTGCTCATGCAGTAGCACGGTGCTACAGGAGGAGATTTTCAAAGTCACGGTGGGAGCTGGCACTGAAGTTCAATTTACTTTCAATGGGAGTTGGACATCTAACTGCCCTTTATGCCCTTGAAATCTTTCCCCACTGTATTTTGGTTTCCAGTGCTACAGGGGAGGTTTAACCATCCTCTCCCTGCCATTCCAGACCCACTTCTTACACCAAAATAATCATCAGTATATTTTTGTTTGTAACCTATGAGAATATTTCCATTCATATCTCAAACCCCACCCCAGATGATGGTCGTGGTGGTGTTTTAAATTACAGCCTCAGGGTCAACTTCACATCTACTTTAAGGTCTCTTCATGCATCCAGAGCAATGTAAAGAAGCATTGGTGGGGGAAGGAGCTGACTTAGGCTAAATATATTTTAGGATATTCTTCGAGGAATCATTTGAATAGAAGCTGAAAACTGAATTCCTTGACATGTTTATAAATGTTTTTAAACAGATCAGAGATTTCTTCTGGGCATAGTTTAAGAGAAACCCCCCCCAAAAATGATTGAAATGATTTCAAGTGTACGGTTAAGAGCAAGGGCTATACTAGAAAGGTTATTTTCTGGGAGTCTGTTTAGAGTGGGCTTTTGAGTGGCTTGTGCTTTTCCCCCCAAGAAACAGATACACTGATACTAAAATTGGAACAGGACTTAGGAGAGAAAATAAAGAGGACTGGGAGAAAATGTGTAACTCAGTTAAAATGGTCTCCAAATATATTAGACATTCATTCAATTTAATTATGTACTGAGGACATATCTAACTCCTTTAAGACTAAATAAAATGAGAAAACCTTCCCTTTGCCTGAAATACAACATATATAGCTGCTTTTTGCATACCATTTGGTCCAGATATAAAACATTGTGTTTGGTTATGTGAATATGATCTAGTGGTTATTGAAGGGGAC
Source organism: Trachemys scripta elegans (assembly GCF_013100865.1). Taxonomy (NCBI): domain Eukaryota; kingdom Metazoa; phylum Chordata; order Testudines; family Emydidae; genus Trachemys; species Trachemys scripta. Next base: position 100,782,731 of record NC_048305.1, on the reverse strand, counting down.
GAAGAGTTAAGACTTGGAGTCTATTCCCAGATCAATTACATCATTGGTTAACCCTAGACAAGGCAGATCTCTCTGGGCCAGATTCTCAGAAACATAGGCACGGTGATGCTGAGCACTGCCACACCTAACTTTTAGGCGCCTAGAAAATCCCTGGGATTCACAAAGCCTGGGTTATCATCCAGGCTCCCTAAGCAATGAACGGGGAGAGACAGACACCTCAGAATGGGATTCACAAAAGCCAGAATAGTTGGCTCCTGACCTGAGCTGGCTGATGCTAAGGTGAGGGGTGTGTCCTAAGCCTCCTCCCTCTCAGGGAGTTCGACGCTTATGTCCAAGCTGTAGGGAGGCATGTCCCTCTTGTCATTCTCATCTGCAAACCCCTCTTGGTGTGAGCGGCCCATGCCACTTTTGCAAGAAGCTTGGGGGAGGAGGAGCAGCCCTCATAACTTTTAGCCCAGTGGTCTGAGTACTCATCTGGGACATGGAGGACCCCAGTTCAAGTCCTCCCTCTGCCTGAGGGGGGAGAAGGGATTTGAACAGGGCTCTGTCACTTGTCAGGTGAGTTCCCTAGTCATTGAGCTATGGGATATTCTGATGTGGGGGCTCCCTCAGCCTCTCCTACTGAAGCTGTTCCACTGTGAATAAATAACAAAAGAATCGATGGGCCACAAAGTGAGCACACACGCTTGAGTAACTCTGTAGCCTGGTTGTTAGAGCACTCCTGTGGCAGACCCAGGATCCAGTCCTACTTTTCCAATGACTTTTTAAAATTATTCATCCAAAGTGGAACAGCTCTGCGCATGCCTACCAGAGCAGGCCTTGCAGGTGAGTTAGGTGGAAGAACCACCTATCATTTTCCTGATTTGTGAACAACTCTGGGGTTTAGGCACCCAGATGCCTGGTGTGGGGACTGCAGTATGCATGCACAGAGGCAGAAACATAAGGCACTTAGGGAATGTTTACTGAAAACATTTAGGCACCAAGTAGGTTGCCAATTTTCTATTTGCAGAAAACGGAGCACTGTTGCACCACCTCTCCTCAAGGCCACGCCCCTGCTCACTCCTTTCCCCCTCCCTCAATTGCTCGCTCTCCCCCACCCTCGCTCACTTGCTCATTTTCACCAGGCTGGGGCAGGGTGTTGGGGTGCGAGAGGGGGTGAGGGCTCTGGCTGGGGGTGCAGGCTCTGGGGTGGGACCAGAAATGAGGACTTCAGGGTTGGGAGGGGGTTGGGGCTGGGGGTTGGGGTCTGAGAAGGGGTGAGGGTTCTTGCTGGGGATGTGGGCTCTGGGTTGGGGCTGGGGATGAGGGGTTTGGGGTGTAGTAGGGGGCTGTGGGCTGGGGCCAAGGGATTCTGAGTGCAGGAGGTGGCTCAGGGTATGGGAGGAGGTGCGGGGTGAGGGCTCTGGGAGGGAGTTTGGGTGCGGGAGGAGGCTCAGGGCTGGGGCAGGGGGTTGGGGAATGGGAGGGGGTTCAGGGTGCAGGCTTTGGGTGGTGCTTACCTCAGGCGGCTCACAGGAAGCTGCTGGCATCTCCCTCTGGCTCCTAGGTGTAGGAGCAGCCAGGTGGCTCCATGCTGCCCCTGCTTGCAGGGGCCGCCCCTGCAGCACCCATTGGCAGTGGTTCTCGGCCAATTTGAGGTATGGAGCCAGTGCTCAGGCAGCATGTGTAGCCCCATTGCTGCTCCTGCACCTAGGAACCAGAGGGAGATGACGGCAGCTTCCTGGGAGCCATGCAGAGCTGGGCAGACACCCTGCCTGCCCCGCTGCAGGTGGCCAACTGGACTTTTAATGGCCCGGTTAGCACCAGGGTCCCTTTTTGATCAGGCATTCTAAATGAGCACCAAATGAGTTTAGAGGCTTACAGGGTTTGGTGGAAAGTAAGAGGGGGTTTTTGTGAACCCAATGGGGCATAATTCTGGCAGTAAGCGCCTAAATCCTTTATTAATCTAGCCCACTGTGGCTCAGTTCACCCATCAATACAATGGATTTTATACTATTAATCTTTCACTATTTACTTTTGGGAAGCTTAATTCATTAATGTTTGTGAGACTCTTTTTGATGCTTGAATGAAAAGTGCTGTTGGACTGATCCAATGTCACTGAAGCCAATACGAGTATTTCCAGTAATTACTACGAGTTTTGGCTCATGCCCTATAAGAGCTAACTGTTATTTCAGTATATCAGCTTTAATAGTGAGCTGCCTCGTAATACATGTTTTGTAAAGCATGCTCTTGTTATGTCCTACAAATAAACAGTGCTGGATGAATGTTTAAACACATACAAGAAAAGCCTTAATGAACTTGATTTTACTTTGGGAGAATGCATTGTGTTACCCTAACAATCCCATTTAGTCAAGCATAAAAGGAAACTGGATTTACTGAGAAATATTCATATAGAATAACTTTTGTTCCTACCACATAATCACTGACTGTTGGATGGAAGGGGACGGGGGAAGTTTATAGATTTTGGTTTCTGAGATGTGGTACGTGTGAGGAGGCATCAGGGGACATTTCTTATTTTGTTTTGTTTTTTAGTCAAGAGTGAAATTTTCTTTCCATAGTTGCGCATGCTCTCAGCTTTTTCTTTTTCTTGATACACACAAATTGTTTCCATGAAGCGGCCTACATATACCAAGAGAGAAATAGAAATGTTTCACTTTATCCTTCAAAAGCAAATGTAATCATGCTCTCTTGCTGATCTGCGTTTGGAAATTACCATTCTAATCCAATAGTTTAATATTATTATAACCTTCAGCCTAACAGACCACACACGCACAGAATGTGTAATCACAAACAAAGGGCCAAGACACTCTTGCCTAACTAATGGAAACAGTCCCACTCATTTCAATGGGATTGCATGCAAGACTTGGGTTTCAGAATCGATATAGGGTTTCTGTTTTGTTTTTTCGTGGGGGATATTAGTTTGTTTTGCAAATGCAGTGTAGATCAGAGCAATGTAGGGTTAAAATAGGATTTTATTTAATTCCAACACTATTTTATTTGGGAGTATGAATATTTATGATAGTTAGCATATACTGAGGCACAAAGATTTAACTAGATCTAGGGAAGGAAACACATGTCAAAGTTAGCACTTATGCAGCAATGTTGTGAATGGTTTAAACAGTAAATAGTTTAGTATATTTTGACCAAAATGTTCCATGTGATCTTTTGCATTCTCCAGACACTGATTTTATCATCCTTATTCACACTGAACAATATCTTACAGTTTTCCAAAGGGACTATGCACAGAATAAAGTACTGCTCAGCATGACTTGGATTACCAAAATCAGTCTCATCTGTAGTCCTCCCTGCTTTCACTATGTCACTGGGTTCTACTTCACTTGTAGAATTTAGCAAGATTACATGCAGTCTTAACCGGGCAGTAATGCTGATGGAATCCATGCCTGCTGAGTGTGGTGCTCTGTCCCCCTCTAGTGGTACCTAAACCACTTAGAGATTAATAAATCTGCTACAGCCTTAGGTAAGAGCCGTGTGGCTTTTAGTTCATGCAGTAGCGACTCATACACTAAGGTCCCAGGTTCGTGCCCTCCCATTGATGACTGGGCTCTGGGGGCGTTACACAGACCCAAAGCAAAGCCACAGTTCTGCAGTGATATACTTTGGTTAGACTATATTTGCGTAAAGTTCCAGTAATGTCAATGTTTTTAATGATACTGCCAAGTTAGAAATCTTTAAAAAGAGGCTGCTGTCAGCTTCACTATAGTAGGAGTTGCAGCTGCAACTATAAACCAGAACAAGGTGATATTAATTGAAATTGATATATACAAGGTTTTCCATTTGAAACTATCCTTCTTCAATGATTTCGTCGTGTGTGTGTACAAGATTCATCCTAGTGCACCCCTCATGGCAAAACCTGGCATTGCAGTCTCTCCGCCTCACTTTCTTCCTCAGGACTCTTGTGGTCTGGGTGCTGACTTGGTTCTCCAGCCAGGTCACATTTATGTTCTCACCCCTTCTAGGGTAACAGAGTCCCTTAACCCAAGACCACAAGCGGCACCAACACGAAAGAAGCTTCAGCTCCACTGGTCTGAGCCTTCAGCCCCCGTTCCTTGCAGGCAGGCCCCAGCAACAACAGCCTGTCTTACTGGTTCCTGGGTTCCACTCAAGCTGACAATCCAGGCCATTTCTACCTCCTACCAACAGCCTCTGACAGGCCGTAGCCTTCAGACAGTTCCTAGCCCAAGACACAGGAGTAGCCTGTCTGCTTCCCTTCACCAGCAGCCCTCAATTCCTGGTGGGTTAGGCTTTCTTCCTCTAAGTCCAACACCCCACAGGTGTAGCGGGGCAGGGCTAATTGAACAGGGTTGGCTGGCCCTTACAGGGTCAGGCTGCCCTGTTACAATATGCATCAAAGGGCACTGGAAAATCATATGATTATTTCTCAGCTACCTAACCAAAGCCTATCTGATATTTGTTGACCTTTCTTATAGTAGACTAAATAAATAAATGCCCCTTAGTAATAAAGAACAGCTAAGGTATGGTACCAAATTCGGAGGATGAAAAAACAAAGCAAACCTTCAAAGAGTTTTGTTAAAAAGTTGTAAGATTGCATTTTAATGTGTCCTATCAAAATAAAAAATATTGGAAAACATAATGTATTAATACTACAATTTATAAAAAAGTGGCATGCCACATAATTAATGCCAGGCTACTAACAACTTGCCACTAAATCCACTAATTTAATATCTATTATTCTCCAGTCCCTTGCAAAACCAAGAGAGAAATGTTTGTCAAATGAACTCATCCCAGTCAAGCTACATTGGAATAAAATAAAGTGTTTTGACCTTACTTGGTCCCCAGTGCAGTTCTCTTTTGTTTCGGAGATGTAGCTAATCCCATAAAAATGCAGTGTTTCAATCATTTAAATTTCCAAAGTGTATTTCAGTTAGGTAGGCAAGCACCTTATTTAATTCTCTGATTTAATATATTGCTAATCTGATACACCTTTAAAGCCATCACACTCTAGCATTATTGAGTCAAATGTGAACATTTTGCTTTTCATTCTTGGCTGGGTGTCATTTAGGCTGTCTCTATTCTAGGAGCTAGGATGTGATTCCCAGCTCATAGAGACATCGAGCTACCGTGAGTAGCATGGGCAGGGGCACAGCTTAGTGTACCGATGGGGTTCAGGTGGCTTTGTACTTAGCGTGGCCACTGCTGCCATTGCCCATGCTACCACGGCTATACTACGGTTTATACTCATATGAGCTCTCATCAAGCTCGCATGAGTATGTCTATCTGAGCTGGGAATCACACACCCCTAGCTTACAATGGAGATGTCGCCTTAGACAGAATATCTTTCTTTCAACTCATTAAAATAATATCTAACTGGCCATGTTTCTGAAATACAAGATTCAGTCAATATAAAAGATGCAGAATAAATTGATGACCCAAACTAGACTTTTCCCAAGAGGGCGATCACTAATCATCAACAGTGTAATAAAAATGATTCAGGCTCTTAGCAGGAGTCACAATGGTGATTTAGAGATGATGGGATCATTGTTTTCCAAGAGGAAATCCACACAGAAGCCACCAAAGCAGTTACTGTAATAATCTGCTTTTTATAATGGGGAAAAAACACAGCCTTGCTATGTAAGTAAAATAACGCACCAGAAATAGAGTCAAACCCAAACAATACCTCTTCTCACCCATACATACCAACCCTTATTGTTCCCCTCATTCCCCCAAAGCTTGAGTAAATAGATGAGCCTTACAGTATGCCTCCCAATGTCAACAACGCCAAGCTACTTCAGAACAAGGAGAGGAGCAATTTCCAAAGTGAAGTGTCCCTGCTGGTGACTGTCCTGCCAGCAGCTGCCTCTTTTAAACTGAGTAGGCCAGTTCAAAGGCCTCTGCCAATCCCAGCCATGGCAGTAGGACACGGACTGCAACTTGGTATCTCAAGTAAGCACATTTCCATCCACTTACAGCTTTATAGCTCACCTGGAAACCATCAGACACCCAGTTCAGAGCACAGAGCATTGTTGTTATGTGCTCTCAGTGAGCTACAGCATGTGTAAGCGGCCTGCTGCTTTCTGCACCAATTTCAGTTCCCGATTTAATTTAAAACAGAGCCCCATGCAAAGTTCATTGCAGGGTGGTAGGTCCCCCTGTAAACCAAAGTGCTCTGTGAAGATGAAGCCAGAGAGAAGGGTACCTAAAGACTATCCCCCACATGTAGTGATACAAGAAGGCTTCCAGTTTAACCATCCCTAGATAGTTTCATACATATTCCAGTTGTCTCCAAGTGATAAACTGGGACTAGGTTTTTTTATCATGAACCCTAATAACTCCAGAAGACTGTCGGTGACATGGACTGATTGATTCACACACCTATTCTGTGGTGGTGTTTTTCAGCAGCCGATCACTCAGGCAAGGGAATTCATGCACTCTTGAGACTCCGCATGTAGGATACAAATGCTAGCATGGCAACAGTACTAGCCTAAAAAGGCAATATATAAAATGAGTATTGTTCTTCTATTTTGAAACTATGATACATGTGGTTATCCGTATGTCCCTGTCAACAGTGGCAAGGTTCAAAGCATGTGGGCAGTCTCTTTCCCATAGAAGAGGCAAGATGGATCCCAGGGAGACTATTTTGAAATGTTCTTTGACCTGATAAGCGTCATGCCTCTGAGATCCAAGATGCACCTGATGTCTCCTGAGCTTCTGGGTATCAGGAAGTATGGAATAAAACCCCTTTTCTTACTGATTTTTTTTGCCAAGGGCTGGGGTGAGGCACGCATGTGCATGTGGTGGGGGTGGATTACTGGATTTCCTTTAAAGTCTCATCAAGAGATATATATCAGAGGGGTAGCCGTGTTAGTCTATATCCACAAAAACAATGAGGAAGTCCGGTGGCACTTTAAAGACTAACAAATTTATTTGGGCATAAGCTTTCGTGGGTAAAAAACCCACTTCTTCAGATGTTTTTTTTAGCCATGAAAACTTATGCCCAAATAAATGCGTTAGTCTTTAAGATGCCTCCGGACTCCTTGTTGTTTTTATCCAGACATATAGAAAATTCTCATGGGAGTGGATCTGGAAGGTTTGCTGGAAACTGGATTTCATAAGTCCCAGTGAACAGTGCTGAGATCTCATGTGACTAAGAGCCATCTGCAATAAAGTACCGGAAGTGTCCCTGTGAAAGGGAACCTCTGAAAGGCTGTTGGAAATGCTAGGCAGCCTGGGAAAGACCTTCCTGCTTCTGGAGCTCAGAGAAAGGGAGCACAGGACCCTTTGGCTTCTGCTGCTGTTGCTGAGGTTAAGCACCTGAGAAGGAGCATACTAAGTACCTTGAGATCCTGACACTAGCAGAAAGGTTGGCTTCCAAATAGATGGTTTCCCCCCCAATTCTCTATCCCCCCCTGGTCACAAGGTATTTATGGAGGAGCAAGATACTGACCTCTTTCACCTGGACCACTGAAAAACAGGCAGACCAACAACAACAGAAGGAAATTTAGCAGGACTGCCAGAAAAGCTGGGAGATCAAGAAAATATTCCCAGGACACTGACAGAGGTTATGGGCCTGTTACAGGGGTGGGTGGGTGAGGCTGTGTGGCCTTGAGGTGCCGGAGGTCAGACTAGATGATCATGACAGTCCCTTCTGTCCTTAAAGTGTATGAGTCCATAAGAAAAGGTAGGTGAAGCGGAACCAGAGCAATGGCAGTAAATAACCACAACTCCAGCGCACTTCTTGTCTGGTCAGTCCTGGCTAGAAAGTGGGAGAAGCTGAGGGAGTGACTGTTGGTGGTGAGTGACTAGTGAGGTGGGGAGGGGTCTCACACTGAGCTTCTCTGAATCACTGTTCAGTAAGTGCTGGTTACTGAGTGCTACCACTACCTCTGAAGGCCAAAAAGCTTTGATCTAAGGGAATTCCTCACTGTTTTGTGCAGGGAGCACAAGACACTCCAGCACTGACTCTTTAATGTCAATATAAATGGTTAATATTTTTTGGTCAGAGCTGTCTACATTATCTTCTAACTGGGGCTACTGATGCCTCCAGTACAAATGTCTAGTTCAGAAAGTCTGAATTTTAGCCATAAAACGAACAGGGATAAGAACTCCTGGTTAGCCACAATGTGGTGTACAATGGCAGGCGTGCCAGATTTTTATTATCATAGTGAGATTCCATGCCCACACTAAGCCAAGATACCTGTCAGCTATGAAAAAGACAGCTTCATCCATGTTTGTCAAAATGCTGACCTTTTCCAGAAATAATGGAGCTATAGCCTGTTCTCACTCTGCATGTGGAACTCCTGTTGAGGTCAACGGGAGTTTGGCATAACAAATGATAGCAGTCCTTGGTCCATAACGTTTACTGCTGCAAACTGGCTATTGGGAAAGGATCCAATGTTAAGCATCAGTTCTCATTAATTACACTGCAGATTCCATTTCTAAAGACTTTCTATCATCTACTGAGCAAATTAAATGCTAAGGACCAGATCCTCAGCTGGTGTAAATCACCCCAGATCCTTTGAATTCAATAGAGTGAACTAAATGAAGTCAAGTCACAGAACTCAATGGAAAAATGCCAATTGACATCAGCTGAGGAGCTGACAATGAATAAAGTTCTTCTCTCTGATCTACTTTGCAGATCCCCTATCGGTAGAGGCCAATCTCTGCTGCGTATCCTGGACTTCCTCATATGTGGAAGGTCAAAAGATGAAGTTGGTGGAAATGCTCTGTGAATAATATACAACAGGAAGCCAGTGTGAATAAGAAATCTATATTATGGACTGCAGTGGAGGATTTTGCCCTACTGTAATAAATAACTTAGGTTTCTGAATTCACTGAAAGCTTGTTTTTTTAAACATTATGAAATTTTTAGTACATTAAATATTATAGTTTTGTATCTTACAAGCCTCTACTTGAAAAGTCATGATTCTCATAGAAGAGAAAATTGATTTTGTAATTTACCTACCCATTGTGCTGAATTGTATAGTTCTCTACGTTACAGTGCACTGGGCTTGGCTGCTGAATTAATCCCGATTCAGAAAGAAGGGCACTAATTATTGAATCACTAGCCTTCAAAAGCCAAACGTTATTTTGAGGTATCTTATGCAAGTACACCTCAATCCAACACTGCTTAGTTTTGAGAGAATTACTGCCACAGTAGCATGGTGACAGGAACACTCATGAAGGAATTTACAGAACAGTGAATAAGATTACCCTGGACCCGCTTTAGATCCATGTATTTCATGACAGCCTGAAGGAAATGACCTGTAGCAGGACAGGAAATCAGTCTATTTCAGAGAAAAGAACAGTGAACTAGCAACTATATGGATTTTTATAAAGAAACCTGAAAACCTGGCTGATGGGGATAACAGATATTGAGGAATAATATGTCCTGAAAGACGGTCTAAAGGATCCTGTCACCAAGTACCAAGTGGTCAAACATCTCCACTTGGTGCATGTTTCAACATTGACTTTCTGACCTCCACTGCCACCTGCAAAGAAAAATGAGAGATCTTGTGGAACTAAAATGCTAATATATCAGGGATAGTGTGTGTGTGTGAGGGGTAGGTGGGCACATCTGACAGTGACAGGATGCAAAGTGACAGCTAAGGAGACACATCTCTCCTCCACACATTCTGACCCTTCTGACTCATGAGATTCTTGAATTAAGTACTTGAGGATTTCAGCAGGATGTTCTTGCTGCCAAGTGAAGACTGAGGGAATAATCATGTTGTTGAAAGTTCGGTCCCAGAGAAGAAAGACTTCTATGCACGGAAAGTTACAATATCTATTTATCTTTATTTCTAAACCTTAGAAATTATAGGAGTTGGCTGTCTCTTGCCCCAAATGGCAATCATATCATTTTGGTTTGGGTTTTTTGTTTTTGTTTTTAGGATTTTCTTACAGTTATAGTGGTTGTAAGACCCATATTCTTTTAGTTTTACCGAGTCAAACTACCTCATCTAAAGGCTTTAAAAGCCAATGGAACTCTTACGACTGACTTTAATAGGCTTTGGATCAGGCCCCAGTTTCCCTGAACACAAAACCCTTCCAGCTCAAGCAATCAACATTCATTTCTCCACATTGTACCTCTTTAGATATCCTTTTAGTTTCTTCCCACTTTCCCCCTGCTGTTGAAAACCTGGCTGATTTGTTTTGGAAAGCTGTGCATAAAGAAGAAATAAAACAGAATATTGTGATACCATGGATCCCACACATAAGACATGAATGACCATTGTCAATGATTATATCTCATTTCCTAGAAATTATCTAAGATCTGCAAATGGGGATTTCTTACCTCCCCTTACAGGATTATTTTATACTGATTTATTACTGCCAGTTCATTTCATTCTGGTCTTTATAAAATATTATCCTAAGTACCCTATTAACTTTAAGGTCAAAATCTTTGTCTATTTTCTAAATCTGTTCTCTATTCTGTCCCCATCTTCCCCCCCCCCCTTCCTTTCATTACCCTTTCCTATCAATTATCTCATCCCTGCCTGCTGCCCATCTGAGTAAGCCAGCAGGACCCCCTCAGTGTCCGCCAGATTGTCTCATTCAGCTAGCTCTCAGGTTGCTGCTGATTGCCGTCTTTATTCATTACCAAAACACTTGCTACATGGTGCTTGGGCCCTGGCAACAAAACTCTAAATCCTGCCAGCAAGAATGTAATTACTAGTACACCACAAACAGAGAATGGTGTCTGCTGTGAGTTGTTAGAAGGAGCAATGAGATAGACCTGGGCTATTTTCATGTAACTGTAGCTGACTACTTATTTGCCAGTTAGTATGTACTAATGATTGGTCTTATTCATTTTTAACAAGCTTTATCGGCTGCAAAATATGTTTCTAAACAAAACCCCAGATCTGTCAAGGGTAGCAGCACTTTTAACAATTGATAGGCATGGAACATGAGATAAAAAAGGCTTTACATGACCTTTTTATCTACAGATTTATGAAGGTCTGAAGCCATCAGCACAATTTTAATGTGGCAGGGATTCTGAAAACCAAGATATAAAAAAAGCCACCCTTCTCTGATGCAGTATATGCTACCTATATGAACAGAGTTCTTTCCCCTTAACTGTGTACGGAACCAAAGTAGATACTAGACAGTCTGTACCATGTAGTAGTCTAAGGTCCCCTGAAGTGGTGATCTGCATTACTGAAGGATTTGAGCATTCCTTTCAAAAGATCTCTAAAGTAGATTATCCTTCCTTTTCTTTGTTTAAATGCAGACTGAGAAGCAGCCCTTTACTACTCTGTGTTTATAGCCTTTCCCTAAAAATCTGTTTTAAAAATTTCACTTCTTTCTCCATTAACTGTGGATCATCTGAACAACCAAACTCAAACAGTCTCGTTCTCTCTAGAAAAACTTTGTCAGAGTGATATATTTCTGATATCACCCCAAAAGTCCCACATTTCTTTCGCATCTGCTCTTGAAATCCTAAATCTTCAAAGTACTCAAGAACTAGGCAAATGTCTTAATGTCAGCTATTCTCGAACAGATTTGGAAGTTAAATTCAAAAGGGTTCATTTCCCCATCAATGGGGAGGATTTATCCTATTACATATCATTGTGATTGATGGGAGTTAGTCCAGTAAATTCCCAACTTATCAATGGGGAGACAGACCCAGCTTTTTTAACAAAAAAAAAAAAAACAAAAAAAACCCCCAAAAAACAAAACCTCCCGACTGATCAAAGCAATGCAGAGTTGTGTTGAGAATAAACATAGTGAGAAAACTGTATATTAGTAGTGAGATAATCAGTTTGTTGAAACATAGCCAAACAGATCACTTAAAAAAGAAAAAAAATCTTTTATACTGTAGAGCTAAAAAGACCTTGCCCCTGGAATTGTTTGCAGTACTTTGCTTAAGGTTTAATTCTATTGATTACACATTCCATTTTCCAAAGTGCCATTTGCCTGAAGGAGCAGGTGGTGTTTGCTATTTCCATTTAACTGATATATTAGCCATGTGGTGCACTGCATCAGTGGGCAGTATTAATCAATTTACAGCAAGATGACAGAGAGAATCACTCCCAGCAAAATAGTAAGGGGGAAAAAAGGACAAAGGCAAGAAAATAATGACCACTAATGGGGAACTTGAAAACAACGAGAATCTGTGCTTTCGAATGCTTCGCTCCCAAAGGGCATCCACCCTTCCATAGCAAATGGAATGGGAAAGGTCTCAGGCAGGAACAACCAGTGTTTAAAGAAGACAAACATCACTATGTTTAGTGCATTTCTTTCTATAAGCACTTTTCTGGAGTTAGGCCTAATATGATTCATGCAAAGATGTCAATTACTTGCTGAGAAACTTCCCCCTCCCTTCCCCCCAAGCACACCTCTTTCAGATGGAAGTCAAGTGAACATTCACCATGAAACACAGTTTTCAAATGAAGAGATTGTCAATGAAAGTTAAGTCATATTTCTGGTGTCAAACTGTGACATGGTTAAGAAACATGAAATACACTCTCCTGTGAGGAAAGAAAAGTGAGGCACATGCAGTGAAAACACGGAGCCACTTGTGTGAAAAAGTCTGTTATGAAGTATAGTCAGTTGAACCTATTTGCAGCACCTAAAAAGGAAACTCTCAGCATTGGCATCTCCCTAGGCATTGGGGTGACTAATTCAAAAGACCTGTGTTGCCTAGAAGACCTGAAGAAACTGTACAATGCAAGAGTTGGAGGCATGACTTTTTTTTTTTTTGAAGGTACATTAAGGTTCTACATGTGATAAGTACTTCTTTGCTATCCTATGTAGTATTTGATTGTACAGATAGAATATATGAAAGCGATAGTTGGATTTATAGGAATATATTAGGATAGTAGACCAATTAAACCTCAAATCAGCTGGCTCCATATTGCTTAGATGTACTTTTTTTTCCTCTTTCCAACCCTTTTGAGGAAGTTATATTTTATTGTGTGTTAGAGAGACAAGGAGGGTGAGATAATATCTCTCACCGACAGAAGTAGGTCCAATAAAAGATATTACCTTGCCCACTTTGTCTCGCTAATATCCTGGGACTGACACAGCTACAACTATACTACATACATTATTCTGCTCTGCAGTTCTGTATTAAAAATGCAAAATTGCAAATTAAGCATATAATAGTAGCAATACTAACTGCTTAAGAATAAACAAAGCATGACAAAGCACTATCCAGATTCCCAAATCCAGCAACCACATGGGACAAAACAGGAATGACTAAGCAGTAACTATTTTGAGTAGTCACGAGTAGTATTTCTAACATAAATGTTCCGGACGATGATTCAGGGGTCTGCTGGAAGCCTAGGAAGCTAGGTCTGACCAGCAACTTAGAGATGGTCTGGAGATCTGACCAGCAACTTAGCCTACAGGTACTCTCTCACCTCTGGATCATGTGGAAAATAGTGGAACAAAGACTTGCTTGCATTCTGGCAGGTCAGATGCACTCTTCATGTGGGATGAACAAGAGAAAATGTTCTATGGAATCAGCCATGAGACAGAAGCAGGCAACGGCGAGTGGACAAAAGAGAACCTGAAATGCAACCTAATTCAGTAGCGAGTGAACCCAAGTAAAAGGAAAGCCTCGACTTAGCAAAACTGCCAAGTTTCATTCAGCTGTAGGTACTATACCTTACTTCCCTCTGTAGGAACATTCTTCTCTAGAAAGCTAGAGACTTCTCTCTTTGAGTATGTGTGTGTGTTTTGGTTGTTTAATGTTATCTTGCTTTAGCACTGCATAGTGCCCTGGAACACCGAAACTGTGCTTTATAAATTAACAAATAATAATAAAACACTGTTTGAGGAACCAGTCTAAACGATGTAATATTAGCATGAATCAGATCTTTAATGAGAACCAGGGAAACATGCTACAATGGAATATGATGTTGCATAATTCAATATGCTAAAGTTATAACAGCTCTCAGTAGCAGCATGTCATAAAATGAATTTGGCAAACTTTTCAATTAGATACCACTTCCTGCATCTAATAAACATGCTAATAGCCTCTTCTTGCATTTTTTTTAAAATGTGCTTCTTGATAGAAAGCATATAAATGTCTGTTCAAATTTATTATGTATAAATGAGGGTGATACGGATGTGGAAAACCCTAGAACACTACATTAAAACACTAAGTGAAATTGTATATGGGGTAATCCAAGGATTAGGAGGTTGCAGAGGAATTGTTTCTTTATCCTTGAGTGTAACCTAGCAGAGCTGGTCGGGAATTTTCCACAAAAACAATTTTTGTCAGAAAATGCCAATTCCTCAAAACCAAAATGGTGAGTGAGAAACAGATGATTTTCACGAATTGCCTGATTCAAACAACTTTTGAAAAAAAATCAAAAAGAAAAATTTCATTTTTTCAGTTAGAAACAACTTTTCACTTTGAAATGTTAGTTAATTTATACTTTAAAAAAAGGAAATAAGAAAGGTCCAAGTGGACACAAAATATTTTGAAATTATTGAAACAAAATGTTTAGACCCAATCTGATTCCCCCACCCTGCAGATTATTAGTTTGTGAAAAATTCTGAGATTGAATTTTTGTCCTGATTTGGGACAGAAAAAAGTCTGAAATCTTAAACTCCTGTGGGATAAGAAAACCATTTCCCACCCATCTCCCGTACTTAGTAGTAACACAACCAGGGGCGGCTCCAGGCACCAGTGCAGCAAGTGTGTGCTTGGGGCGGCAAGCCGCAGGGGGCAGCCCGCCAGTCGCTGTGAGGGCGGCAGGCAGGCTGCCTGCCTGCGGGAGGTCCGCCAGTCCCGCGGCTTCAGCGGTAATTTGACTGAGGCTGGCAAAAACCATAGAGCCGCCCCTGAACACAACATAAAACTGCAGCAACGGAGGTTTAGGTTGGACATTGGGAAAAAGTTCCTAACTGTCAGGGTGGTTAAACACTGGAATAAACTGCCTAGGGAGGTTGTGGAATCTCCATCTCTGGAGATATTTAAGTGTATGTTAGAGAAATGTCTATCAGGGATGGTCTAGACAGTATTTGGTCCTGCCATGAGGACAGAAGACTGGACTCGATGACCTCTCGAGGTCCCTTCCAGCCCTAGAATCTATGAATCTATGAGGAAACTATTTCTACAAACGACCATAGGATCATAGCGATCAGCCCTGCAATCCATCTCATTCAATAGCCTGTCTGCACCAGTGATGAGCTCTAGATATTTCAGAGAAATTTGCAAAATCTTATATTAAACAGATGAGGGATAATTTCCCCCCATTTAGGTATTTTCATAATCCCTAATCATCAGAAATTGGTTTAAACACTGAGGCATAAGATTTAATATCTCTTCTAAAATTTGTTTACATTAACTATTATAAATCTACATACTCTCATTATCTATGTAAGTGTCAAATCTCTTTTGGAATCTATCTATATTTTAGCCTCAATGACCTCTGATAGCTCTGAGTTTCACAGTTTAATTATGAATTATGTGTACAAGTATTTCAATCAAATATTAATAAGTATTCTGGCAAATTTAGGGACAGCAGCTCCTATAGATTCCCTTTTTAAAGAGATTTATGAATATTTATTTTCTGTGACTTACAGCAAAAAAAAAAAAAGATGTCCACATGCCCGGTGCATTGTCTGATCCAGCAAATGTAGCTTGCTCACTTATTTTTGCAGACAGAACTCCAAGGATATGAGATGGCACTTAGTTCGGAAGGAGTCATGTGTATCCTAACACCAGTTAGTTTGCCTGTGTACATTTCCACTCATCAAAATGTATGGTATGTAAACTAAGGCCTTAATTTGTATTTGAGATTCCAATTAATTTAGAATGAAAACTTGATGCTCAGATATTACAATGATTTCAGCATTATAAAGAAATGCATATGTATATTTCAATATCATGGCATTACATGCCCACCAGCTGTTATGCAGGGTGCACCTTTCAATCTGATTTTGTTCCATCTTCTTCTCTTTTTTTTTCCTGGTTATATATGTGATCAAATAAACTCTCTGGGTCAAATTGTGACTTCTCAAGGACAATGTGGAGACAAAGCAAGGGGGACCTTTCTGCATTTGTGAAGGCGACAGCCAGAATAATGCTGCTAATCCTTCCTGAGTGAAAGGAGATATGGGTTAGTGAGCCGCAGGTGCTCTCCATCTCAAAGGAATTGTGGCAGGAGGGTGGGGACAAGGCCAGGTCACTGGCTCCCCTTTCACATGTAATAGCATTCAGGGGTGGAAGTGGAGGAGCACACACTGCACCCTTTTAGAGCTGGAGATGTTGCCACTCATGGCTGCATTCACAGAGGTATTCACTCTGCAAGAAGAATCCCTCTGGCAGCTGATGCTTGGCCATTACATCTCTATACATTCCTTCTCTCCCCACTCCAAGTGCAGAGTGGTGACTGCAGCCAAAGAGCTAATCCGATATCTGTCACTTAAACAATACTGTGGGCCAAATTCTGCCCTCCCTCCACTGCACTCTTGCAATCCCCCTTAAAGTTAATCAGTGCAATTATGAATATGTATGCATGTGCAGAACACAAGCAACATTAAACAGCACTCTTCTGGTGTAAGAAACTCTTCCTCCCCCTCTGAAAATGCACACTGCTTTATGAGACGTGTGGGAACTACAGACCAACTACACAGAACTAGAAAAGGATGAATTCTAATGAAGAGATAATGTCAGTGGAACAGAACTTTGTCACAGGATAATGATCTCCTGCTGTTAGATAAATGTGGAAGCAAAACTTAGGCAGTTTTTGAAAATAAACAGTGAGGTGATGCCAAGATGTTTACATTCAAGGAGAGAAACATTTATCCTATAGCAATATTTCTGTTCCAAGGTATTCATCCTGTGTGTGCGTGGGGGGGAGGTTATTTTTACACAGTGCTTATTAACTAAAAGCCTTGATCCTGTAGCCCTGATGGATGAATGATTTTATACCAATACTGTAGAACTGGCTCCTCAATCTCTATCTAAATAATGTTGTTTTGAAAATGTCTCATAAGAGCATAAGAATGGCCATATTGGGGCAGACCAACTGTCGATCTAGCCCAGTATCCTGTTTTCTGGTGGTGGCCAGTGCCAGGTGCTTCAGAGGGAATGAACAGAACAGGGCAATTTCAAGTGATCCATCCTTTGCAGTCCAGACCCAGCTTCCGGCAGTGGGAGATTTAGGGACATCCAGAGCCTGGGTGATGTCTCTGACCATCTTGGCTAATAGCAGTTGATGGGCCTGTCCTCCATGTAATCAATCAATAAAGCTTACACAGCCATTAGCATTTTCCCCACTTGTTAGTATTAAAATTGCCAGCTATAATGGGCCGAATTCTCTGCTGGAAAAATTCCATTCAGACAGTGGAGTTAGATCAGATTACAATTTGGCCCAGTGTGTTTGCATTCATTATATATACTCACTGGGCCAGATTCTGATTACTGCATACATGGAGTAGCTGAGCGGAAGTCAATGAAATTATACTGTTATAAAACTGATGTGAGATCAGAATATTGCCTACTTTATTAATGCTTGCAGTCTTAATTTCACAGATGCATTTGTTTAATTTACTATTCCAGTGTTATGCTTTTTGCAGTTCATATTTTCAAAATCCAATGAAGTTTAAACACCTGAAGGAAAAAGACTCCGAAGCACATGCTTGCAGTGAATTCATTTGGTATATGTGCATTAGGTGATAAAAAATGACTAGTGTTCTCTTCTTCCTAGGCACATGTAACTACCATTAAAATCAGTGAGAGTTACAGATGTGTAGGGAGAAAATATTACCTCTTTTTGAGCAAGTATAAAACTGATATAAGTGAGATCAGGATACTGAATTTCCTAGTTCTGGTTAATCTGTGTTGCAATATTGACATATTATTTTTCATCCTCTCTTTTGAGGGGGAAGTTTGGTTTTTATTTCGTTGTGTAACAGTCGCATCCAGTAATGGTTATGGTTATGGCAAATTTGTATGTCCCAAGTTGTCATATCTTTGGTGATCCAGGGAAAGAAAAAGCTAACACATACCCATGGATTCAGGTCAGGAGGACAGGTCCTCAAGTTGTTGAAGGAACGGTGGGCACTGATAAAACTCCCCCTAACTGAAGCCAGCCTTTTCTGCTGGCACCAGCAAGGTGATAGGATGAAATATTTGAAAGAGTGTTGTCATTATTCCAAGCAGGTAGAACTGGATCAGACATGCCAATTATAATATAGGCTAGTCTCATAGGACAGAACCTACTGCAAAAAGATTCACATTTGAAAAAGAAAATATTCTTGCAGCTTTTGGCCCTTACAATTTACAGCCAGATTCTGTCCCAACTTACATCTGGTGCAACTCCATTGACTTCAGTAGATAGGTATATTCTCAGCTGATTTGGATTAAATTAAACTAACAAAGACAATAATATATAGTGACCATTGCATACCACTATACATTTCCTCATTGTTTATTCTATTATTTTCCCAAAATGGTATCTAGCCACCAGACATAATATTCTAGAGACTTCAAACTTTTTTTTTTTTGTATGCGTGTATAAAATAAAATCAGTTAAAAGGGGTGGAGGAAGCAATTTCTAGTGGCACTTTGCAATGACTGATTAATGCATTTTGAATATTTTCTGCTTGAATCTTTCTCTTTAGATATTGCTATTTAGTAAAAAAACTAATCAACCTGTCAACATTTTGTTTATTCTTAAATAGCATAATTTTTATTATGATTATTATTACTGTGTCACTTTGTTATTTGCCAGCTAAAGGATTTGAGGAGTGTTGTCTGCCTGCATGGTCTGCCTATTTGACATTCAGGGTGTCTGCCCCCTCTTCCATTGCTATGACAAGGTTATACAAAGTCTGAAGCCCTGCTAAAACAGGTTCCTTTGGAAGTCGAAACTCTGGCAGACTTTGTACACAGCAAGGCATCCGTGACATCTTAGCGTCTGCCAGCTCCATTCTTGCTTGATTAGCTCTTGGTTACCTCAGTGATAATGTCTGGAGGCACTGATTAATGTACAATAATGGTACATCTCACAGAAAAGATAAGCTTATAGAAGATCAATTAAACAGTGGCAATTTCACAGGCTACAAGCTAGAAGAATGGTACTTGCAGCCTTTTCTTGGAGCTATTTTTTTAATCTGTTTCTTCTGCCTGCTCTAGAATTTTCATGTAAAACAGTCACTATCACAGGAAAAAAAAAAAAAAAAGAAATATCCTGAAAATGAAAGGTGACAGTACCCATTAAAATTACAAGGGAAAATGAATATGAATAATGGCCCCCGAACATTCCTTCAGCTGTCAAAAGGCTACAAATTCTGCTTTGATGATACGACAAGACGTTTTTTTCAAATGCATACTTGCCATAAATGGTACACAGGAGAAAGCCATTGTTTTATGCAATTACACTGTTGCCTGGGCAACCATGTACAAAAGTTAATGTAAGTACAGGTTTAAAGATGAAGCATCTCTTAAATTGGAATAAAAATCATTTAATAGTATTGATGATTCACAGGAAAAAGACTGACCCTAATGTAACTATAAAAAGACCTCTTCTTGAGCAGGAGATTATAAATTCAAGGTTACCTTTCTCCTACAATTTTTAGCTACGCATATTTTAATGTGACTTTATTCTAAAAGCTAAGATCTTCAGGTATTATTTTTTAAATAAATGTAAAAATGAAATCTCTAGGTATATGAATATTATCTTCCCATGAAGAAGTTTTTATGGAGATTCATAACGTGAGTAGCAACGATTTCAAGGGATGACTACTGTTCTAAAGACATTTTAAACAGCCAACAAATTATTTTTCTCAGAAAGAAGTAGCACAGGAGGATACTTTGTGATAAAAAGGAAGTCTATTTGTATGCTTTATTCTTTCAACAGGTACATTTAATAGGGTTTTACTGTATTACATTTTGTTGGTGAACTAGTTTTATTACTATATTTATTATGACTATACTTCTTCCTATAGTCATGCTGGATTTGAGAGTAGAAGTATTCCTTGGCATATCTACTGGAATGTTTCTTGGAGAGGAGGTTGGCCAAAAAGTGTAGTTGAATATGGAATTCAAACATGTCATGACATATGCTCTTTGTGGTATTTCGCATCACTGGGGCATTCTCTACCAGTAAGGAGAAACCTCTAGGAATTACAGATAATAAATCCAGCATAAAGAGCAGCATAAATCCAATTTACCTATGCAGATGTTCCTGAGTTTGCTATGTATTTCCTTTTACAACACATATTCTGCAAAGCACAGTGCAAACAAACGACATTATATATGTCTAATAAAAGCCACTGCATACTGGACCTCTAATGCTGGTGCGAAAGAAAAGAAATCTCTCTCTAGGATAAGCGGAAAGATGATTAAAACCAACCTCAATACTCTCCCCTCATTTCCCTCTAAACATGTGAATTACAGTTTGAAAAGAACAATAAATGATACTGTTGCCCCTTGACACTAGAACCTTCAGGAAGATGTTCTTCAGAAACTAGGAAGAAAAAAACATAAGAAAACATATTCTAAGGAACAATACTGTACTATCAGGGACATTGAGTAGCTGTCTTTTTCATCTCTTATTTCTTTAACTCCCTGAGAAATGATACAAGTGTGTAACAAAGTCCTATACATCCCTGACTCACTTGGACACCAAGGAACTGAAATATATAATACAGCAATATGATTTTCCTCGTATTGGCCAGAGTAACTGTATTTTGTTGAACTAGAGATTCATGCCTGCTGTTGAAACTGTGCTAATACGGTTGGGCCTGATTTCCACAAGTGCAGAGCGCTCAAAACTCCAGTGAAGTCAATAGGGGCTGTGAGCACTCAGCACTTCTAAAGGTCAAGCCCATGGGGAATTGGTGAAGAACAAATGGGGTGAAACATGTATGAGATAAACTCCCTGTCAAAACTTGTACAGCTGCCACCTTTTTCCCTTTTAAATCCTCCCTTAAAACCTACCTTTGTCTCTGTCTGATGGCTACAAATCTCTCCAACCTGGCACTGATTAAGCAAGAGGCAGGCAGGGATTTCTGCTTTTATGCTAAACTATGTTTGCTTTAGAATTATCTCAACCTCCCAACTCCATCTCCACTCTGTTTATCTATTTCATCCACCTGTTGTACCTGTCTGACACCTAGACCATAAGCTTTCTGGGGCAAGCAGTGTCATTTTTGTTACTTATTTGTACAGTGACTAACACAATGGGGTCCTGATCCTTGCTTAAAGTTTGCCATAAAATAATAATAAGTCCAAACAGATAATTGCTTACACAGATCAAAATTGTTTGGTGGCAGCTAAAACAAGCCTAGTTTTTCTTAAATTTTTGGGGCCATATGTTAGTTTTGGTAACTTTGGACTTTAGGGTGGGATCCACAAAGATACTTAGGAGCCTAAGTCTCAGGTTTAGGTGCCTAAATTCCAGTTTCGGCTCTATTGCAATTGACAAAACTGTGCCAGAGTAAAAGTTCCTTATATTCCGGCCTCAGGGCATGCATGCTGCTGCTGCCTCATTCTAGGTGTGGCTTTGTCTACAGTGGACTTTTGTCTGTAAAACTTTTGTCATTTGGGGGGTGTGAAAAAAACACACACCCTGAACGACAAAAGTTTTACCGATGAAAAGCACTGGTACAACCAGCGCTTTGTCAGCAGGAGGGCTCTCCTGCCAACAAAGCTACTGCCTCTCGTTGGGGATAGAATTTTGTTGTTGGCGGGAGAGCTCTGTCCTGCCAACAAAGAGTGGCTACACTGCATACCTTTTAGCAGCACGGCTGTAGCGGCACAGCTGTTTCAGTAAAAGGTGTGTAATGTAGACATAGCCTCTTTCCTGCTTAAGCCCCAGAGTGATTCACAAACCAGGGGGAAATAGGCTTTCAGTCACATAAGTCACATGTGGGGCCCAACTGGGAAGGTGTGTTCTGAGGCCATTCATGGTGTGGGTCCTATTCAAAATCTGGCTGAGGAGGTGGTGGTGGTACCCACCTTATAACTACTATGGGAGACCCACTATTCTGATGTGGGCCTTCCTCAGTCTGTCCTGTTGAAGCTGTTCCATTGTGGATAAACAATGAAAGAGTGATTGGAGCCATGGCACTGGACCTGGGGTCTCCCACCTCCCAGGTGGATGCCCTAACAAGAGGACTATAAAGTCATTCTCTCTCTCTTTCTCTCTGGCCCAATGATTATTTAAGTATATATCCACAATGGTACAGTCATTGGACCAGGGAAATACTGCAGCCTTTCAAACAGATGTAGATATTGAAGCTTCTTGATATAATTTTGCAGAAATGCCTAAGAGTTATGTCCAGTGGCTACCCGGTAGATAGCCCTTCTTATATAAGACATGTGAGACCATTTCATTCCAGCCCTAAAGCGATGGTCATACTATATATCATCCATACAGTAGAAGCTGGAAATCTTTGAAGGCCTTTCAATCTACAAGTCTCTTCTCTGGAGAGCATGAGGTATTCTAGAAGACTATCAAGCACCACAGCTCATGGCTTTCTCCACAAGAAAACCTGGAGGACAACAGGAGAATTTTCCAGGATTCTAGACCTCTCCAAGAGTTAGAGGTTCATTAGGTGACTGGAATTATCTCACCCCACCCCAAGGTGCGGCACACCCACACAAGGCTGCCAAGTCCTGCACCAGACAGAACAGAACTGCTTGAGGCAGTCAAGCTGTGATGTGGATGGAATGGAACCATCTGAACTACAGATAGCATACAGCCATTATGCTGTATATCTAGTCATGCTGCAAGCAGCACAGAGATGCTTCAAGTCCCCAAGCTCTGTTTAGGACATTCAGCACCTCTCCTTCATCTACACTAGTCCTCCATACTTGGAAGCAGCAAGAAAGGAGATTGATTCACACAAACTCAGAAAAAGGGGAGCTTTATGTGGGGGCCAGTTGAGCAATGAGCTTTGCTCTTTTCTGTCAGCATGATTTTCTATGAGCTATGAAGAAGAAGAGTAAGTCTGCCTCAAATGCACTTTTCATCCCTCGATGTAAGGACTATCGGCTCCTAGCTAGGGAATATGCCAGCTAAGTATACTAGAGGAAGCAGTGTTTGGTGGTAAGACACCGACTAGCAGATTCAGTTTCAATTAACGTTTGAGTTTCAACTAACAACTCCAGAAGATACCAACAGTGTGGGGAAAAAGGAATATGTGAGACAACAGTATTCAAAGTAGACACATGACAGAGAAATAATGTGCAGGCTGTCTGAGTTTCAAACAGACACAACATTGGTTTCCTTTTTATTATTTTAGCAGACAGAAACCGATGGGGAAAATATATAATTACATAAAATGATTCAGCTCCTTAAGAAAACATCAGGAAAATTTGAAAAGTTAAGTTGCCTTTGTTTTTTGTTTTTGTTTTTCATAACTGATACTGAAGCAACAGCCAGGGGGAGCTGCTCTACTGGTCAGAGGTTAAAGGCACTGACAGAAGGTCTAGGCACTTCTGCATCCACTCATCAGAGGCAAAATGTGACACCTGCTAATTAGAGGGGCTGAGTTAGCTGCCCTAGAATTCTAAAGCAATGGGATTTCCCACCAGTCATGAGCTGAGTGCATGGATGCAAGAGCGGGGATCTATTACAACTGGTATTTTTGGTGCAAATGAGCTACACTTCAGATCTATTTTCCCTGGGGTGTTGGAGAAGGGGGGACAGATGGCTGGATAATTTATACCATTTGGCCTGCAGTTACATTAAAAAAAAAGAAAAGAAAGAGTGAGACAGAGACAGACATGAGCTATATATCTTTGGGCAGAATATAGCAAATTTAAACATAAATCTGCCCAAGCAATGCCACGAGTAGATGTTACAAAATATTATAATGATGATTTCAGATAGCTGGGGCTGGGTGAAATCTTTGAGAAGGAATAAGAATGAACAATCCCAACACTGTGCACTTATTGTACAAATATCCCCATCTGAGGATCTCAAAATGCTCTCATAACCATTAATCCATACTAATAGATGATGATAATTTTCATTTTTACAGTCCCTTCCATTTTAGGATGTTAAAATGCTCGAGTATTAGTGAATTTATTCTCTCAGCAGCCCCAGAGAAGGAAACAAACATTTTGAGGTTTTGGCCAGTATTCTCAGCAGCGGTCAGATTCTGGAGGTTTCAAATGAGACACCAATGTACAGTTTTCAGAACTGCTAAGCACCTGTGATTTCAGTTGTAGACAATGGGAGCAGTGAGTGCTTGGTATTTCTGAAAACTGGGCCCAAAATGTCTTAACATTAGACAACCAAAATTGGAAGTACCCAAAATTAGAGGCCACTTTGAAAATTTTGATCTCGCTCACTTGCTCCAACTCATATAGTGAAGTCAGTGGTGGAGCAGGCCTTGGAGTCCAGATTGTGCTAACCACTAACTAACCCTCTCTCCTCTAATGGTATTCCTATAATAGTGAACATTAAGAAGGTCTCTGGAAAAGCCAGAGTAATGCAGTCAGACAGAGGAATGAGAGATGCACAAAATCTAAAGCTGTAAATATTCAAAAGCCACCATGCGAATAGTACAAAGTTGAATATTGAAGGTCGTCAGAGAGTGACCTTCTTTCAAAGGGGAAGGCCAACCTCAAAGCCCCATTATGGGGACTGAGTGTGTTTGTGTTCATCATATGTATAAATACACTCAGGTCTGCCAGCCAAGTTTGTGGAACGTTTACAGTAGCTCTTATTAGATCCTGTCTGTATCATTTCAACCTTTCTGGAGCTCTGCCAGTGTTTGTACAGTAAATATTCTCATTTACCAAAAGGAAAAAAAAATTAAAAAGTAAAGCATGACAGGATTTAATGCTTAGGCCCCACATAGGCAGCAGTGCAGCAATGGTTACCTAGCAACCAGCAGGAAGTGTGTCAGAATGAGAGGGACTCTACTTTGTGCAGCTCAGGCGTTACGGAAGAAGCTAATATTATAGGGAATCTCTTTCTCTTGACCAGGCAGATTGGCATGAGGTTCTGGCTGCAACAGCCAACTGAAGGCTTTTTCTTTTTTAAAGCTGGAATGGTAGAAAAAAGTGTTATGTTCTGAGATTGCACTGTGACCGCTATAAAATCTCAGCACTGCTTTGATCGATACAAATCCTGTTGTGTTTATGCAGAAAGCCCTAATGCAACTTGGTGTGCGTCGGGAAAGAGGGTCAGAAACAGGAATCCTTAAGAATGATGAAAAACTTTAGAAGTGTTTGAAAATAGATGCTGAATATGTTGTTTTCACAATTCATACACCAGAAGAAAGACAGACACCTAGCTTTGTTCATTAGCTATTGGGTGCTGGTGCACAAAAGATCTAAGGGCCAGATTTGGATCGCTCATTCAACTGTGTAAATTCAGAGAAACTCCATGTGGAGTTGCTCTGAATTTACAATGTTGGAATAGTGATCAGAATTAGGTTTTAAATCTCAGTCATTATTTATAGATCTAAAAAAAATCCAAAAGAAAAATAATAAATGAGTTGGTGAGCACCTTAGATACATCTCCAGCACTGGAGGTTTTTATTCAGTGGACTTTTAATTTGTTTTCACAGCGGTTTGAACAAATTGAATTTGTTAATTAAAGCGGTAAAATGAAATGCTGAACATTATTGACTAGATGCTAATTACATTAGGAGAGATATCGGGGGAGGGAGGGGTCCTTGTTTTCAATAGCCAGCACAAATCATATTAAGAGAGACAAGTGATCGGTCTGAGGCCAAACTCTGCAGGGAAAACGCTGTTTACATGTTGTGATCTAATGTTTATCATTCATGATCTTCAATTGACAATACCAAAGGAAACACGATTACTGCAGCACACTACTGTAGCGCTTTTTAAATTTATCCCTGGTTTATAACATTCACTTAGCAGAGGTCACCACCCAATTAAATGCAATGATGCACACTGTGCTAATCAGGAAGGACATTATTTTAAAGTTGTCTTTGTAAAAATGTGGGGATTCACATTCCATTTCTGAAAAACCTTCCAGTCCCTCATGCCCTGGCTTTTAGGACTGTAAAATGTAGTGAGTCAGGCCAGAAAAGTTCGTTTATTGTCTTCTTCCTCTGGTCATATTAAAATGAAAAGTGTTAGCAATCCCCTTTTCATCATTAGCTTTATCCAGACATTTCAGCCCGCTTAATGTATTGCGAGTCCCTTACACTGTCAACACCAGTTATACAAATTCTGCCACTGGAATCTAAGGCCTGGTCTACACTGGGGGAGGAAAGGAAGGGGCATCGATCTAAGTTATGCAACTTCAGCTACCTGAATAACATAGCTGAAGTTGACGTACTTAGATCTACTTACCGTGGTGTCTTCACTGCGGTAAGTTGATGGCTGACGCTCTCCCATCGACTCCGCCTGTGCCTCTCGCCCTGGTGGAGTACTGGAGTCGACTGGAGAGCGCTTGGCAGTTGATTTATCACATCTAGACTAGAGGAAGAAGGGGCCATTTTTAGATAGTCACTTTTCTTTCTCTTCATCATAAACTTATTATCATGTTCTATTTTTGAGCACCAACAGGATGATCAGTGCTGTACAGAACCAAAGGAGATTGGGGACAAGAACTTGGAGTTTGCAATCTAAGAGGAATTAAGACTCTGCTGCCCATGAATGCTTTGTAAACAACACACAAAATTCCATTAAACTAAAAAGAAACAAAGAGCAATTGTAATACAGAGAATTATTTTTAAAGCTCATTCAGAGTGGGGGATACATGCCTTTCCTACTCAGGATCCCCGGCCAACAGGTGGAAATAAAATGATAAAGGCTGATAAATGCAAATGAAATAAATCAAAACAACAATTTCAGTGTCTTAGGGAGCGAGCTCAAAAATTTAAACAACCATCAGTAACACCACAACCGGCTACAAAAGAATGCACTACAACCTGCATCAGTTTAAGCTCCAAGAACAACAGAGCCCCAAGCATACAAAGTGATAAATTAAAGGTTTTCAGCTCCCTGGCTTGTTGAAAGTACCTTAATAGGGACTGTTGTGAAAACAAACAAATACTCTTTCTGTGAGTTGAAAAGGGCACATGCTTTGTCATCCTTTCTAATCTCTATAAAGTGACTGGTCTAAACAGCATATTTGTTTTTATATTCTTTTTGTGCATTGAGTGCCTGTGTGTAGAGCCAGGTTACACTGCTCACACTGCTAAGGCTCTAATATTGCAAACATTTCCTCATGTGAGTAACCTTATACATGCAAGTAGTCTCATTGAACTCTCGTGCATAAGTGCTTGCAGGTTTGATGCTTCACATACAATAGGCACTTGTATTCATCATAAGGACACAGAACAATTTTTTAAAATGTATTTTGAGTTGTAAGAATAATCATTTGGAGACTGATGCTGCCACCCTCACCCCCATAGTAATGCCATTCCATTATTTGATACAATGTTGGTCCAAAATCGATCTGGAACACCAATGCAATAACAGCTAAACATTCCTTTTACAAGTACCCTTCCATCATTATTCTCCACACTAGCTTTTATGCCAGAGATTGACCCCAATCCACATATATCTAGAGACAGGAAGGAAATATGTACCTAAAAATAAACCTATCTAATGATCTCTCTCTGAGGTAAAGGTATCCTCCCATACACCCTCCCCTCTGCTTGATCTCATCCCTTACTGTGATTTATCTAATTTAGACTGTATCCATAAGACAAAGATTTGTGCTTTTTAGTTATCTCTTATAGTCCCATACACAACAAAGGCATTTTGCTCAGTCATTTGGGAAAGTGATGGGGATAAGTGTTGGATGGGGTTGTTTATTTGCATGGACAAACTATAAATTAGGATTATAAATTATAGAATCATAGAATCGTAGGACTGGAAGGGACTAGTCCAGTCCCCTGCACTCATGGAAGGACTAAGTATTATCTAGACAATCCCTGACAGGTGTTTGTCTAACCCACTCTTCAAAATCTCAAGTGACAGAGATTCTACAATCTCCTTAGGCAATTTATTACAGTCCTTAACCACCCTGATAGTTAGGACATTTTTCCTAATGTCCAACCTAAACCTCCCTTGCTGCAATTTAAGCCCATTGCTTCTTGTCCTATCCTCAGAGGTTAAAGAGAACATTTTTCTCCTATTGTAGCAATCTTTTATGTACTTGAAAATTGTTGTGTCCCCTCTCAGTCTTCTCCAGACTAAACAAACCCAGTTTTTTCAATCTTCCCTCATAGGTCATGTTTTCCAAAACTTTAATCATTTTTGTTGCTCTTCTCTGGACTTTCCCCAATTAGTCTACATCTTTCTTGAAATGTGGTGGCCAGAACTGAACACAATACTCCAGTGGAGACCTAATCAGCATGGAGTAGAGCAGAATAATTACTTCTTGTTCTTGCTTACAACACTCTTGCTAATACACCCCAGAATGATGTTTGCTTTCTTGCAACAGTGTTACACTGTTGACTCATATTTAGCTTGTGATCCACTATGACCCCCAAATCCCTTTCCGCAGTACTCTTTCCTAGGCAGTCATTTCCCATTTTGTACATTTGCAACTGATTGAGTCTTTCTAAGTGGAGTACTTTGCATTTGTCCTTATTGAATGTGATCCTATTTACTTCAGACCATTTCTCCAGTTTGTCCAGATCATTTGGAATTTTAATTGTATCCTCCAAAGCACTTGCAACCCCTCCCAGCTTGGTATCATCTGCAAACTTCATAAGTGTACTGTCTATGACATTAACTAAATCATTGATAAGATATTGAACAGAACCAGACCCAGAACTGATCCCTGTGGGAACCCACTTGATATATCCTTCCAGCATAACTACTCTCTGGGAATGGTTTTCCAAACATTTATGCACTCACCTTATCGTAACTCCAACTAGGTTATATTTCCCTAGTTTGTTTATGAGAAGGTCATGCAAGAAAGTATCAAAAGCCTTACTAAAGTCAAGATATATCACATCTACCGCTTCCCCCCATCTACAAGTCTTCATACCCTGCCGAAGAGAGCTATTAGGTTAGTTTGACATAATTTGTTCTTGAAAAATCCATGTTGACTGTTACTTATCACCTTATTATCTTCTAGGTGTTTGTAAATTGATTGATTAATTATTTGCTCCATTATCTTTCCAGGTACTTAAGTTAAGCTGACTTTATTTCCCTTTTTATAGATTGACACAATATTTTCCCTTTTCCAGTCCTCTGGAATCTCTCCCGTCTTCCATGACTTTTTGAAGATAATCGCTAATGGCTCAGATATCTCCTCAGTCAGCTCCTTGAGTATTCTAGGATGTATTTCATTAGGTCGTGATGACTTGAAGACATCTAACTTGTCTATGTAATTTTTAACTTGTTCTATTTTAGCCTCTGTTCCTATCTCATTTTCATTGGCATTCACTACATTCATCCAATCGCTACTAACCATTTTGGTGAAATTATAATTATATGGAGAGAAGCAGTCACATGGTTTACTCTGATTATTTTATTACTGTGCATTTTAAGGTTGGGAAAGGGCAGCCCTGGTTTAGCATTGGTGCTTCTAGTGTACACATATTCATCTTACCCAAAACCACCTTGTCTGAAAACCCTTGTTATTTCAAATTGGGTTATGATAACCAAGATTTATCATTCATCATTTACAATAACAATTCCTTAACCTCATTTTTCTAGTTAAATATCACACTTCCCATTCCAGTCTGGTAAATGTGATTCTACTTATGTGTAACTAAATACGTTAATATCCAGCCATCCATAGTGGTTCTTCCGTAATGCCACTGACCTGCTTCTGCTCTGTTGGTAGCTTTACTCTTCAGGATTGCATAAAGCAGTGTTTTAGAATCTACCTTACCATAACAGATTATGCACAACAGTTGGTACTATGTATTAGCCTGCTCCCTTTGAAGTCACTGATTTAAATGGGCACAGAATCATACCCTAAATTAACATTATCGACCTACAGCAAAATGATAGAACTGCATAGAACATTTGGAAACGGAAAAGACTGTATCCATGGAATCATCTCCAATCCCTCAAAGGCAGAAAATAAGGGTAATATTTAAGTTAATAATGCAAGGTATTTGCAGTTCCAAACTTTATATAAACTTTGCAAATGACAACATGATGTTTAAACTAGATTTAATGATCAAGGTCAAGGCAATGTAACAAATGAAGAATTAATAAACTACAGTATAATGCAGATAAAGAAAGGTTATTACAAATAATGCCTTTCCTGCGTGCGCACACACACGCACGCACATACATACAAAATGCAGGACTGTGGCTTAATGAAACAATTTAGCCCTATGTTTGGTTGAAAGAAATAATAAATTCACCACAGATAGTAAGTGAAATTCAGAAGGATTGGACATCTGCTTTGGAACCTGCTTGATATAATGAGAACACAGTTTAATGCTGGCATACAAGCAAATCTAAGGGTACAGGACCTAATTAAAGGAGATGTGCTTTGAAAACAGACCTTAAAATAATGGTTGACTTCTGTGTAAGAGATCTTGATAGTAGATGAGAAAGTAAGTAGAACATAAGTCTAAGATGGTGATAAGATAATGCCACTGTCTGGCAGCCAACACTGGTAAAAATATGTTTATGTTCAATAGCAACCTTATAAAAACTAAAGCTGTAGTAGCTCTTGAAAGGCCATGAAGATGATCCTGCTCTTGAGAGTTGGGTATTTATTTTTCAATTCCTAACTGGGAACTTATTTGACAAGCTCCCAGCATATTTTTAAGAGTGAAAACCCAATGAAATGGGAATATCAAAAGTAAATTGACTCTCACTTGACATAATTCAGTATCCTTCCCACAATGATCGCACAAGTATAAACCTGAGTAGATGATCTATAAAACATAGATTAAGATAGCTTGGGTAGATCCCATTAGGTACAGTGGAGTTACTCCTGATTTATAATTAATGTATCCATTTAGGGTTTTTTATTGACACCTCCCAAATATTTTTTTAAAAAGACAATGGTTTAAATGAACTCCTCGTGACTGAGCCAGTCTCTATCATACTGCATCTCCTGCCAGCATTGTCTAGTTTTCTTCCTATTTCTGTCACGGGTTGTTCAAGAATGATGGTGACCTGTAAGGTGGCAGAGGACATTTTATTGGTGTAGATGCTCTAGCACTGATCAGGAATGGTTGTAGCATTTCACTAAGTCTTCTACTCTTTGGCCAGGTCAAGTTGTCTCCAGTGCTACGAACGTTCTTTGCTGAGAGGGAAAGGGGGCTAGATAGAATATCACAGCCTCAGTTTCACAATTTGAAAGCTGATGGAGGCCTTGTCAATATCACTTCCTTAAGGTCCTGAGGCTGCTCTGCGCCTGCCTCTGTGGCTGCTGCCCCCTGCTTGGCAGGAAGGAGAGAGAAAGTGACTGAAGTTTGCATCTGCCCTATATAATTGGAACACTTAACAGAAACATTTATAGCTTTTGATGTACAATTAAAATATAGTGACCAGAGTTTTTATTGGATAGTTTGCAAACTGTCTCAGAACGAGAAAGTCAAAATATTCAAGTTTCTAATTTTATAGATAAGGAGCCAAGAAGAGCACAAAAAGGAAATGATAAATTCAAAGAAAATACTTTTGGAAAGAAGCTACAGGTGGAGGAGGAGAAAAGTTGAACAACTGGAATGGGTTAAGAGAAGAGCCACAAGAATGACTAACAGACTGGAAAGCATGCCTGGTGTTGATGGACACAAGGAGTCATTTGGAACCGTGACTTTTTAAGCCACACTTTATATATTTCTTTTAAGTGAAGAGTCCTGGAGTTCATTGTTGAAATCTCACCTTCAATAAATGAATGATGCTAGATTTAACTACGATGGGTGAAATTGTGGTACATATTTCTCAATGGCACCAAATGCAGCACAAACTCGGTCTAGTGCTGGGCCCGGGACAGGTGCTTCTCTACACCCTGCTGTGTGGTACAGAGTAATGTTCCATACAGGAGCTTTATACAGGATGGCAGGAGGGAAGTGTGGGCAACCTACTGGAGTGAAAGAAATGAATCCCTATTCACAGCATGGGATCCATTGGCCCAAAAGACTGGCTGGGTGGATGACCTGTGTGCTGCCTGTGGATGAAAGTGATTCCATCCTCCTCGCACCTGTATAGGTCTTCTGCATAAAGCCTGAGTAGGGTTGCCAACTTTCTGATTGCAGAAAACCAAACACCTTGCCCCACCCCTTCCCTGACGCCCTGCCCCAGCCTTCTCTGATGCCCCACTCACCCTCCTCCATCACTCGCTCTTCCCGACCGTTGCTCACTTCCTCATTTTCACTGGCCTGGGTAAGGAGTTTGGGGTCTGGGAGAGGGTGCGGGCTTAGGAGGGAGTTTGGGTTCCCAAACCAATGGGAGCTGCGGAGCCGGCACTTGGGGCAGGGGTAATGTGCGGAGTTCCCTGGACGCCCCTGCACCCAGGGGCCTCAGGGACATGCCGGCCACTTCCAGGAGTTGTGTGGAGCCAGGCCCTGCAGCGCTGCTGACAGACTTTTAATGGCCTGGTCAGTAGTGCTGACCAGAGACACTAGGGTCCCCTTTCAACCGGGTGTTCTGGTCAAAAAACAGACACCTGGCAATCCTAAGCCTGAGTACTGCCAGGAAGAGTGGGTTGTGAATTTCACCCAAAGGAAATACAGTATAATTTGTTGCTTGTTTTTTTTTTTTCTGTTGTAAATAAGTCTTAGATGAAGATAATAGAACTGTCTTTTACAAACAATTGAAGATTTGGTAAATATCGTGATGTATCCATTTCTCTCTCTGATTTTTCTTGGGCCTGAATAGCTTAATGTATGTTGTGATTTTAACAAGTGAAAATAATTGACTCAGAGAGAGTTACCCATCTTCATCCTTCTCACAGAAAATCATCCCGATTTGAAACCTCCAAATCGCAGGAAGTTATTGCATAGTCAGGATCAAACTGTGCCATTAGAGCATGGGGGGAAGGGGAGAAAAGAGAGTACAGCTGCAGACACCGGGCCTCTGCAGCTGACTACCTCTGTCGGGCAGTTTGAAGGGCCTGTGAATAGAGCTGTGTGAATAATCACTGTTTCAGTTCACTGGCAGATCAATATATATATATATATCCTTTCAGGTTGACCCAAAACTAACTTAATCTAGGATCTTAATCTATGTAGTTTAACACAGAGAAGGCTAAGGGGTAACTCAACTACAGTCTATAGGTACCTACCTGGGGGGGAATATTTGATAATTGGTTCTTCAACCTAGCAGAGGAAGGTGTAATCTGTTCCAATACCTGGAAGTTGAAGCTAGACAAATTCAGACTGGAAATAAAGCCTAAATGTTTAACAGTGAGAGTAATTACCATTGGAACAATTTACCAAGGGTCTTAATGGATTCTCTGTCACTAACCATTTTTAAATCAAGATTGGCTGTTTTTCTAACAGATCTGATCTAGGAATTATTTGGGGGAAGCTCTATGGTGCGTGTTATACAGGAGGTCAGACTAGATGATCACAATGCTTTCTGGCCTTAAAATTCATTGAATCTATGACGACTAGTACTATTGGGGTAGGTGCCTGTGGTAATAATGTTTTTTGAGATAAAAGTTCATCTTAGGGAAGAATATCCATGTGTGAAGTTGACCTACTTTAAAAGGAAAAAATATAGAAAACAAGGAGCCAGAGGCCACCTAAGTGTTTTATACCACTATTGTCTGGGTGAGCTGCCATCTCCATTCCAGTCTGAGATTAGGAGACTAATCGATTTCCCTTTGTATTAAAGTAAAAGTATCTCTCTCTGCTGAGTTTACCCTACCATTTTCTCAGCTTCAGCAATAAAGATCTCTGAAGCACTCCCTTACTTAGGGGCTTGCATCACAGCTTTCAAAATGAACTAACGTAGGCTGGGGGAGTTGGCTGTAAAATGCTTTCGGAACCAATTTTCCATTAGCTGTGGACTGACTTTTTAAAAATCATATAGCAAGGTCTGTTACCCACTGCAAGCAGGAGGTGCTTTGTATGGCATCAGGAGGTAGGGAGTACTTAAGGGAGCAAAGTTTCACGGTTCCAAATGACTTTTTCTTGTTCTACCCAGGTTCTTGGTTTGTCTTGCAAATCTCAAAAGGCACAACACTGACTTTTTAAGCCACACTTTATACATTTCTTTTAAGTGAAGAGTCCTGGAGTTCATTGTTGAAATCTCACCTTCAATAAATGAATGATGCTAGATTTAACCACGATGGGTGAAATTGTGGTACATATTTCTCAATGGCACCAAATGCAGCACAAACTCGGTCTAGTGCTGGGCCCGGGACAGGTGCTTCTCTACACCCTGCTGTGTGGTACAGAGTAATGTTCCATACAGTAGCTTTATATAGGATGGCAGGAGGGAAGTGTGGGCAACCTACTGGAGTGAAAGAAATTAATCCCTATTCACAGCATGGGATACATAGGCCTAAAAGACTGGCTGGGTGGATGACCTGTGTGCTGCCTGTGGATGAAAGTGATTCCATCCTCCTTGCACCTGTATAGGTCTTCTGCATAAAGCCTGAGTAGGGTTGCCAACTTTCTGATTGCAGAAAACCAAACACCTTGCCCCGCCCATTCCCTGACGCCCTGCCCCAGCCTTCTCTGATGCCCCACCCCCTCACTCCATCCCCCCTGCTCCATCGCTCGCTCTTCCTGACCCTTGTTCACTTCCTCATTTTCACTGGCCTGGGTAAGGGATTTGGGGTGCGGGAGAGGGTGCGGGCTCCAGGAGGGAGTTTGGGTTCCCAAACCAATGGGAGCTGCGGAGCCGGCACTTGGGGCAGGGGTAATGTGCGGAACTCCCTGGCCGCCCCTGCACCCAGGGGCCTCAGGGACATGCCGGCCGCTTCCAGGAGTTGTGTGGAGCCAGGCCCCGCAGCGCAGCTGACAGACTTTTAATGGCCTGGTCAGTAGTGCTGACCAGAGACACTAGGGTCCCTTTTTGACCGGGCGATCCGGTCGAAAACCAGACACCTGGCAACCCTAAGCCTGAGTACTGAGTGGGTTGTGAATTTCACCCAAAGGAAATGCAGTATAATTTGTTGCTTGTTTTTTTTCTGCTGTAAATAGGTCTTATATGAAGATAATAGAACTGTCTTTTACAAACAATTGAAGATTTGGTAAATATCGTGATGTATCCATTTCTCTCTCTGACTTTTCTTGGGCCTGAATAGCTTAATTTATGTTGTGATTTTAGCAAGTGAAAATAATTGACTCAGAGAGAGTTACCCATCTTCATCCTTCTCACAGAAAATCATCTCGATTTGAAACCTCCAAATTGCAGGAAGTTATTGCATAGTCAGGATCAAACTGTGCCATTAGAGCATGGGGGGAAGGGGAGAAAAGAGAGTACAGCTGCAGACACCGGGCCTCTGCAGCTGACTACCTTTGTCGGGCAGTTTGAAGGGGCTGTGAATAGAGCTGTGTGAACAATCACTGTTTCAGTTCACTGGCAGATCAATATATATATCCTTTCAGATTGACCCAAAACTAACTTTTTTTTTTGTTTTCTTGGAAATAAAAACAAAAAACCTGAGGAAAAATCATTTTGGGTCTACCAAAGCAATTTGTTTCCATTTGGGGCATTTTTAACCACTTTTTAAATGAAGGGGAAAAAAAAGAGGAAATTAGGAAACAGAAGTCTAGATTAGCAAGGGGAGTTAGGCATGAGTCACAAAATAAAAGAGAAGGTGGTGCCCTCTCTCCTTTATGCCCTTTGGCCCAGTGGTTAGTGCAATCACACAGGATGTGGGACGCCTGTGTCCAAGTCCCTCCTCTGCCTGATGTGGAACAGGGCTCTGAACCCAGGAGACTGCCCTCACCACGAAGTTATAAGGGTGTTCTGGGGTGGGTCTTGCCTGTTGAAGCTGTTCCACTTTGCATTAAAAGCTTAAATATTCATTAGAGCCAATTGGTTAGGGCACTCATCTGGGTTGCAGTCACTGATCCAATAAATCTTTAAGTATTTCATGCACAATGGAATAGATTCAACAGGAGAGACCCACAGTCTAGTGGTTAGAGCACTGGCCTGGTTTCAAATTTCTGTGCCACATAAGGCTGTGGAGAGACTTGAACACATATCCCAGAGGAGTGTTCTAACCACTGGCCTATAAGGCATAAGGGCACCAGCACCACCTCCTCCTCCATTTTGTGAATGGCACTGAAGTCCCTTTCTGAATCTGTTTCCTCCCTCATGCATTAATTCTCTCTTTTCCCCCTG
Source organism: Trachemys scripta elegans (assembly GCF_013100865.1). Taxonomy (NCBI): domain Eukaryota; kingdom Metazoa; phylum Chordata; order Testudines; family Emydidae; genus Trachemys; species Trachemys scripta. The sequence continues at coordinate 100,746,613 of NC_048305.1, read as the reverse complement.
CTAAAACTATGTGGCACCTTTGACACAAAATCATGAATAGTTCAGGCCAAATGAAACTGCATTTTATATATATATGTACTTCTGTTAGTCTCAAAGGTGCCACAGGACCTTCTGTTGCTTTTTACAGATTCAGACAAACACGGCTACCCCTCTGACTATTGCCTTTTGATGTGGCCTAACCTTTTTTGGAGGAGATGCATCCAGCATCTTCACATCCTTAGACCACTCTCAGGAATTATTAGAAGTTGGGGATCAAACAGTTATGACATATTTGGGGTGGTAGGATGGGTGCTACTCACTTTATATATATATATATATATGGCAATATACAAAAACCTGTAGGAGAACACTTCAACCTCCCTGGCCACACAATAGCAGATGTAAAGGTAGCCATCTTACAGCAAAAAAACTTCAGGACCAGACTCCAAAGAGAAACTGCTGAGCTCCAGTTCATTTGCAAATTTGACACCATCAGATCAGGATTAAACAAAGACTGTGAATGGCTATCCAACTACAGAAACAGTTTCTCCTCCCTTGGTGTTCACACCTCAACTGCTAGCAGAGCACCTCACCCTCCCTGATTGAACTAACCTCGTTATCTCCACACTGATATATACCTGCCTCTGGAGATTTCCATTACTTGCATCTGAAGAAGTGAGGTTCTTACCCATGAAAGCTTATGCTCCCAGTACTTCTGTTAGTCTCAAAGGTGCCACAGGACCCTCTGTTGCTTTTTATCAAAAGGCAATAAACTCAAATGCAAAATATGACAGAAAAAGTCTGAACCTTAAGTGCCTGAACAGCATAATGAATGTAGCACCTGCAGCAATTTGCTTCCTCTGAGACCTTCAGGAAAATGCACTTGATGGTCTGTTGCTGAGTTCCTTCTGAGCAGTAGCCCACTTCATTGATAACTGAAGAGTTTACCATGACTGATGGGGCTCCTCACAGGAGAATCAGAATCAAATCAGCAAGGAGAAAAGGTACATCACTTACCTCTGACTAAGGTGGTCCCCAGGTTTAGGGGCAGTCAAATTTACAGCACAAGGAAGCTTACACTGTGATTACTTGGATTAAACCTAGCAAATATATACATTTCATACATCTACCTACACAGAACAAAAACAAAAGTCCATTTCTATTAACCCAAAAACCAGGATTGTAAGGTTAAAACTCTGTTCTTAATCATTTTTCTGCAAATTCAGTATGATATGTGCACCAACCCCAATTCTACAGATATCGTACCATACAGCAGGTGACACTATAAACTCACCGTTCAATGGGCGGGGCTAGTGCCCGTAATAACTGTGGCATCTTCTGATATATAGAACACCACTGAATCACTAATGTGCAGTCCATTGCATCACAACAGGTGATTTAAAGCGGGAGACTGAACTTTGAATTTCTTTGCTTTGCCATTCACTTGCTCTGGGATCTAAAATTCCTTCAGAGCTGATATTATGTCAGTGCATTCATTACAGTTTAGCTGAGGTCTGTGTATTGTTCTTCATATATATTCACAGCATACAGTAAACTCTAATAGCACCTTTGGAGCTGTTACACTGTATGCTGTAAATGGTTATTAACAATAGTGTTCATTCAATTGCATGTAATGGATTCATAATAGCAAAAGTATAGTGAGAATCTTATACTGTATTATGAAAAGTAGTTACTATGTAAAAGCAGCTTTTTAATCCTCAATACTCTAACTGTTTTAATTATTTTTTAAATATCAGTATGTCCTGGTTCAGTAGCTTGTAAAATTATACAAACCAAAGCAGCCTTTAAGTCAAAGGAGCACAAAGTGTGTGCGCAAAGCTGGAGAATTTCCATGGGCCTGAGCATTCCCACAGATCTGCACATGTGGGGGAAGGGGAGCCCTCTATGCTCAGATCTCCCCCAGGCCCACTGGGACTGGGGGAGACAGTCTTCTCCATGGCACACTCCCCTCTCGGACCCCTTTCTTGGGACTCTGCATGGAGTATTTTTTACAATGTGTGGTCCACACATGGGGAGGGATGGGCCAGGCGAGGGTCAGAGGGGAAGTGACAAGCGTGAACATTTATATCGCCTTCCTCTCCAAACCCCAGGCTGAATTACCTTTTGCATGGCACTCCTCACACTGGTTAATACCTCTTACAGGCTGGGTCCGGAGGCAGCCATCTGTACAGAATTCATTGACAGTACAGCAGCTTTCATGGAGTTTTGCTGCACAGGAAATAGCAGGGAGCTGGAGCTAGTGGGGAGCCTCCATATGAAGCTGGGAGGCCAAACCCTCACTCTTCATGAGCACTCTTCCATTCAGGGACAAACCCTGAGCCCAGGATGGGAGAATTTGGGAAACTTCATGAGGGGAAAACCTGCAGTTTGCCAGCCCTAGGGTGCCCTCCGCATGGTGTTGCTGTGGGAGGTGATGATTCTTTCCCCTGTCGCCATATTTCTTTCATTCTGTATTTTTAAAAAACGTAAATGTGTCCAGTGTCGCACAGTGAGGCCTCTCTACCACTGGTGTCCAAGTCCAGCCCTCTCTGAGCTGAACACATGGAATCAGCCTTACTGACCCTAACAGATGCTCCTTGATCAACAGTTCAGGGCAAGGTGTGGGGGAAGGAGGAACACATCTAAGGCCTTGCTAACAGGGTAACAGGAAAATGTTCCCTCTTCACACCCACCCCCACCCCTTTTTGTTTATTTATTTATTTTAATAAGTTAAAAAAATCCTGGGGGCCTAAGATGATCTAAAACCAAAGTTAAGAAAGTGTCAGCAATGGAAATGCTCACCGATCCCGAGTGAATACTGACCAGCTGTTGCCACTGTAATGAAGCAGTCAGGGTTTCTGCAGGTGTAGTATTATATTTATCTGTATGTTTATTTGTATTGAGGAGGGTGCATTTATCGTGGCCTTTAATCAATGACCCAGGGAGATATTTATGGGACCAAAATAATATGGGATCCGGGCTTCTCACAGCACTTCAGGTGCTGGATGGCAATACCATGAGCATACCAGAGCTGTCATTATTGTAGAAATGGATCCCTGAGACATTCAGAAATCCCATGGAAAATTTAAACATTGATACAATTTCAACTTCAGTTGGGATTCTGTGAATACCTCCAGTTTTGCATCTAGTCAGTTTTCTGCATAACCCAAATTCAGCGCCCTTGTTTCCAGGACAAAAATCTACAGATGCATGAGATATCAGGCATCCAAAATGTAGCCAACAAAAAAAGTTGTCACTGCAAATCTGTGCAGTTTGTCCAATAAAGTGTGGGGTTTCTAACTATTTTGCCAGTAAAGTCACCAGGAGAGAAATATATTTTAAAAAGACTGGTTTGCTAAGCCAGTTTCAGAAGCTAAGTCAGACATATAATAAAATCCATCCTCAGTTGTTTACCACAGAAGAATAATCCACTTGAATAGTTGAGTTCTTTATGGTTGGTAGTTAAGAACAAATGTTGGTCTCTATTTTATTACTTTTTATTTTTATTGGGTTGTTCAAAGATGCTGTAATCACACTGACATAAACCATGCTCTAATTTACCTGTATTTTATGAGTGTCGTTTTTGTGTTTACACTAAAGGTCAATGCTTTTTGTTTCCCTGACAATGGTGTTCAGTAAAATCTTACAAGTCGCTAAATTTTGGAAAAACATAAATCCTGAAAATTATAGTGCAAGAACATTTATTTTGGTCTGCATGCTACGGAACTATTTCCATGTATTTCATGTGTGTGTAACTGTTTAATGCAATTAGCTGAATGCTAATGGTGCATATTTTATAGCATTGTAAATTAAAAGCTAGTATGTTAACCCACAGATCCCAGCTTTTCAAGGTGAAAACTTGCTTCTTATAAATGAATTATTAGAGATACTACAGAATAGCAGCTCTGCATCTTGTATCTTTTCTAACAATATTTTATGTCACTTTTAAAATATACCATGCTTTTCTTCTCTGGCTATAAATAACTGAAAATATACATTTCCAGTTCATAGTAAAATAAGCCTTAAACTAAATGTCACAGAGCACAAACAATTGTTCTTTCAGATCTGATTGACAATGTTTACTTCTATATTATAACTATCAAAATCCTTTTGTTCATAGGAATGAAATGTGAAACCTAATATATTCAGAGGTTCACCGCTATTAGCAACAGATAAAACCAGCTTTGCTTCAGATAGCAGCTGATTAAAAAATGGTGTTAAAGTGCAATTAGCAAAATTGTACCCAAGCACAAAAGATATTGTACTGCGGAAATATTTAAACACATCTGGGGGGAGGGGGGAGATTTAAAAGAAAAATCGCAATGTCAGAATGAATTCTCTGATGTGTGGGGTGCATTAATCTATACTGAAAACAAAGTCATTTCTTCTGGCTACATAGTTTGTATTTATGTTTAACTATGTTCTGAGTGGTGCCAATTATCAATGTGTTAGTCACAGACTTGATTATCTCCCTGATTTTAGAGAGTCCTGTTCCATTGATAAGAATCTCTGGTATACAGTCTGTATCACACAATGCTGTTCCATCGCCTGATATTGAGTTAAAAAGACCATAAATCCTGCTTGGCAACCTGGTCTGCTGGAATAATGGAGAGTGCTTGGCAGCAGTGGCTGCGCTGTAATTCAAGCTCATCTCCTCAGACAACTGGAGAGGGACACACATGGCCGCAGAACTCATTTCAGAGTCTGAAAGCCATTAAACATCTTTTGCTGGCTTCTACACGAAGGAGTGTGATGCCAGAACCTCAGTGCCAAGGGACACCCAAAGGGAAGGCATATGTTCTGCTTTTACTTGTGCTGAAGAGTTCATTCTTGTTATTTAAAGAAATTCTTTCTTTACAAACAACCTGCTTGTTTTAGGGGAGGGATATTGATTTATAATTAAAATTAATGCACACTGTGGAGTAGATTATAGTTTACAGGCACAGCCTGTGCAGAAAGGATGTGATGGGGGAAGGAGGAGGGGGAATATGCAGCAGTACCTAAGAGGGATTCCAGCTGATTTTATCCGAATTCCTCCTGGAGGCTCCCAGGGAGCAGCTTGGAAGAGTTAAGTATGTGCTCCCCAACCAGGAACAGCTAGCTCGACCAGCCAGTGTGAAGTGTGGTCAGGCCAATAGCCATGGTTGTGACCTCACTAATTTTGGGGTGGGTAGTACAGCCTGTGGTGCTAGGCGAACACAGGGATTGTGCTCTCTGGCAGGGACAAAAGCTGTGAAAAGGCAATCTGCATCCAGTCCTATCTCCCCCTTGTATGATCTGATCCTGTATCAACTGTCCCGTTTTTGAACAGAGAATTGAAGTCCACAAAATACTTGATTACAGTTCATATATGCTGTTTGTAGCCACATTGATTTCTAGAGCAGCAGTGCAATGTGCTATAAACGGGAGGCAAATCTAGCATTGATTCAATGTGGTGGGTAAAGCGAGAACTTGCAGTAAGCACTGTTCTCACCCACTGTCGGAAGGGAGACGGGTTTTAGCTGCTGTCTGAGTCACAGATTAGCCTTGTCATCAATAGCAAACATAGCCAAGCAGCAGAAGTTGGGGGACAGAAACAGCAGATACCAAGAAGCAGATAAAATCAGAGGAAAGAAATTGCAGAGGTGTTAGAATGCTTTGCAGCTTCTCGACAGACGTATTTCTAGAGTGCAAATTAGTGGAGATGGCACAGTGTCAGTGGACTAATGCTCTAGTCTTTTAGATCCCGTACTCCTTATGACTCACTCGAAATCTTGGCACTACTGGTTAAATCAATACTTTATCCTTGACTCAAGCAGTGGGTTTTGACAATTTCACTGTGCTGGCATTTCTCCTGGAAGGAAAGATGAAGAAAAAAAAACAACCAAGGTCCACAAAATCCTAAATAGTTTCCAGAGAAGAAACACACTGAAGAATCAGCTACCTGCTTGCGGATATCAATATCAGGAAAGCCAGCAGCTCATAGGCTCTGCTCTCAGTGGTAGGTGACACTGAAGTCAGTAATGAATGTGGAAAGATAAGGACAATTCAACAAACCAAAGGTACTTTTGGAGCAAAAATGGAAAATAATTCTGTTCTCTGTTGGGAAAGGGGAGTTCATTTTTAAATAGGTGCATTTACAGTTTTATAAGGATCTCAGAGATTTGGCGAGACCCAGCTCCAAATAGGATGTGACTGAAATGAAAAAAGGAACACTGTTCTCTATTTCGGCATGAGCTTTGTGATCAAATGACTGTACAACGGCAAACTACAGTGGCATAAAGTTAAAAGCTTGCTCGGGTACCAGAGGGCAGGCACAACTCAACCTGCCAGAGTAAACATTCACAAATGAAGGGCTAATTAATCCATTAAAACACAGGCTACAACAAAGGCATGAAACCGTACATAGACATCATTTGTATAACTCATCTCAGGGGCTATAATTATACCCAGGCTCACTTTGTATGGCTACTCTTTCGGAAGCCCTCAGTGCCTTTCATCTTACATAAAGGACTGACTCTTTAGCCAACCCACCTACCAGAAAGTGACCTTCTGTAACGTTCCCCCGTTACAAACTGTGTACTGCACCATATTGTACATTTATAGTACAATCTGACTATGTGAAACATCAGAGACATGTTGTTCAAATGGCAACCTGCACTCTCCACTTATATGTAATCAGACAGAAGAGATGTACACATCCTCCACAACTGCACTCCTGCCAATACATTGCATGACAAAGCAGCATGCAAAGCTATTCATGCTAAAAGTGGAGAAGAATCCCAATCAAGGTTCTCCCCCCCTTACAGTAATTGCTGTTAATTCAAACATTATTCTTAAAATTGAAGGTAAAGAAGAAGCTTTTGAAATCCATATAAAAATGGGAAAGACCTTTTTTCCCTTGAAACTATGGTAGCATTGTCGCTTTCCTCCTCGGTCAGCACAGAGCTGAGCTGCTCCCTTTAGAATGCTCCTGACATTAGGACCATGCCCAGCAGAGGCAAGGGGGCATAGCTTCCTGCATCCAAAGCCGCTCCTTAACCTTCATCTTACCAGTGCGGGGCTGATACGCCAACATTGCCACTCCTGTATGTTTATGGCATATGTTTTACAACCAAAATAGAAATCTGGGCCAGAATTTTTAAGGAGCCTAAGGTTTCAGAGTAGCAGCCATGTTAGTCTGTATCCACAAAAAGAACAGGAGTACTTGTGGTACCTTAGAGACTAACACATTTATTTGAGCATAAGCTTTCGTTGGTTCAATGAAATGCAATGGGAGTTGGGCATGTAATTCTGTGAAAATCCCACCCAGGGTATATTAAATGGTAGATGTAGAGAGAGATTTTCAAGGGCACAAATGAGAGTTAGGCACCCAACTCACCTTGGCATTTAATTGGAATTAGCCTCAAATTTCCATTTATGCCTTTGAAAATCTCCATGCTAGGTCCAATCCTGCAAAGATTTACACATATTTAGGTTTAAGTACATGAATGATCCCATTGACTACATTGGGACTACTGATGCATGCAAAGTTAAGTACATGTGTAACCCACACACCTCCTGGGTGTGGTGTTCTGTCCCATCTACTGGCACCAAGACCACTTAGAGAGAGTTCAATGAGCCTGCTCTACAGGCAGTTGGCTTTTAGCTCATGCTATAAAGGCTCATGCACTAAGCTCCAAAGGTCCCCGGTTCGATCCTACCTGCCAACAACCGGGGTCTGTCGGCGTTACATATGCATGAGTTTTTGCAGGCTAAGCGTCTTAATCAGAAAAAGGATGCGAGGAAGGATGGTTAGGTTGTTAGCCTAGGATTTGGGAGATCTGGGTTCAAGTCCCTACTATGGCATAGACTTCCTGTGTGACCTTGGGCAAGACGCTTGGAAAACACAGAGAGGCTACCTGTACAATAGGAAAATAGTACTTCCCTACTTCATAGGGGTGTTTTATGGATAAATGTCTGAAAGATTTTAAGGTGCTTGGATAATATGGTAATGGGGGCCACAGACGTACCTAGGATAAATAAAAAGAGGAATAAAAAAATCTGCATATGTCCAAAATGGCTGAAATTTTTAATTGTTCAATCCTAACCTTTTTTTTTTTTGCATTTCACCTCTTTTTTTTTAGATAGAAATAGCCAGTATTTAATCATGTTAATGTGACACATTGCCAAAGTGTGAATCATGTTCTCCAGTAATTGGATGACAGCCTACGACTGCTACCAGCTAATGAAGTTACTTCTTTAGCTCAAGCAAAAACTCTAATTGCAGTGCTGAAGATCAGGCATTCAAACTCCATTGGAAACACAAGGTAAAGAGGTTGTTACATTAGCATTTAATGTATCCAATTATATTTTCAAGTTTATACTCCAATGAAGTGAGAGGTGGGATATGTGCATTGTGGTGCCTGTGTCTTCATAATGGAAAATATAGAAACCTTAAAAAATGAAAAACTGGAATGTGAAGATTATTGCAGCAAAAAGTGTGCAATCCAGACATTTTTCCTGGATGTTCAGAGAGAGGTTTCGATATGTCTGTATTAATGAGACATTTACCGTCTCCATGCAAAGCCTGAAAGCAGCCATGCAAAGTCCAGCAACAGCCTGAAACCGTCCCCCCTTGTCCAAGAACGCCGCTCAGCATAGGCAGGAAGAAAATACAGTGATGTAATCAAGTGGGTGTGTCTTCATAAGGCTCCGCTAAAATCTTCACTGATGCTCTCTGAACTAACATAGCTGGTTTTAATTGCTTCAAGTGTTTTTATTTGGAGGAAACAAAATACCAACCAAGCCAGAACACTAATCTTCAGCAGGAAACTATGTTTTCAAGTTTAAAGCTCACCATTTTTGCCATTGTTGTGTCTAAAAAATAAACTAACCACTAGTTTTGAAAAACAATAATTGAAAATGCATTTTTCCCTACTGTCCCATAATTACAAATAGTTGAAAGGATTTTGCTTAAAGAAAGGGATTAGCACTTTCTGGAAGAGACCATATGGAATGCGTCAGTCCTAAATTTCAAGAAATTACAATGGCAACTGTTTGACACTTTAGGCTACAATTCAAGGGAGTCTCCCTCTCTGGAGGAAGAGCGCTTAATTGCTCGCTTAATTTTAATTACGTGTTTAAGTCCGACTGAAGTCAATGAGATTTAACTTCTGAACAGGGAAGGATTTATAGCATGTGCTTATTAGATAAGGCTCCCATTCAATAAAGCATTTAAGTACATGCTTTAACACACACTGACACAGACAGATGTGACTGTTAAATCGTAATTGTTAGCCTACGCATGCGGACACACACACACACACACAAAGTCTAGAAGTTTATTCTTCATTACATAAGCTCTGCAGAGTGTGACAAAGTTCCTCCTCTATGTTGGTGGGTCCTGCGCTTATCAGCGGATTTTCTTTCCTCAGAGATTCACCATGTGGGTTGGGGAACAGCCCAGAGACCTTCCCCTCGGGAAGAACCCACAGTCCAGGTCAATTGGGAGGTTTGGGGGGAACCCCGGCCCACCCTCTACTCTGGGTTCCAGCCTAGGGCCCTGTGGACTGCAGCTGTCTATAGTGCCTCCTGTAACAGCTGCATGACAGCTACAACTCCCTGGGCTACTTCCCCATGGCCTCCTCCAAACACCTTCCTTATTCTCACCCCAGGACCTTCCTCCTGGTGTCTGATAACACTTGTGCTCCTCAGTCTTCTAGCAGCGCTCTCTCTCTCAATTCCTTGCACCTCTTGCTCCCAGCGCCTCACCCTCACACCACAAACTGGAGTGACCTCCTTTTTAAAACCCAGGTGCCCTGATTAGCCTGCCTTAATTGATTCTAGCAGCTTCTTCTTAATTGGCTCCAGGAGTCCTAATTAGCCTGCCTGCCTTAACTGGTTCTAGCAGGTTCCTGATTACTCTAGTGCAGCCCCTGCTTTGGTCATTCAGGGAACAGAAAACTACTCATCCAGTGACCAGTATATTTGCCCTCTACCAGACTCCTGTACCCCACTGGTCTGGGTCTGTCACAAGAGCTAAATAAGTATAATAAGCAGAAAAGGTTTTCCTATTAAATTCTAGGTTAGTAGCCAAGGGTCAACTTTCTAATACTCTTGTTTCTGTTATCCTTATCAAGAGTAAATCATGGCCACACTATTTATCTGCCTGGGAGCTACAAAAACTAGCAGCTCCCTCCCTCTGTTCTGTCACTCCTGATCCTAACCTCCTAGCTGGCAAAAAGAGTGCCTGTTTAGTGCTATCAAATGCAAAGAATAAATATGCTGGAAGACACAAAGTAACATATTGAGCCACCAGACCATAGCAGCCTGAGATCACTTTTATTTTTTTCCTCTGTGTTTTGCTCTGTTTTTCCCTACTGTCTTATCTGGAAGTCATTGGATAGAAGCCATCTTGCAATCAACATGGTTTACTACTAAACTGTCCAAAATAGGAAAGAAAATATCAGGCATGAGTTTCTTTTGAAATATACTAACAACCGATTTATTCTGCACAGTATCCCTTAATAACTGCCACATTAACTACAGTGTAATTTTAATTCGCCTAAAGACAGTTTCATAGATTTATCAACAAGAATTACAGCTGATGATTTAACTATATCAAGGGTTCCCTCAGCATTTGGAAGAATATATGCAAAGATCCATCACATTCCTAATCATTGTTTTACTTACACCAGTCAATCTTGCTCCTACATGTGTCCACAGAATCATGGCCACAATAGCTCTGTAGAACTACTGGCTGTGGATTCATAGATTCATAGATTCTAGGACTGGAAGGGACCTCGAGAGGTCATCGAGTCCAGTCCCCTGCCCGCATGGCAGGACCAAATACTGTCTAGATACTAAATACTGTCTATTGCCTTTGTCAATCTTCAGAAAGGCCCCTTCCAATCAGTGTCAGCATAGCAATCAAAATTCAGGACTTTTCCCCTTCTCCATTTTTAAGAGTACCCTATTCCAATAATCCCCCTCGTCTTCTATGGTGAGTTACTGTAATTAAGGGAGTTAGACCCTTGTACAGTAAGGCAGTGACACACAAACTTTTTACTATTTTGTTTTTTTCGCAGCCCACCCAGCTTCTCCTCTACACCAGGCCCACAACCAATAATGTTTCCCAACTCACCATTTGGGAAACGCTGCAGCAAGCTACTGAAGTATGTGCTCCCTGATGTCAATGGGACTGATCATGGGATAAGAGTCAGCCACATACATTTGTACATTGCTGACCTGGGACCAGGGATGGTACTACGCATAAGCAGACTAAGCAATTGCTTAGGGTTCCAAGGAGATCAATGGGCTACCTATTCAGTGTTACCCCCAAAACACCATACATCCTATTTAATTTAGATGTTTATTAGGTGTATTAATGTGTGATGTGTTGGTATATTTTTTGATTTGTGGATGTAATACAATTCATATTTTTAGGGGATGGGTGGGGGCAAGGCCCCCCCCCCCCAAATATTCCTGTTTAGGGCTCCCAGTGGGCTAGCACTGCCTCTCACTGGGGCCATGGAGATGGCCAAGATTTACAGAGGGGTGATTAAGGATGTGTGTGTGGCCCTCACGTAAGCCAAATAGCATCCCTGGAGTGAGCCCCTCTGCCTTCATAAGTAATAGATTAGACCAGTGCTTCTTAACCTTTACTGCAGCCTGTACCCCTTTGGTTCTCAAAAAATATGTTCTCGCACCTCTTATCAAAAATCATTGAAGTAGGTCAGTTCTTTAAACCTGGATATATCATAACTATAGAATGAAAGTAATAGAATTATATATTTATTTTAATGTTGCAGTTAAAATTGAATGCAGTAATCGTTAAAAATTGTATAATGTTAATAAATACATAGGTTTGATGAAACAAAGTAGTTGTACTTACGTGCCTGTGCTTAATTTGTATGTTCAATGATTTACCTTCTAAAAAAATCTGGCATGTCTCGCACTCCCAGAAAGGGCATCTCACACTCCGAGGGGGTGCGTGCACCCCAGGGTAAGAACCACTGCATTAGACCATCCCAAAGATCAGTCAGGCTGGTGTAATGCTGGCACAGACAGCACCCTTCTGCACCCTTTACTGCTGCATACTCCTGGGGCATGGTATGGATCTTCATTTGATTTACTTTTTTGCTTAAGAATAAAACCTTAGAAAATGAGGCAATCATATCCTAATTCAACAGTCATTAAAGTTACAGACACCCAGACAGCACAGCTTTCTCAATTCCCCAAGACGGAACCAGTGATGTCTGTTAATCTCTTAATCATCAAAAAAACGCAGAACCTTAAAAAAATCACTGTACTTAGCAATTAGTATTGAGGATCCAAATGTAAGTTACCAGCAGTTTTTAGCACTTAATGTTATAGTGCACGAATAAATGAATTCAATCTAAATGTCTAAGGACAACTACAAGATTAGAAAATGTAAATAATAAATTAAATGCTATCAATTTTTGCCATGCATTTTAGATTATGGATGTGTCATTTTCTTGTATTGTTGCAAATGCTGTCAAAATGGAGCATTAGAACTATACATTATATTCCATTCGTGAAGAAGTGAAATTCTCCCCTGTGATCTTCACTGCAGGACTTTCTTACATTTTCCATACTTGTTCCATATACAGAATCTCCATTGATGTCAACAGAAATTCTCTATGTGAAGAGTATTGAACAGGGCCTGCTTTGGGGATAGGAAAAGAAAACGATACTCTATATTTCAGCATGATTTCACTGGGTTTTCACTGTCAGATGTTTTTGTATTAATTTAGTTTGCCTTATTTACATCTTATGTTGTTATTGTTAGAGTCCTTATTGACAAAGATGCTCATTATTGCTATGTGAAACAGTTAATGAAACCTAAAATCATACAAAATTTGAGAGAAATCTAGTAAGCCTCATTTTGGGAAGATCATTCTAAATCTTAAAAGGTGAGCCATAGTTAAAGGTTCTTAATCCCAAGGTCAAACACCAAGACAGGAATCGGTTAAAGGCCAGCTTCACTTATTGCGTCCATGCCACAAAGCATGAGATGGTCAAGAGGGATTTCCGGGCTGTGGTAATGACCTTCAGGGGAAAGATCCCATTTAAACATAGTACACTTGGGGCCTGTGCAATGAGTAAAGAACCTAGGTAGCAAGGGTGGGAAGACCAGGCAGCTGTAAAATGAAGATATTTTGTACATTATACAGTAGTCTCTGTTTGTTAATTATCTGAAAAATAAATAAATAAATGCAACTACCCTGCTCTTTTAAAAATTGAAATATAAAAACGTAATAAATAAATGGTGATACCCCCTCCAAGTTCCAGGGGAAAGTGAAATAAACCTCATTTTTTTCCCCAATATGTCCTTGGGGAAAAAAAATCCATCCTCTCACATTTGTCAGTTTAAGCCTATTCATGTGAGCAAATAGATTAACACCAGGGACTGCCCAAGCAGTGGTTCCGAGGGCAGTGGGAGCCGCCGCAGCTCGGTGGGTCCCAGCGGCAGACCCCCCGGGACTCTCCTCCGCAACTGGTGCCGCGGGCTTCTCCCCCTGCAGCTGGTGCCACGGGCTCCCCCTGAAGATTCAATCAGGGGTATTTATGGTATCCGTCATGGACAGGTCATAAGCCATGATTTTTTGTTTCTTGCCTGTGACCTGCCCATGACTGCTACCAAAAATACACATGATTAAATCGTACCCTTACTTATAATACTGTTGATATCCAAATAATTCCACTACTTTTTGTCACTGTTGTTGTTGTTCTTGAATCCTAGTAAGGTGGATTCCTCTCAGTGCTTTTGGGAAAGGAGAATGCCAACGTGAAGGACCAAATTTTGCCTTTGGATGCATGCACAAGAGTCCCACCGATGGCAACAGGAGCAACCTACCAGCAACTGAGGGGGAAAGTTTAACCTTATTGACTCTCTCGAACCCCATAAAAGCCAGGAAGTTCAACATGAAAGGCTCAAAATCTGTCGTTGACTTACCCTGATTTATCTTGATTGTACATGTTTCCAATCAGTGGGTAAGCTGATATACACATGTGGATGGGAGCTGAAGTAATTAAATAATAGGATAGAATATGGTAACCTTACTGCTGATTTTCTTGCTTATGTTGGATCCTGAAAAATTACCTATTTTTTGTAGATTTCCTATTGAAGTATTTCTAAAAAGTACTTTTTTTCAGTCTATTGCTCCATAACAATCTGACAGCATGATAGCTCACATTACTTCAATACCGATCAGAATCCATATAAACAGTTACTGAGATTCTTCCTGCACATCTACCAATGTGATATATGCCATCATGTGCCAGCAGTGCCCCTCTGCCTTGTACATTGGCCAAACCGGACAGTCTCTACGCAAAAGAATAAATGGATACAAATCAGATGTCAAGAATTATAACATTCAAAAACCAGTCAGAGAACACTTCAACCTCCCTGGACACTCAATTACAGACCTAAAAGTCACAATTCTTCAACAAAAAAACTTCAAAAACAGACTCCAATGAGAAACTGCAGAACTGGAATTAATTTGCAAACTGGACACCATTAAATTAGGCTTGAATAAAAACTGGGAGTGGATGGGTCATTACACAAAGTAAAAACTATTTCCCCACGCTAATTTTTCCCCTACTGTTACTCATACCTTCTTGTCAACTGTTTGAAATGGGCCATCCTGATTATCACTACAAAAGTTTTTCTTCTCCTGCTGATAATAGCCCACCTTAATTGATTAGTCTCATTAGAGTTGGTATGGAAAGCCCCATTTTTTCATGTTCTCTGTGTGTGTGTATATATATATATATATATATATATATATATATATATATTCCTACTGTATTTTCCATTTCATTCATCTGATGAAGTGGGTTTTAGCCCACAAAAGCTTATGCCCACATAAATGTTTTAGTCTCTAAGGTGCCACAAGTACTCCTTGTTCTTTTTAAGGAGATCATTTACTGAGATTGGATATCTTAAAAGAAAAGAATTTACATTTTTATTTTCTTTATTTTGCAAGCTCATCAAGAAACAAAACAATAATAAAAAAATCCCTAATGTCTCTGGTGCAATTTATCAAAAGGAGTTTTATAGGACAAAATGTTTTCCATTTATAATGGGGATATTAAGTGAGGCCGGGTTAGGGCTTTTAGAATCAGGCGATTTCTGTGGAAGCCAGCTAGAAAGAAAGTAGGGATGTTATCATTAGTCTTCTATGAATACCTAATGTTTAAACACGTCTTACTCAATAACTTGTGTTTTATCACCCCGTCACAGCTTAGAAAAGTTTTCCAAAGCCTGCAACTGACATGCGTCATTTATTTCAGCTTGACCCAATTAAGGCACAATTACTAGAAAAGCACTCATTTTAAATTATTTACATCTGCATTACAACGATGGGGGAATCTGGAATTCTGTGATAACCTTAGAATATTTGTAAGGGTTTGCAATAGAAAAGTGAAACATTAGTTAAGCAGGATAGTACATTATCCATTAAATTAAGGAGAATAGAAAAATAATAAACACCCTTATATTGAATTTGCCCCAAATTTCTATTTCTGCTTGTGTGTACGTTAAAGCCTTTTTTCTTTATTATTACTAATGATAACTTGCACCATGGTGACACCTTATATTAAAGGGTCTTAAACCACTTTACTCACAAGGGGCTCAGCCTTCTGAGGTGGTAGGCACTCTGGCCCAAATCTCATTGGCTTCAATACAACTATACACATGCTTAAAACTAAACATGTGCTTACATCCTTTGTGGAATTGGAGCCAGAATGCTCAGCACCTGGCAGGATCGGGCCCAATGGACCCATTTCAGCTTCCTGTCAAGACCATGGGATTTTTGTCACCAACTTCAATGGGGATAAGATTGGGCCCCATGTCTACAAGTTACCCTCGCTGACCATGAATAAAAAAGGAAAATGCATACTTCTAGAGTGAGACAGTCACATCATTAGAGAGAAATGAGCTCTGATGTACTTCCGTCGAAGTTTGGAAGAGAGAGAGAAATTTAGAACTGAAAATAAATCCCTACATTAACATTCCAGTACAGCATATAATGTAATTAACTATCACCCCGTCTCACCTCTGTCTCAAGGCTTCCTTAGCTTGCTGACTCTGCAACCGCAACAATTGTTTGTGACCATGTCTCTGAAATGCAGTTCACGCTGATAAATGATGAAAAAAACAGCGCACCTTCCAACTTATTCATCATCCACACATTATTTACTAAGTTTGAGTCAGTTATATATACACAATTCCACTGTGGACCCTGAAGTTACATAAGTGGGGTCAACGAGGGCTTCATTTGATGGAAAGGGGGTTGCACAGGTGCAACTAAGATTTTGATTTGGCTTAAAGCATCTTCATTACTGGAAGGTGGAAAGAATCCAGTTTGGCTCTCAGAGCGTGCGTTGAGGTTGACATCTTTTCACTTGTAAATTGGGTATGATTGAAATGGAAAGCAATGGGCCAAAAAAAAAAGATGGAACCCCACAATGTCATTTTTACAGAGGCACTTTTCACACTGCTGCGAGTCCTCATTCAGCTGCCTGTTGCTAGCCACTCAGAACATTTTTCTTTGTGTTCTAGGGATGAGGTCTCTCACTAATTATTATTATTTGTATTGTCGTTGTGACTTGGAGCCCACTGTATGTATCAACACACACACACAGTGTCCCTGCCCCAAAGAGTTTACAATCTCTCTCTTCCTCTTCATTAGATCCAAGCTGCCCCTTTCCTATCTTTTCATGATATCTCCTCCCTCCTCGGATTCATGCCCTCATCACTCATTTTCCAGGCCTTTTCTTAGCCACTGCCACCAATACTACTCAGCCCCACGTCCCAACTGATTGAGTTAATTACTTGGCCTGACTGGCAGAGGAAGAATACGCTTGTTCTCAACCCACAATTTCCCAGCTAGACTTTAAGGGATGATATAAAGTGAAAAATGCTCCTCCAAAGTTTAGGTTCCATCAGGACTTTTCAAACCACTGGTCCAAATTCCTGGAGGTAGAAGAGAGCTGTAATTGGCCTGTCATGTCTGAGACGGTTTGAAGCACCTCGGCATGTGTTTTTACTGCTCTTGTGGGTTATTACTTTTAAATGCAGCATGATCCAGTAGATAGAAAATGGGGCTCAGAACAGTCCTGAGTTTCATATCAAACTCTATCACTGCCTTGCTGTGTGGCCATGGACAAGTTATTTAACCTTGCTGGACCTCGTTTACTCCTATAAAATTGGGATAACAATATTACTTCCGTCTGAATAGTGCATTGAGAGCTATGGATCAGAATAGCTATTTAAGGGCTAAACACTATTTATTACTATTATTAAAACTGAAAGATTTGCAATGGATCTGCAAATGAAACAATATCTAATTATTTCTTTATATTACCCAGCCAAGATAAACTGAACTTACTTTTGTCAAATTGGAATTAATAACTTACTCTCCCTTGCTTATTTTTTTCTCTTAGTTAACCTTATAACTTTACCCTCCTACACCAAGAAAATTGGCAGTAATGGAGCAAAATATCCATTTCCAGGAGGATGTATACAACATGTTTATAAAAGCTACTGAAAGATAAAATATGCAAAAAGTTTAATGAAGGAAGCTAGAAGGCTGTGGACTTGAAGTTCCAATGTATCACAGGCTGAAATTTATAACAGGCACTGCAAATGATAACACTAAATTTTGAAAGTTGATATAAATAATTTGCAAGCAACCTGATGTTCTCATTCTCAGATTGGAGATTTTGTGGTGCAAAGGATTAATGTAAAACCCATTCACGATGGGCAGGGGGTGAATCAAACTGCCAATAGCAGAAAGTTCATTCAGTAGTTTGCAAGTGAACAGCAACTGATGTGGCTCCTAGAAGGAGCGGAGGCAGTAACAGTTGGAATGAAACAATGGGGAGCCACCTCTTCCCAACTACCTGTGCCTTGGAGAGCCAAAAATCTAAGATCCAGGGGAGTTCTGACTTGTCTTGGACTAGAAAAGTGAGACCCAAGTATCTGTAACGGATGCTTTGTTTCCTTTTTGATTTAAGAAGTTCACTTAATTCAAAAGTCATAAGAAAACAGAGCTTCAAACATTTCTGGGCTCAGCCATACCCACACTCAATTTTTAAAAGAGCAAGGTAGTTGCATTTATTTATTTATTTTGCAGAGTACTATAAAATGTACAGAACATCTTCATTTTACAGTTGCTTGGTCCTCCCACCCTCGCTACCTAGGTTTTCACTCATTGCACAGGACCCAAGTGTACTATGTTTAAATGGGATCTTTTGGCCTGAAGGTCATTACCATATCCTGGAAATCCCTCTTGACCATCTCATGCTTTGTGGCATAAACTCAACATGTGAAGCTGGCCTTCAACGGATTCCTGTCTTGGTGTTTGACTTTGGGATTAAGAACCTTTAACTATGTGTCACCTTTTAAGATCTAGAATGATCTTATGATTATAAGACCTCTCGAGGTCCCTTCCAGTCCTACCATTCTATGATTCTATGTGTATCCAAATAAAATTACTGTTATGCTCAGAGCTTTTGAAAAGTTATTGTTTGAGAGCAGTCTGAATTCTTCCACTGGTCCTAATTACATCAGGAGCAGAACATGGCTCTTCAGCAAGAGAAGATATACTGAGGAAACCATTAAAGCCATATAAGAAATATTACATTTTGATGTATTACATTATTTGCGCAAATTAAGAAAAATTAAATAATTTCATTATTTTTAGAGAAATGTTGTCAACAGGGTGGGAAGTAACGACCTCTTGGCTTTCTTTGAGAATGATTAATTAAAAGAAAAAGTTAATCAAGATAAACTTCTGCACCTGCCTAACATAGGACTGAAAGTTTATCATGTCTAAATATGTTTCTCATACATTTACTGCAAATTAGTTTTTGAAAGTGAATTTCAAGGTCTAGCGATTCCGAGGTTCACTAACTCAGTTTTCATTAAGTTTTCACAAATGATCTACTGTAGCATTATTCTTTTATAGTGGTGCAGATTTAAGGCCCACTATGAAAAGCAATTATACTGTCAGAAAAGTGTATTTTGACTTATTAAAAAATTGAAAGGTTTCAGAAAACTATTTATTCTGGTGCTCAGTGGGAGTGTATGTTGACAGTGCTCTGGAAGAAAGCATTTTTCTCCTGCATATCTCTCACCTTCTTCTAATCAGGCCTTTATGCGGAGCACTTGAGAAAGCATCACTTGGTAAATATTCACAAATAATTTAAAGTCAACAAACACAGGCTACTTTCTGATTCCAACCCAGAAATGGTCAGTTTTATTTATTTTGCTGGTTTCATTACATAGTTTGAATCAAGTTATAGCAAGGATGTACAGGGATTGGTTAAAAGTACAGTGACTTCATTTTATTATATATTAAAGATGTTTAAAGGAAGGTCAGCTATTAAGCAGTCTGATGAGTAGCATGACTCATGTCAAGACGTACTTTTGGTCTAAAATTGCGTGGGCCACTTGTTTTAACTGTACTGCATTAACTCTTTTCTATTACCTCATTATCTACCACGCTGTAGCACAATACTCTAATTATGTTTGAAATCCATTTCAGCAGTAAATGTTCATCTAAAATACCTATGACTCAGAGAATTACCATAATTTCGTCTTCTGTAGTAAGGTCTTAAAATATCTCAAAATATGAGCAAATGATCTACACATTTCTCCCGGCACTGACCAACCAGATCTTGGGGACAGGCATGTAGGAGAATATATGGCTACTTGTCGGCTGACTTCCTCCTCGGCACAAGAGGGTGGAATAGGGATAGGGAGGGGCCGAGAATGGGTGGAGTCTTGACTGGCGCCCTACCCCTTGTTACATAATGGCCAGAACAGCAGCTCATGGGGGAAGTATGGGAAGTATTGTGACTCAGTGGGGTTCCTCTCCTTGGGTGGTGCAGCTTTCATCAAAAATTCCTTTCATTTTTTTTGGATTTTCATCCCAAAAACTGGCAACTGAAAGCCTAACTTTTTTTCCTAGCTTGTGAAAATAATGTAATACATTAAAATGTAATCTTTTCACAAAAATTTCCAGTTAGTCAAAAAGCCATTTTCCGCTGGAAAAAAGTTTAGATGAAATTTTTTCAACCAGCTATAGACCTCACGCAATCCCTTTATTGGGGTTGTATCTAAAGTCACAGTCTAGCCCATCATTTATTACACATATTATTGCAACTAAACAATTACAACAACACTGTACTTTCCCCATTTTATTTCATAGCAGTGCTATCATTTTGTTCATCAGTCACACCTAACGTACAGAATAGAGTGAAATTCTGTCAGAATATTAAGATGGCATGTATGGTATGCATTGGCTCCATCAGATATCGTTTAAAATGGCCGTGTGTTCATTTTTTCTTATTATTGACTTCCTTAATTATATTGACCTTGCAGGTTACAGAGTGCTAATATGCAGGCTATAAAATTCATTATATACATAAGAACCTTTAATCCGAAGAGGTTTAAAGAAGCAACAGAACGAGCTGTTCAATATACAAAAGTGTGACTTGCAAAAGTTTTTGGTGTTGAACAAAAAACGTCAGTCGGATCCAATTCTTTAGTAGCTGTTGGTAATTGTTTATTTTCTCTATTTAACTACTAAGGGCCTGATCCTGCACAATGTATGTGAGTACACTGATACGGCTTATCATAACTCTGCCCCTCCAGGCTCATGGTACATTTGTCCACTCTCATTGTAGATATAAATCATTTCCCACTGTAACCTGCTATAGCCATTTCTTCAAGAGCTGTGGCAAATATCATTTAAAGGCAGCCAGGGCCGCCCAGAGGATTCAGGGGACCTGGGGCAAAGCGGGGGACCTGCGGCGCTTGTACTCACCCGGTGGCGGTCTGGGTCTTCGGCGGCATTTCAGTGGCGGGGGGCCCTTCAGTCCCTCCACGTCTTCAGCAGCACTGAAGGACCTGCCGCCGAAATGCCGCTGAAGACCCGGCCGCCGCTGGGCCAGGGCTCACGGGGCCCCTGTGGGGCCCGGGGCCTGGGGCAAATTGCCCCACTTGCCCCACCCCGGGTGGCCTTGAAGGCAGCATCATAAACAAAGTATTTTTTTCAGCCTCTAAAGAAAATAATTCACTCACTTTGTGCCTTCCTGCCTCTGAATCCTGCTTCTTTAAATGACTTAATGGCAAGAACCAGCAAAAATGATCTTTTATCTGATGTCAGTGAGTCAAGCGAAGCTATGGTGTCAGTCACCTTGGAGCAGGCTGGAAGAAATACGATGCACTAAATTCTGCCACTGATTTTTTTCTTTTTGATATCTACATTATTCAAAAAAAGAGCTCAAGTATCTTTCAGGGCAGGTACATTGTCTGATTGTCCCACTAAAAGGAAGACTGAGTAGTGAAGAGAAATAGAGAGAGGGTTTAATTCTACCTCATCTGAAATAGCAGCACGAGGGAAACACATCATCACCATGTAGGAGAAACCCAGGTTTATAAATGATCCTATATCTTTGTCCCTACTACTGACATTTTTTCCAGTTATTTTCCACTTACACTTTGTCACTCTTCTGGAGGCTACTGAAATAGTAGTAGTATCTTTAAAAACATTTTTTACTTGTTCGTGCTATAATAAATCTAGAGCACTAGATACATGAGCTGGACCCTCAAAAGCAACCAGTAGGGTCATATTCTTTATTTGAAAATAACAAATGTTTTTATCTTTGGACAGTGAGTATTTTAATACATATAATTGCTGGTAAATAATCATAGAGACAGAAGAGACATGTTAGATCACATGTTCCATCCTCACATGGCAAGTCCTTTACAGCATTTTCCCCATCTCCAGTTGAAATTCAGTGGTGGGGCTTAGACCACTTCTTTGGGAAGTTATTCCACAGTGTGATCTCTCCTTAGGAAGTTTTTCTAAACAAGACCCTCCCTTAAGACTGTCACTATTCCAGTCGAGCTCCCCTCATGGCCACGCACCAGACTAATGTGAGGAGATCCAGCTGCTGAATCCCCAAGTGTTTTAAGCCTCTGGTGTTTGAATGGAGTCCAGACACTGCTGTTGTATGAAGGCTCTGGCCATATGCTCAGGGTGCAGACCTTCCATCAGGCACTCCCTCCTGAGAGCTGTGATCACGTTCCCCACTGAGAAGCCCAGCCTCTAGAACCAGTGCGGACTCCTCAGCAGGGCCGGCTCTGGCTTTTTTGCCGCCCCAGGCAAAAAAGCCTCCCGCCACCTCCCGCCCCTGGCGGGGAGCGCGGCAG
Source organism: Trachemys scripta elegans (assembly GCF_013100865.1). Classification (NCBI taxonomy): domain Eukaryota; kingdom Metazoa; phylum Chordata; order Testudines; family Emydidae; genus Trachemys; species Trachemys scripta. Next base: position 100,724,421 of record NC_048305.1, on the reverse strand, counting down.
GGGAGGGCGCCGAGCCCGGCCGCTGGCCCGCTCTCCCCGACCGGCCGGAGCGCCGGGGGGAGGGCGGCGAGCGCGCTGCGGCTCCGCTCTCCCTGGCGGCCGGAGCACCGGGAGGAGGGCGGAGAGCCCGGCCGGGACGCCGCTCTCCCCGGCGGCCAGAGCGCTGGGAGAAGGGCGGTGAGTCCGGCCGGGGCTCCGCTCTCCCCGGCGGCCAGAGCGCCGGGGGGAGAGTGGCGAGCCCGGCCAGGGCTCCACTCTCCCCGGTGGCCAGAGCGCCGGGAAGAGGGCGGAGAGCCCGCCGGGGCTCCGCTCTCCCCAGCGCTCTGGCCGCCGGGGAGAGCGCCGGGGGGAGGGCAGCGAGCCTGCTGCAGCTCCGCTCTCCCCGACCGGCCGGAGCGCTGGGGGAGGGCAGCGAGCCCGCTGTGGCTCCACTCTCCCCGGCAGCGAGCCCAGTTGCGGCCCCGCTCTCAGGCCGGAGTGCTACGCCGCCCCCCTCCAGGTGCCGCCCCAAGCACATGCTTGGTGGGCTGGTGCCTGGAGCTGGCCCTGCTCCTCAGACCCGCCTCATAGCTTAAACACACCCTCTCTCCCAGAACTCCAGCCATAGAGAGTTCTGAGCTCACTTTACCTCTACCAGGCAGCCTTTGCACAGGACTCTAAATCCATTGCTCTATACTTAATCTAATTAAGCTCTACGCAAAAATTATTTCCCTGCCACAGGTTCCTCACCACTCCAACGCAATCTTTGGGTCAGAATCAGTCTTCTCCTTGTGAGACCCTTTTAAACTCTGCTTCACTGCCTCACTCTCTTTATCCTGGTAACTTTTCACTCCTCCATTTTCCCTCTCCTTGCAGACAAGTAGGAGGAAGTATATTCTCTCAGGGCTAGCAATTCTCCTTAGCATATCTAATCTCTGGAGAAAACACAGTTGGTTAAAGTACTCTCCACTGTCCCTAGCTGGGTGGATATATGCTAGGCACTGTCAGCCCATGGTAGATGCACATAAATAGAGGAACAAACACGGCTGCTACTCTGAAACATTCCATGATACAATAATTTCCGTAGCAACAACTTAATAAAACTTTGAAGATTGTACACAGTTTCCCCAAATCATCACAAAAATACATTCATAGAATCACAAAATCATAGAAACATAGGACTGGAAGGGACTTTGATAGGTCAGCTAGTCCTGTCCTCTGCACTAAGGCAAGATTAGGTATTATGTAAAACATGCCTGACAGGTGCCTGACTAACCTGTTCTTAAGAATCTCCAATGACAGAGATTCCATAACCTCCCTAGGTAATTTGTTCCAGTACTTAAACTTACAGTTAGGAATTTTTTCCTAATGTCTAACCTAAATCTCCCTTGATGCAGCTTAAGCTCACTACTTCTTGTCCTGTCCTCAATGGACAAGAAGAACAATTTATTACCCTCCTCTTTATTACAACATTGTATTGTACGTACTTGAAACCTGTTATGCCTTCCTCCCGGCCCCAATCTTCTCTTCTTTAGACTAAATAAATCCATTTTTTTCACTCTTTCCTCATAGGTCATGTTTTCTAGACTTTTAATCATTTTTGTTGTTCTCCTCTGTATTTTCTCCAGTTTATCCACATCTTTCCCAAAGTGTGGTGCCCAAAACGGACACACTGCTGCAGTTGAAGCCTTATCAGTGTAAAATACAGTGGAAGAATTACTTCTCCTATCTTGCTTACAACACTCTTGCAACATCTCAGAATAACATTTGCTTTTTTTTGCAACAGTATTACATTCTTGACTCATATTTAGTTTGTGATCCACTGTAACTCCACATCCTTTTCTGCAGTACTCCTTCCTACGCAGTCATTTCCAATTTTGTATTTGTAAAATTGATTATTCCTTTCTTAGTGCAGTAATTTGCATTTGTCCTTACTGAGTTTCATTCTGTTTATTTCAGACCATTTCTCATTTGTCAAGATCATTCTGAATTCTAATCCTGTCTTCCAAAGCATTTGCAACACTTCCCAGCTTCTTATCTTCCACAAACACTACACGTGTACTCCTATGCCATCATCCAAATTATTTACAAAGATATTGAATAGAACTGGACCCAGAACAGATCCCTGAGAGACCCCACTCGATATACCCTTCCAGTTTGACTGCAAATAATTTATAACTACTCTCTGAGTACAGTTTTCCAACCACTTGTGCACCCATTTTATAGTAGGTTCATCTAGGCTATATTTCCTTTGTTTATGAAAAGGTCATGTTAGTGTGAAAAACCTTACTGAAGTCAAGAAATATCACATCTACTGCTTCCTCCCTACCCAGAAGGCTCGTTACCTTATCAAAGAAGAATATTAGGTTGGTTTGACATGATTTGTTCTTGATAAATCTATGTTTACTGTTGCTCATCACCTTATCTTCTAGGTGCTTACAGGTTGATTGTTTGATTATTTGATCAATTATCTTTCTGGGTACCAAAGTCAAGCTGACTGGTCTATTATTTCCTGGGTTATCCTTACTCCCCTTTTTATAGAGAGGCACTATAGTTGCCCTTTTCCTCTGGGATCAATACCATCACCACGAGCTCTCAGAAATAATCGCTAATGGCTCAGAGATCTCTTCAGCCAGTTCCTTAGGTAGTCTACGATGTATTTCATCTGGCCCTGCCAATTTGAAGACATCTAACTTGTCTAAGTAATTCTTAACTTGTTATTTCCTTATTTTAGCCTCAGATCCTACCTCATTTATGTGCTGACATTCAATATGACAGCCATCCAATCACTGCTAACCTTTTTGGTGAAAACAAACAAGAAAGGCACTTAACTCTTTGTCTATTGCTGCGTTTCCTGCTATTGTCTTTCCCTCCTCACTGAGTAATGGCCCTACTCTGTCATTGGTCTTCCTCTTGCTTCTAATGTATTTGAAAAATGTTGTCTTGTTATCATTTATGTCCCTAGCTAGTTTAATCTTGTTTTGTGCCTTGGCCTTTCTAATTTTGGCCCTACCTTCTTGTGTTTTGTTTTTTTACATATAATCATCCTTCATAATTTGACCTAGTTTCCACTTTTTATATGACTCTTTTTTGTGTTTCAGGTAGCTGATGATCTCCTGGTTAAGCCAGTGTGGTCTCTTACCATACTTTCACATTAGTGGAATTTGGAAGACTATATAATGACATCTGTGATGAAGAACTGCTGTTATGTATGCTCTATTGCCAAACTCAAGATAGCAAAAATTCATGACTCAGACCCCCCCTCCTCCAATCATAGTTTTCTTTAAAAAAAAAAAAAAAAAAAAAAGGTTATATTGTGCTTTTTCTGTCTGATTGGTTGTTCTGCCCCAGGAGGTAGGCAAGTGGGGCAGGCAGCCAATGAGAGTGGGTTTCCCTCAGGCAAGGCTCAAATTCACTAGAGGGCTAGAGCTTCTCATTTGATTTGAGAGATGCGCTCCAGGCCCAATCGAAATTTCATCACTCATGGAAAAAAAATCACAAGAGTTGGCAATCCTGGGATGGGAACTCCCAAGTTCAACATGTATTCCAGTAGGAAGTGATTGTGATCTGCTCCTATCTAGTGGAAGTACTTCCCTTTTTAGGGGACTGCATCAGTTTTGTATTTATTATGACGTCATGCTAGTACAATTTTTTGAATGCTTATGAATGTGAGAGACTGTTAGCACTACCTGAAGCAAAGGAAAGCATGCAGAAGCTGTAAATTTTCATAGGACAGATGGCATACTTCCATGCCTAAGGCAGTGGACTGGAAATCTAAAGAGCTAGATTCTATCCCCGGCAATCCCACTGAAGTGCTGTGTGACTGAGGTCAAGTTTCTTCACCTCTCTATTTCCCCGTCTCCTTTTTCTGTCTTGTTTATTTAGTCTGTAAGCTCTTCAGGACGGGGGTCTGTCTCTCACTATGTGTTTGTACATTGCCTAGCACAACGGGGCTCTAATCTTGATCTGAGCAACTAAGCATTACTGTAATATTACTGCTACTAATTATAACAATAATTTTCTATGAAGTTCTTATACACTGTCCAACACCAGTCTGGAAATGCCATTCCATATGCAGAGTGGGTGAGATATCTTTTATTGGACCAACTTCTGTTGGTGAGAGAGACAAGCTTTCGAGCTGAAGGAGAGCTCTGTGTAAGCTCAAAAGCTTGTCTCTCTCACCAACAGAAGTTGATTCAATCAAAGATATTACCACACCCACATTGTCCCTCTGATATCCTGGGACTGACATGGCTACAACAACCAAGCATACTCCATTTGCTTGACTCAGCTTTTCTGTTTAGTCCTGTTTTACTATTATCCACACTATACTTCGAAGTTCATTGAAAGGGTTAAATTGATTCCCTGGCTAGAGTGAGTGATTTGCTGGCAGTGAGTTCATGCAAAGCTAGGGCTGCTGAACTTCAACAGCTGACACTGGCTTCTGCAGGTGCATCATCACAGATGGTTACATGTCGTTACTGCCACAGAAGTGCTACTGAATTCACTACAATTTGCCAGGTTATGCAGAATACTGTATACACAATATGCTAGAGAATTCAAAGAGCTCTGGATGCGGTATATTCTGGATTGTCCTCAGTACAATGGTATCAGGTATAACATGACTAACAAATAGGTGAACCTACGGGTACCTATTTAATCTCTGTCAATTTCACTCTTTGTTCTACAGATTTCTGGAGACAATGGTCATATGTAAGCAATCATCACCTTGTATTTTAAAGAGGCTCATGGCCTCTTATGGAAGACTGGGCTTCTGCAGAGTCAGGGGTGGAGCTTTGTGATGCTGCACTCGATTGTCACCATATCTTCCACAGGTTTTGACCTAAAGGGGTGGGTTTTCTGCTCATTTCCTACCCTCCTCAGCAAACATCAGATGGCCTGATGTTTGTATAGTCGGCAGATACCTCCTCACTGATTTCAGTTCCTACCCTCATGCCTCATTTTAAGAGAGGAATACTTGATATAGAAATTGCACTCAAGTTAATAACCAATTTAATTTTTTTTCCCAAGCTCCTACTGCTGCCAAATGGATTTTGCTCAGAAGTATTTTAAAACTACAACTCTACTAATGTACCTACTTGATAAATTGCCCATCATGTGTGAGAAAACCAAACAAAGTTATAATAACCTGGATTTCAGAGAATAAAAGTATCAGCAATGGCTCAATTTGCAGTTCATTTTACTTCTACTCAGAGATTTATATGAATTAAAATGGAACACAGACCAAGGACAAAGGAATATCAAGAAAGTCACTCTGTTACTTAACGGGAGCATTAGGATTGGCCACTGACAAATGTGGGCCTCTGGAGGTTAAAGTCTGGTCATTATGCATTTTCCTGAGATAAAGAACCTTTCAGTAATGGGAAAAAATGTATATATGCACACAGAAGCGTTGAGGTATTATTTTTCCAAAGGGTTGCAAAGAATAAGTAACTACAGGAGAAGAATTATCCTCCTTTTGGTAACCTGTCTAAAATACAGAAATTGAATCTTACAGCAAAATTGATACTATGCCAACTGGAATGTGTGGGAGTTAATCAGACTGTTGTACGGCTGATCATTAATTTAATGATAAAAGCCAAATAACCTCCAAAAGATGTCTGATTCTTCTCTCTCAGTAACATTCCGGAAACTATGTACAGCGTCTGGGCCTTATACCATTCAGCAAGGACCTTTTCATTTACCAGTAGCAGAACATGTTTTCACTGGGGGCTGGAAATCCCACAGAAACAAATTTCTAAGGAGGAAACACATATAAAGGTATTAGATTTGGAAGGGGCTTTAGCCCCAGACACCCAACCATTTTCCCCAGTCCATGAAGGAAAGATGTTGATGGCTCCATAAAGAGGCCTATTCAGTTTCCCTCAACTAGAAATACGATGGCTGTGCTAAGCTGGGGTGAGCCTCCAGGCTGAGGGTTAAAGTGGGAAAAATAAGGGTCCGTTAGAGGTGTGCAGACAGTGTTAACAAATAAAACCTCAGACAGGCAAAGAAAACAGATCTATGCACAGAACAGAGCAATTTTAAAATAGGTATGGATTTTGGTTAGACTGGTCTTGGAGAGAAAGAAACAATGTGTGTGCTCTTTAAACCCCTGATCCTGCTCTGATCAAATCAATGCTAAAACCTCCCATTACCTTCAATGGAAAAAGAACCAGACTCTATGCAGTACCTCAACACTGACAGAGGCAGCAACTGCCCCACTGTGAAGGGACACGGCCCCATCCCACTGAGAGCAAGCCTAGCAAGTGTTCCTGCACTCCGGTAATGACAATTAGGCACACCTGCAGGGCGTGCTCTAATGGAGAAGGAGAGCTTAACAAGGTGAAACTGGCTACAGAGCAGGGGGAGGGGAAGTTTTCTCAAGAGGAGAGCCCAGTAGCTAGGGGAGCCCAGCTCGAGTCAGTGCCCTTCCCGCCTTTTGTTTAGGGCAGACAGACGCTGACGCCCTGAGAGGGGCTCTGGGCTTCTGCTCTCCATTAACGCCATGTAGCTGGACTGGAGAAGCAGTGCCAAGGATTGGAGGTAATTGGGTTCAGAAAGGACCCTGGGAGTGAGCTTAACTCCCACAGGGAACAGGGAACATGCCCAGGAGTGGGTGTTGCACAGGGGATCTAGGGACGAGAGAGGTAAAGAGATGATGGCAAGCCCAGGCTGATCGCTGGCTGACTACACCCACCAGCATCCAAATCACTTCGCTGTAAATTATTTGATATCACAGAACTGAAGTAATTGTAATGGAACAATGTCCAAGGATCAATGTCTCCTGCTCTTAAAAATAAACATCTTGGCTTTACCTTGGAAGTTATTTTCCATAAATGTCACAATTTGCTTTCATATTTATGTGACAGCAGCAGGAGACCATTATCCTATGACAATAAATGTTTAATACCATTGGCATAATGCTTAATTAAAATTGATCCTTTTTACCATTGATTTGTTTGTGTGCCAAGCATACCCCGAAGCAAAACATTTGTGTTAGTTTTTGGGAAAACAGTGGGGAATAAATCCTTCATTATTTAATTTATGACCAAATCCAAATTTGAACTCAGGCCTCTAAGGCAAAAACAAACATATACTCCAAATGAGTGTATTATACCTCGATGGCGTTTCTATTTCCAGCAGCATATTCTTTTAGCTAGTTCCTTTCAAAAATGGTTATATTGATTATATTGTTCTCAAATCTTTGACTTGTTCTTGCATATCTTCATTCTGAGTAATTTCTGTTGCAGGACTACATACTGGTTGCACGCACAGTATATAACAACAAGAAAGCATGAAATACAGTATATGTCCTTATATGGCATGTGCATCATGAGTAGTAAGAAACAGGTACAGGATACCTGTATAAATAATACATATCATGAAGGACGGGCTGGAGACCTGCCCCTAATTCATATTGTTGGCAAAAGGCAAAACTGGTTAGGGGATTTCCCAAGAGCCTGACTGAAATTAGATACCACCAGACAACCTGGGGAAAATAGCATCTGAGCTTTGAATGGGGAGTACAAAGGAGCAGGGCCGTCCTTAGGCATAGGCAGCATACACGGCTTCGTAGGGCACCCAGAAATTTGGGGTACCCCTGGGTCTTAGTGTCCACCCGCCGGCCTCATCCTATCCCTGTCGTGACCCTTCCTGCAGCCCGGTGAGGCTTCCTCTGGAGGAGATCTAGTAGTTAAAAGTGAAAAAGCCTCCCCCCTGCTAGACCTATTAGCACAACATTGAAACTGTTAAAGAGCCATTCAAGTGGTAATGAAGCCATTTAACAGACAATTGCCAATCCCCAGGTATAGACTGTCAGTTTCTGAATTTACTGACAAAAACAGTTGTGCATTACTGTCATATTTATTCAGAACATATTACTCTACAGAACCTTAGTTTAAAATTTGCTTTAAAAATATTTCATTAGTGTGTTGCTGAAGATTATAAAATCACATTTCTAAAAAATCCTTGCATAGATTTTTTAGATGCACACTTTGAGTATTCATCTTTAGCCTTAAATGCTTGGATCTTCAGACATATAGTTTTTTAAATAAATCCTTCAAAAGACCCCCCTTATCTAAAATACACGTGCGAGCCCGGACTGCCGTCTTTATTTACCAGTTTAATAATACTGCATAGAGACCATAAATCCTAAAGAAAGATGGCCTGCAAAAGGGCATTCATCTCTTGAGCACCTCTGAGCAGCGGAGTGCATTACCACATTCCTTTCTCACCCCCGGTATCCCCTGCAGGCTGCCAGCCAACCTTGGTGGGTCTTCAGTGGCCTGGCCCTTTGGCCAAGTCACAAAGTCCGAATGAATCCCTTCCATGATCCAACTTTATCAAAACATTTTGTTCCAGTCTTACCCGAATGAAATGTTCAGATTTTTCATTTAGAAGAAACATTTTGTTGAGAATTTTATATTATGTTATAAATATAAAATAAAAGATTCAAAGTCAAAACCAAAACATTTTGATGGAACCACAACAATTTTTGTTTAATATTTCAGAGGAAATTTCAAAATTGTGAAATTTCTCGAGATATGGAAAGTCTGGTTTCCATACAGCTATATGGTTGTGTGAAAGAGGATCTTACATCTCTCTGTGGCAGAGGTTCTCAAACTGTGGTCCGTAGACCACAAGTGGTCCATGAGCTCCATTCAGGTGGTCCGCGGATAGTTCCCTCTAAGGTGCGCACCTGGGTGGCCACACATGAGAGAATGAAGGGCCACCCACCTAATTAGTGGAGCACTCCACTAATTAGGTGCCTGGACCTTGGAGAAGACACACATGTAAGTTGAGACGGTGGCCTTGGACGGAATGGGGGTAGGTTTAAGGGGGCAGTGGGGTGAGAAGAGGGGGTGGGGGAAATTTGGGATGTGCAGGGCTGTGGCAGCCAGAGAAAGAGGTGACTTTCCCCAGCTCCAGGGCTGAGGCTGCCAGGGAGAGACCCCCCTCCTTCCTAGCCCCAGCTCGGGGGCTGCTGCAGTGGGGGAGAGAGGGAGAGACCCCCCTCCTTCCCAGCCCTACCTCGGGGGCTGCCACGGCAGGGGAGAAAGGGCACATGCATCACATTAGAAAGGTAAGACTACTGATATTAAAATATGAGTTGTGTGCTTTTATTTGTAGAACAAAAAAAGTTAATTATTATTTTTATATAGCACTTTTAGCCAAAGTGCTTTACAATGGTTAGCTAATGGTACAAACAACATTTGGAAAGATCATTAAGTGGTCCGCAAAATCTGCCTGTTTTGCAACCTAAAGAGGCTGTACCACAATAAAGAATCTGACACTGAAATTAAACCTTCACCATCTACATTATGGCAAAAGATGGGTGTAAATACTTGGAAACCAAACAGTCTGACAAAAAACAACTTCCCAGATGAATTTGAATACAGTATCACAGATGTGCATGGCACTGTACAAACATGTAAGAAGACAAACTACTTGCCCTCAAGAGGAGCTTGCAATTTAATTAGACAGCAGCAATTATATATAATTAGATACAAGTCAATGAAATGAGTTGTAAAGAGGGAGTTGAAGGCAGACAGGTAAGTTACTTGGTGCACAAGAAGAGAAATCTGCTGAATGAACTAGGGGCATCATAAAAAACAGTATCAAGCCTAATTCCACCACTTGGACCAGTGTAAATCAACAAATAATTCCACCAAAGTCTGATGTGTGTGTTAGGGGAATTGGGTCCATAAAGTCAACAGTGAGCAGAAGAGACAAAAGGAGCACTCAGGATAGAAGTTTGGGCAGAGTACAATGAGAGTATAAGAGGAGAGGAGACCTTAGAGTTGCAGAGAGTGTTTGCTGTGTAATCTTGAAGACGAGGAGTTTGAACTCGGTGTAGGAATATGGAGGAACCAATGAAGGGGATATAAGACTAAGAAGCTATGGAGCAATGTCAGAGGAAGAGGCTTTTACTGCACCATTTTGGATAAGCTAGAGTGCAGGGAGACAAGGAGCAGGGATGCTCAAGTGAACATGGCTACACTGAGAGATGCTGCTAACACGCCCATGGAAAGGGCACATGGCAATCTATGCAGAAGAGCACTTACAAAAACATAGATATGCAAGTTCCAAATAACAAGGGCCCAATCATATGTGATGCTGAGTTTTCTCAGTACAGATCAAAGTTGAGGGATCGCAGCCCTTCCTAAGGAGGCACTCAATACATTGCAGGATTGGATACTCAATGTCCCCGTGAATACATTTAAATAACACTGGTCTACAATTTTTGAGAAGTCGTCTGCTTCAAAGATAAAATGTGCTATTTATTATGTATTTTGATGTGCTGAATTCAAATATGACAATTAAAACAACTGATTGGCTACTGTTTTTAAGATATTTAAGTTTTTACATTTTATGTCTATGTTTATTGTGTAGATAGTAGAGTTTTAATCATAAATTGTAAACCTAGGTCTTTTCATGTGTTTATGGTTGATTTACATGATAATATTTCACCTGTCCTGTTTATGTAACACTTTAAAAATCAGCAAAAGGATTATATAAATAAAATTTATTATGAAACAAAAGGCAAAAAACTATGATGTACATAGTTTAATCCTATTCAGTGTCTACTCGGCGCTTCTTGGCTTGTCTCTTGTCTTCATTAAATGGAGCATCTCTTGTCACTGTCCAGCAATAGTCTGCAAGCATTGATGGGCTCCATTTGCCCTGATAGCGTTTCTCCATTGTTGCAATGTCCTGGGGAAATCGCTCACCGTGCTCGTTGCTCACTGCTCCGCAGTTCGGTGGAAAAAAATCTAGATGAGAGTGCAAAAAATGTATCTTTAGTGACATGTTGCAACCAAGGCTTTTGTATGCCTTGAGGAGGTTTTCCACCAACAACCTGTAGTTGTCTGCCTTGTTGTTTCCGAGAAAATTTATTGCCACTAACTGGAAGGCTTTCCATGCCGTCTTTTCCTTGCCACGCAGTGCATGGTCAAATGCATCATCTCGAAGAAGTTCACGAATCTGAGGACCAACAAAGACACCTTCCTTTATCTTAGCTTCACTTAACCTTGGAAATTTTCCACAGAGGTACTTGAAAGCTGCTTCTGTTTTGTCAATGGCCTTGACAAAGTTCTTCATCAGACCCAGCTTGATGTGTAAGGGTGGTAACAAAATCTTCCTTGATTCAACAAGTGGTGGATGCTGAATGCTTTTCCTCCCAGGCTCCAATGACTGTCGGAATGGCCAATCTTTCTTGATGTAGTGGGAATCTCTTGCACGACTATCCCATTCGCAGAGAAAACAGCAGTACTTTGTGTATCCAGTCTGCAGACCAAGAAAGAGAGCAACAACCTTCAAATCGCCACAAAGCAGCCACTGATGTTGGTCATAGTTTATGCACCTCAAAAGTTGTTTCATGTTGTCATAGGTTTCCTTCATATGGACTTCATGACCAACTGGAATTGATGGCAAAACATTGCCATTATGCAGTAAAACAGCTTTAAGACTCGTCCAGTCTCCACTCATCTGGATCGTGAACGATGTTGAGGGCTGCCAGCACACCATCGATGTTGTTGCAGGCTACAAAATCACCTTCCGTGAAGAAGAATGGGACAGGATCATTTTCGTTCTCAGTGACCCAGAATTAGTAAAGTTTGACTACATTTATTTCAGAAGCATTTTGGCTGTAGAGCAGTGTAATTTGTTTTCTTCACTTTGCCTGTATAGGACAATAGGAACAGCCACAATGGATCAGCAGAAGACCCTCAACTCCAGTATCCAGTACCAGGTGCTTCAGAGATAGATGTAAGAATCCCACAATAGATAGATGTAGAATAATCTTTCCCACACATTAGGTATCATCCTGATCTCTGATTGTCAGAGACTGGCTGAAGCCCTGAAGCATGAGGTTTAATATTCCTTCCCAAATGTTTGTTATAATTATGATAACTGATATTATTGTTATCCATAGAAACGTTCAGTCTGTTTTTGAATTCTGCTAAGTTCTTGACTTCAATGACTTCCTGTGGCAATGAGTTCCACAGACTAATTATATGTTGTGTGAACAAGTATTTCCTTTTATCTTTTTGAATTTTCACCTTTTAATTTAACTGAATGTCCCCTATTTCTTGTGTTATGAGACAGAGAAAACAGAAGCTCCCAATCTAGCCATTTCTATACCATTTATTATTTCATATGCTTTTATTATGCCCCTTCTTGTCTTCTGTTGAAGGTAAATAATCACAATCTTTTCAATTTCTCTTTATATGAGTTTTATAGTAGCATTTACTTCTTTCTTTTGGGATAGTAGCAGATGCACTTGCAGTAGGTACCAATTTAGTAAGGGCTAAGCCTGGCAGAGATCCTTAGAAAGGAACACCATGACCCTTTCAAGGGGATGGGCAACATCACTTAATGAGGAGCTGCACACAAGTTTGGAATCAGGTCATGTGGTCAAAATAACTCAACCTTCTGATAGGCAAAAAATGATGCTCAGGACTCCTGATGGCAAAAGAAAGTTTGTCTGGAGAAAGAGCTAAAGTTTGCCAAGATATATGATACCTCTAACAACCAGCAGAGAGGAACAAAAACTCTTGAATGTTGCACTAAAAGAATTTGGCTTGCTCTATACACAATGGTACCAGACTTTGGCTGCTGCATTAAAGTAGCCCAGTGTAGGACTTCTGCTTTATGGCAGAATTATATACTCACGGGAATCTATTAGCACAATATTTATGTACTCTACGAGCACATATGAGAAAGGAAATCAAGTGTATTTCTGCAGATTCCAGAGGTTCAGATAATCATCTGAGTATTTATCCAAAAAAAGAAACCCAAGAGTAAAGATCTATGTATTGAAAAGTCTTCACTATTTTTGGATGCCTCACCTTTTAGATGTCCAATTTGTGATAGCTACATCCTGATTTTTTGAAAATGCTAACATCTGCAGTGCTCACTGAAGTCAACAGGAACTGGCGGTGCTCAGAACCTTTGTCAATCAGGCAATAGGAGTCTTGGATTGGCTACCCAGAAACTGAGACACCCAAATTATTTGGCACTTTTGAAAATTTGGCACTTCGTCTCTTCAGGTTTGCCCATCACCAGCAAAAATATAATACATGATACCCGCTCTTAGCTAGGTCTTTATCACAGTGAAATATCATTTGTTCAACTCGTCATGACACTGATATAAGAAAAACCAATCACACGCATGGGCAAATCCTGAGAGTCATATCTAGGCTCAGTCCTGCTCCCTGTGAAGACAATGGCAAAATCCCATTCACTTCAGTGGTGCAGGATCTGGCCTTTAATCCTCACTCAGGTGACACTCCCATTGGTTTCAACTGGAATTTTGCCTGAGCGAAGATTGATTAAAAAACAAAAGAGAGTCCTGTGGCACCTTTAAGACTAACAGATGTCTTGGAGCATAAGCTTTCGTGGGTGAATACCCACATGCGTCTGACGAAGTGAGTATTCACCCACGAAAGCTTGTGCTCCAATACATCTGTCAGTCTTAAAGGTGCCACAGGACTCTTTGTTGCTTTTTACAGATCCAGACTAACACGGCTACCTCTCTGATATTAAAAAACAAGTAATTCCACCAGGATTTACCCTCCATGAGAAAACAGTTAAAAAGTAACATATACAAAGAGGTGTTCGATAAATTACATGCAAAATTCTTATAGACCCACAGGATTTAATAATAGTACTTTGCAAAGGTACAACTGCCAAACATGACTGATATTCATGACCACACAAGCAGTTATTTTACATGTAGAGTCTTAATTTAACGTCAGTGATGGAAATATACAGTTCCCTGCCATACAATTACAGACCTCTGACTAATCAATAATAATAGAGAATACTGGAAAAAGTAGGCACAAATGTTGTGTTTCTTAATCTTTTTTTTTTTAGTGATTTAGTTGAGTGGGAGAGCGAAGATGTGATAGATAGGGAAGGCAAAAGTCATTTGTTTATATTATAGTCATGCAATGCCAAGGTAGGTGCTTGGTCTTTGTCATCCCATTTCTTTCTCTCAATAAACAGAAAACACACTGAGGTAAATTTATTTGTTTATTAGCAATGTAATAGGTTGGTTTGAAAGATACTCTAAACCCACCATTCTTCTTTTAAAATATCAACTGGCAATAAAGTGCATGTACCTTTGCCCTTATAGCAAAATTATTTGTCTCTTAAATTACCCACACTATTTTTTTCAGACAAAGAGCGGAAGCAGGCGGTAAAAATTTATATGTACAATTGGTCAAATCTTGAAGGTATTTATGGTATTATTATATCTAAATCTGTCATTCTCCTGTTAGTGTAAAAACAAATGCATTCTTAAGTAGAAAACTGATAAGGCCTATTTCAGTAGGACTATATATTATTCATTTATTGACAGTCTCTCCCTTCTGAGTTTGTTTTCAAAAGGATATTTGAACAGTGTGCTTGGCAAATTTTAAATTTAAGCGACATTGCCATTTACTGACTCCAGTTAGACTTACTATTCCTAATAATTTCGAGCCTATCTGTAACTTGGCCTATGTACCTGTGCTGGAGATTAACAGGCATGAGGACTTCCCCTGCTCCCATGCAAGACTTTCCTGCATCACCACTCTGTGTGCCAAGATGAGAACAGGCTCAGTGGGATCGCTAATTTCTGCTCAGCTGCCCGCTCATGGTTGGATGGGGAGTGGGAAAGTGGGCATACCTGAGCTCTGGAGGTAGAGGGCCGCTGGTCAAGTCAATAACCACACCCTGGGGTGTTCCTGCAGCAGCACAGGTACATTCCACCCATTCCTCAGGGTGAGGCATAAAATCTTAGTCTTGCCCAAAGAGTAGAGGAGATTGTTGGAAATGAGAGGGGGAGCAGAAGCAAATGAGAACAAAGAGGTAGATAGGGGTGAGATTATGAGAAGCTCTGCAGGTGATAAAACAAGAAGTTTGACTTGGATGGGGTAAAAGACAAGAACCCAGTGAAGGAACTGAAAGAGTGGGCAATGGCATGGTCTCAGGAGGAGGACGGGAAGATGATTACAGCAGCAGCATTGTGGAAGGAGTTCTTCATGTTGACACATTTCAGAACATTTGGTCAAAAGCCAAGAACCGGCATAGACCAGGAACTTGTCTGTGTTCTCCCACTCCCACTGTGTCTTATCAATCTTTGTGCTGCAATGCCAGGAAAAGCAGAGTGCTACACAGTCAGATTTTGAGCTGGTGGTACATCCATAAGGGAAGCTGTTCTTACTGTTGCCAGCTTGGACTCCTCTCCCTTCACGCTGACTAATGTAGTGGAAATGCTGCTCCACCTCTGTGACTCTAATGCTAGGCCAGAATTCAGCTTTGGCAGCAAACACTGAAGAAAAGACGTCTTGGCTAACATTAGCAAAAACAAGTTTCCTGGAGAGACATCATTAGCCCATTGAATTAGTAGTAGATGTAGAAAATCTTCCAACAGCTTTCTCTCCCACTCCCACACCCCCACACATGGAATGGAGAAAATTCTTCTGTATATTTTTACTGGCTTGCCAACCTGCTAAGTCTTCTTTTCCATAAGATGAACAACACAGAGTATGTCACATTCTTCTAGCTTTTTCCTTCACTGGGGTTGAACAACCTGCATTTCTGATGAGAAAGCCATCAAACAAAGTGGATGTGATGTTAAAGCACATCGTCATATGGGGAAACTACAGGTCTGTTGCATCTTATGCACATTTAACATGCGCAATTTCAGCTTTACGCGTTCGGCAAAAAAAAAAAAAAGAGAGAGAGAGAGAAAAATAACAATTTTAATACTGTACCGGTAGTGCGGGCGATTCCGCCTGCCATTACACTCAATGTAATTTTGACTATACGCGATTTTCGCTTTACGCGCTGCCTGCGGAACATAACCCGAGCGTAAGATGCGACAGACCTGTAGTCAAAAATTGGTTTCCATTTTAAACAGTAGGTGAGTGTGCCACTAACTTCAAATGACATTAAGAAGCCCTTATGACTTCTTATGTAATTTAAAATAGTGATATAACTTGTGCAGTAATGCATGTGTAAACTGGGCTGTCAGAAGGGGTTGGATTAAGCAGAGCTGCAAGATGAATTGTTCCTTCTAAGAGACCACACTTTGCATTCATTGAGTCAATTACCCTTTCTAACCAGTCTTGAGGGCAGGCCAATCTTACCAGCATGAAGGAACCGTCTGCATAGACATGGTTAGCTTCTTCTACAGCACTGTGTTCCTTGCTGTGCCCCAACAAAGATCGTATGGATGCCCCTCCATAGGGCCAAAGATCTGTGGCAATGGTGGAGGACCAGAGTCATGAGTGGGCCATGCATTGTCCTTTCATGTTGAAGAGCTGGCAGACAGTTAATGTAGAATGGGAGCTCATTAACACATCTTTGGACACCTTGTACTGGGGAAAAACCCCTGAGGCAGTGATAGCTGAGGGAAGTCCAAGCTCATTAATCCAGGATAGTCCCCCTGTTAGGGAGCTGGTTAGAGCTACCAGGGGCCCTGGAGTCGAGTATGGAGGCACAGAGCTTCCATGCAGTATCCAATGGATACTGGCAGATCCACAATGTCTGTGGACAAAACCAAAGTCATTCTGTAGGGCCCTATCTTCTCACTGTGTCTGCAATGGAATGATTCAGGAACATTCTACAAGGGGGACTGACAACATATTTCAGCCCCAGGCTCCATGTATCCTATGAGGCCTTACTTAACAGTCAAGATTATTTGAATTAATTTTCAGAGACATCTTTGGAAAGACATTGTATCAAATACTTTAATAAAATCCAGATCTAATTCATCTCCCGTCTTCCTTTTATCCACTATTAAAACAGCTTCAGGTAGACAAAAACCTATACAACCTTACTCAGTGAACTCATTAAATATATGGTGTTGGACTGTCCCCATGCCACTTCTGTTGCTTTTGTTTATTTTGGTTCTGGTTATACGTACTGGTTGAATTCTTCACTGATTTATATTGCATGAACTCCCGGGTTGCTCAAGCTGTCAATAAGCACAGAATTTGGCCATTATCGGATTCTTACATGTGATGCCATTTAAGAACAATAGCAGGAGCTAGTGAGAGTCAGTATGGAGCACAAGGTACAAACGCTTGCAGTAGCCTGTAAGCACGTTTAAAAATAAACCAATTAAAAGCTTCTGTTTAAAATGTCTTCTGAACTTCTAGCACCAGCCAAAATGTGGTGCCACTGAATTTAAAAAGCAAGGTCTGTCAGTACCTTCAAATGAATCAGAGTACTGCACTTAGGAGTCCTTGTACAATGAAATTCATCATTTAAAGTTTACTTTTTCTTCCCCTATCCAGCCTCAAAAAACTCACGAAAATTTAAAAAACAACAACAACAACAACACAGTTAAAGTGGATAACAGATACAGGAATGAAAAAACTTCCTATAAACTGATAGTTGATATAAGCTATCTGCCCTTAAATGTGGGTGCTCATAGCTCTGTTTCAAACCTGTTCAATATTGGGTAGGCTTTTACTGGGACAAATGAGGCTGCTGCAAGTTTTTACCAAGTTATAAATTTTTCAGCATCACAATAAATTGTGAGACAAGGAGGAGAGAGATGCAATTTAACAAGGACCCCATAACTTTTCATTGAAGGAATGCTCAGTCATGGGACAAGGCAGTAAGAGTGAGTATGGTGAACATCATCAATATCTTATTCTCTTCTTTCTGGGTTGTCCTTGGAGGTTGGTCCATAATTTACTTACCCAAGGGAAATTTAGCACAAGTGCTGCATTTTTTCCTTTCATGCTGATGATGGACTAAAATGGCCCCAGAAAGAAAAAAAGAAAAAACCTGTGGAGATTATTTATACAGCACAGCATGTATTATTTTTACCTTCAGAGGATCACATTTTGGTAGTAATACTAACTGCACACACGCACACACACACACACACACACACACACAAGGCCAGTGTGATCAATAGTAGGGGTCAGTAATCCCATTTCAGAAGCAGTCCTACTTCAGAGTGAAATGAAACAGGGTAAAGTCTAAAGTAATAGAATATGACAGAGCCACATTCACTGCCCCATCCTCCAAATATGAAAAGAAATACATTTCTACATGAGGAAATCCTATCTAGCAAGTCAGATCTAGTCACACAGTAAGCAAGACCACACATAAGTAATGGATGATTCCCACGTTTAGAATTTGCCTGTTTCAATTCACTTTAATAGGTTCTCGGAAGTTCTGACTTTTTGTTGAACTAAAATCTGAAGGATTAACCTTCAGGTTTCTCTGTAAAAAAATGATGCATCTCGATAGTTCAGTATTAATCAAATAATTTATTCTCTCTTTATATACTTTGTAAAAGCAGCAATATTGCAACCACTATATGTATTGTACATTGGTTAACTCAGTGAAAAATCTAAAAGCAAACACAGTACCTTTAGAATTACAATTGTGAATACATGTTATTGGTGATTGCCAGCAGACGTCTTTGATCTGTGGAGAATCACAGGCCTCTTTGGAGATGATGAGCAGGCTAGCTGCCCTTCATTTTGGCTAAATGGAAGAATAATTAAGCTCCTTAATGGGAGTAAGATAGCTAAAATAATAGAAGCCACCACCCAAAAGAACTGGCCAAGAGCAAGGCCTGGCCAGAGACTGAACCACCCAAGCCAAGAAATTTCTCTGGGACTGATTGCAAATGCAAGGGCTGGGGCATTCATTAGCTGGACCTGCGTGTGTCTATGCGTTGCAAGCGGAAAGTAGCAAGAAAACCAGTTGGAGGCGAGAGAAACAGCTGGTAGTGTGGTCCTAAGAGGAAGCTGAGAAAGAGCTTCTTTGGGGCAGAGTTCTTGCAGAAAAGGCAGGCTTGGAAGTAGTCAGCAAGGAAACCACCTCCTTCTGTTTGTTCCTGAGGTGTTCACGGAAACAGAACTTTATTTTTTGGAAATAAAGAGGATTGCAGCAGAGAAATACCTGACTCCACCATCACTCTCTCCTCCTAATAGGAACAATCCCCAAGGCCCTGCATGTTGGCTAACTAGTGGGACCAAAAGGGGCAACACTATTATATTTTTAGCAGGAGGATTCTACGGGTTAATGGATAAACATTTAAACCACTCGACTGGACTCAGGGAATGTGGACTCCTTGCTTTGCCACATATGTTCTGTGCTCCTGGACCTGATTCCAAGTCCACTTGGTCAGTAGAAAGACTTCTTGGACTTCACTGAGCTTTTCAATCGGGCCCCCTAATCTCTCTGTGCCTCAGTTCCCTATCTGTAATCCTTCCCTAATTCACTAGTTGTGAAGATAAATCAGGAACAATTTGACACAATAGGATACTATGGTGATGGGATCCATGTAAGTACCCAGACAGACAGATTCTGATTGGAGCTTTTGGATACTACTGTAATACAAATGTTTAATAATAATGATAATAAAAGTGAAAAATGTATAGCAATGACTAGAGAGAAGCAGAGTGAAAGGAGAAACGGCATTCTTCTCATTCTTGACCTGCATCATTCTTGCTTTTCTAGTTCTGGGTCTCTCCTAAAGTCAGAATACTCACTGGGCCAATCTGTGGGATAATTTTGTGATAGAGAAGAACCGACAAACTGGAATAAGACAAACCAACACATTTTCTTTGGTGATTGAAACAGAACTTGACCCTAGCTATCCAATGATCCAAAGTTAATGCACTAAAGTCTGAAGGACTAAAAAGGCTAATGCATTAAAGACTAAAGCGCTTCATTACCTATCGCCGCCTCATATGCTACTTTCTGTTATTTGCACAGGAGCCATCAAACCCAGGGAAAATAATGGAACGGTTGATATGGGATTCAATTGATAAAAGATCAAAGGTTAGGAATATAATTAATGCCAGTCAACATGGTTTTTATGGAAAACAGGTCTTGTCAAACAAACCTGATTTCATTCTTTGATGAGATTAGAAGCTTGGTTGATAAAGGTAACTGCATAGATGTAATAGACTTTTGCAAGGTGTGACTATTTGGGGAAATTAATCTATACAGAACCTATGAATTCTAGTTTGATTTTTATGAACTGCCTGTATTCTTGTATCTGTCTTGTATTGCGTACTGCACCCTGTTCCTTGCTATGGAGCATGGGAATGGTGCCTACAAAGCTTTGAAAGCAACAGTCGTTAAGGGCTATCAGCTAGTGAATGGACCTGACTCAGGCAGAACAATGGGATTGCTGAAGTGGGGGGGAGGGAGGGAGAGGCAGTTTTTTCCAGTTTCCCTTATGGTGGCTAGAATCTGGGGCAGTGGAATTTCAGTAGCAGAACAGAAGAACCAGGTGTTAGGAGTAAGAAAGATGTATAAACTAGAAGCACGCACACAACAAGAGAGAGGAAGTATAGAGCAGGGGCCGGGAACAACACGGATATGCTTTTGTACTTCCAAGTCATCCATGAAAATGTTGACTACTGTCAGGCATGGTAGCAATCCCTGCAGAACACTACAAGAAACACCCCCCAGGGAATAAGCAACTTCATGGAGAGAGAATCTTGGATACTAAAGAGCTCTAATCTAGTGGAGAAAGGCATATTAAGACCATGTCAAGGCATATCAGATGCAAGCTAAAAGCCAGGCAAATTCAAATGAGAAATTAGGCATAGTTTATTTTGACAGTGACCCTTGGCACAAACTACCAAGGGAAATTCTGGATTCTCCAAGTCTTGATATCTTCAGACCAACACTGGATGCCTTTCTGGAAGATATGCTTTTGTCATAGGGGTAACTGGGTGAAATTTATAATTCAGGAGGTCAGACATGATATAATTGCCCCTTCTGGCCTTAAACATTATGAATATATGAAGTCTAGAAATAAATTTGTATGGAGGCTGAATTTGTTCTCCTGTAAGCAGGACAGTCTCTACATCTAAAGGTTGATATAATTAGTATGGCTCCAAAGAGAAGGTTTCATTCTGCCTGCACTGCACATGCTCTTCTCTTACACCGAATGCTTATTTTCCACTACAATTTATCCCTTAACCTTCCTGGACTCAAACATACTTATTCCCTTTAAAACAACAGAAAATTAAAAGAACAATTTCTCTTAACTTTTTAAAGCTGTGCAACATAAAACAGAACATTACAAGTTCTAACAACTTTAGAGTCACCTAAAAAAGCTATGATTTCCCTCTTTGGAATTTCAAGGAAGTCTACGATTTAATCTGTTATTTATTCTGTTAAAGTTCTGGCTGTTTTAAGAGCAAAAGGATTAATGGTTTCAAATTCCAGTGTGTTGACCTTTATTCTACATTAAAATGCTTTTTTTTTAGCATTCTACTATGGAACCAGTAAGCCTTTCTCTAATGAAAACTGTAAGGGATAGAAAGTTTAACTCCCACATGCCTGCAAAGCAAGTTATTTTCTAATAAGAGGAGTTTGAGATATTTTCTCCAAAAATATTAATATTTTGCATATATCACTGTCATGTCAACATCTGGATGCTGTTCAAATAAAGTGCTAAGCTATAGGTATAAAGAAATCCAGTAGTCATACTTTCCCACCAGTTTATCAATATTATGGTTGATATTGGAGATCTATGTAACATGGGACAAATTTCATCTGGATTTTACACTGTAGAAACCCTCTTATAGCACTTTGGAGAGCCCATCAGAGTGGAGGTTGTAGCTATGGAAACCACTCCTTCATTAGGGTGGTTGTAGGGTCCAGCAAAATGTAATAGTGGAAGGGTAGGGGACGTGGCCGATTCAGAACATCACCTTAGCAACCTCCATGGAAGTCCTGACTGCAAACTGAAGCTGCCTTCCACTTGTGGAAAATGTTGAGGGAGGATAGTGGTCACAGCAACAGCTGTCTTCCCGCAGGGTGAACGCTAAGTGGGGCACTGGGGAGCAGACAGACATGAGATGGCATGGTTAGGAGCTGCCTGGATCCCAAGTTACTTCCTTGACTGGTTGAAACTGTAAGAGGTAGTGAAAATTGTTAAAGCACAGTGAAAAAAGGACACAATAGTTACCTCTGTAATAAGATTACTGGACAGAAATCACCTGCTTCCAAGGATAACCATGATACTGTACATATAAAGACCAGGTTAAAGGAGGAAAAGGAAGCAGGATTTCACATACTAGTATACATAGATTACTGATGGGACAGCAAAATAAAGCAGGAGAAGAGTTGGGAATGATCCATTAGGGGTGATACTGAGTGTATAGGGAGTGCATAATAAATATTTTGGATGACACAGCAGAGACAGTTTGGATAGAAGTTAAGGACAATAGAGATGGGTGATTGCTGGAAGATGCTTCAGGGCAGTTACAGAAAGCTGATCAGGACATGTCTTTACAGATAAAAAGGGGTCTGTGAGAAAGCCAGAACTTTGATCACAGCGGATTTTCATTACTCAGATATTGATTAAAACAACAACTATGCAAAAAGCTAAGTAGGGGAACATTTTTCTAGGGGCAGATTTCAATTCTTACAGGGTTAGCTGAACAGGCTGCATAGTTAATGGCAATTCAGGATCTAATCAGTACGAAGATGCCACATATTATAAATTAAATAAGATTGAAGTTAAGACACATCTAAGATTTTGTGATAGTATCAGTAGATAGGAAACGCTCATGAGACTCATGAAACAGTGCTCAATTTTTCCTATTATTAAAGCAAAGTTGAAAGGAATGTGAAATTCCCTTTTGAAATTTCACCCGTGTATAATTATTTTTCTCTTATTTGTAATTTTAAGCAATCATTGGAAAGACTAATAGAAATTCACTGTGGTTAAGGCTAAACAAAATCAAATCTATAAAGATCAGAATGGTTAAATAAAGGCATAGGACCAGGGTTTTCATCTCAATTCCACCAGTATAAATTTTGGTCTTGCTCCCACTGAAGTCAGTATGAGCAGGACTGGGCTCTAAATGCTTAGGCTCCAATACGTTTAAGTATTGTCCTGAATAAGGATGGACGTAAGTGCCTGCTTAAGTACTTTCCTAAACTTGGCTTTTTGAATTTAAGAGAATAACTGTTGATTTGCATCAGTCTAAATGGGATCAAAATCTGGCACAAAAATTGTGTAAGTAATGAACTAAGTGCTTTCAAAAGATAGAGTATTTAGTTCAGTGGATGATTGGGCGGTTGATACAGTTACCTTTAAGTAAATTAACAGGTTAATTGAATGATCTTATAAAAAACTAAATAGTAATGAAACATCTGAAACTTCATAAGACTGGATATTTCCAGTAATTCCTTCTTCAGCATGTACTGGGAATACTGTAACCACAGTCTCTCTTGTGGCAATTTGGCAGCATTGCTTCTGGTCTGTCTATCTATCTATCTATACGTCTTACAGGTATTTATATGGCTCCCTGCACCAGGGGTGCTGGAACAATTTTTATGGTAGGGGTGCTCTGATGAAAACCATAGCAACCATGTATTTGGTGTTTGTTGTTACTACTTCAAGCCAGAGGGTGCGGCAGCACCCCCAACATCCCTAGTTGCGGCACCACTGCCCAGCACTATACTATGTGGATATTTCCACCAAAAAGCGCACAGACAAAAAATATACATTTTAAAGTTATTCAAATTTTGTTAGCCTTCAGAGTTTCTGGTTCAGCTGGGTTGGAGTGTTGGATAATAGACTGGGTTGAGTCTTGTATAAAATGCTACACTCATTTCCAGTGAATATCAACTTGCTTAGAATGTGTCAGCTATCAAGAATAGTCTTCATCTTTCATATATATCCACAACAAACAAATGGAAACAATAACATTGGGCCACTAAAAATTATAATGGAGAATATAAAGTCAACGTCAGGAAGTGGCACATATGTTAACAGATATATTTTCTCTTTCCAGCAAAGGAGAAAAATATCACAGCAGTATACATTATATCTTTTTGTGGTACTCTAAAATATACAAGAAAATGGATTATCGGTCAATTTGAGACTCTGGGTCTGCAAAATACTGTATTGGATCATTCAAATAACTTACACATGCAATGTTTTTGTAACAATGAGGATAGGAATTTGTAAAAAGTCTATACTGCTATTATTGACAGTTCTAGGACGGTGGGTCAGATTTCCAATGGTACAAAACACTATTATTCAGAAAACAGCCAAGAGACATAGAAAGCAGTTAGTATGTAAAATATGAGAAATAATTTTTAATCAAAAGCATAATTCTGAGACGGCTAATAATATAGATGCCTAAAGGATGGTCTTACCATCTTGGCATTCTCCTAAAATATTTGGATGTATTCCATAGTGGTCAAGCAAAACAAAACTTGATATTATACAGTTAGATTCCTAAAAATATTTTGACGCGGCTTTCTGCACAAAAGATTATTGACCCAGAAGTGTATGTACATTGGAGAGCATGTTGGACAACAGTATTTGTTAAAGTAGTTTGTTGAATGGAAAAATGGCTCAGAATTGAGAAACTTCCTTAGCTGAAGGCCATCAATGGCTTACCATAAGGGAGAGTTTTGAGACATCACATTTTCATAAAATGTGGGAATCATTTAGATGAGAACTAAAAGTGTAACATACCTAAATTTATTCATTACAAAGAAATTGGCCATAGGGCAAATAAGGAAAAGCTGCATCAAGTATAGAGGGATTTGGATCTTTTAGGTGACTGGACAGGTAAATGGGAAATTTAATTTACTGACTTATAGACAAACATTAAAAAAGACTGTGCGCAATAAAAAAAGCTTTAAAGGAGAAAGAGCCACTATGTAGCTGAGTGAATAATATTAATATTTTGGAATTCCACAGAATCTTTCATCCCAGGACATAAAATCACTTTGCTAATATTAATTTATTAAATCCCACAACGATCCCCTAGGAGTTAAATATCCCATTTTACATATTGGAGAAGTGTTTTGCTAAAAGTCACAAAGCAAGTAAGAGCTGCAAATACAGTTCAGAACTCCTGACTCCCAGGAGTCTAACTGCACGCTCTAACCATTCGATAATGCTTTTTCCCTGAATGAAGAATAACGTCCAGGAACACAGCAGACCAGGCTGAATTTATCTCCTGCCCCATGGGCAGTGGGAAAAGAAATGGGGGGGGGGCAGAGGGGGAAAGAACTTACATAAATAAAAACTAGCTATACAAAGAGGCCTCTTGAAACCTTAAATTCAAACATAAGAATATTTAAAGAGTCATGAAAGGAGATCACAAAATAGAGAAAGCAAGGACTGGATGCACTCTGCAGAAGGCATGAGACACAGTTTTTTCAACCCAAAATGCTTACAGTGAATAAAAGCAATGAGCTGTGGCAGTAATAAATGTGCTTTTAAACAAATACCAGTCTTGTGTATAGTGTTGAACATTTAATGTTCTCCTTTTGTGGTTGTTTTAAATTAACATTTAAAAAAAAAATCACAAACCCTAAAAAACCATGAAAGCCTAATTTAAAAAAAAAAAAAAAAATCAAACAGGTACAAAAATGAGGTCACCTGCTGAAAGCATCAAAGTTTAAAGCAAAAATTGAATTACACTGTGGTTAATTGAACCACCCTCCTGAAAGAGACAGAGAAGGAATCAATTAGACCACAAATAAATTAAATAAATACGAAAGGAAAGAAAAAAAAATATTCAGCAGAGAAACAAAGACCTTAAGCCTGTTCCATCTCTAAAACATCGGTACTCTCTCTGGGCCTGACTCCTCTCTCACTTGCATTGCTTCTACACCAGTGCAGCTCCACTGACTTCAACTGGAATTGCTCTCAATTTACATTGGTATAAATGATAAGAGAATGAGGCTCTCTGCTCTTCATTCCTTCTTCCACTCCCATTGCCTCCCCATCAAAGGTCTGTGCTGCCCAGAGCTGTGACTGCTGCTGTTCCAAGCCATCATCTCTGCTTCTGTCCATCAGTAATCGCTGTGGTACAGCAGGAAGTGGTTTGTGGCATTATTTATAGGCGGACACTGGTGGACCATGACTCCCAGGGTATTATACACATTATCTCCCTACCAGGGGGTGCCACCTACCACAGCAATTATCAGTGGATCTTTCTAGTTTGCTAAAGGACGTATAAATAGCTGCCAAGCGATACACTCTAATTTTTTCATTAATAGAATTTTTCTCAAATACAAACATTCCTGAACAGTAGATTAAAACATCATTTGTATCCCTACGTTGTATCCCTTTTCCCACTCAACCCAAATTTTGTGCCGCACAGTCTATCAATCTAATTTGAACTTGTCTCTAGATTCTGTGTGCAGCAGGCCAGACTGATGAAGCAAAACAGACATGTGGTTAAAGTGTATTCTTGTATGGGCTATTTCCCAGTGTCTTATCAACTGTCTGAGCACCAGTCTGCTAGAGTGAGCTCACGGCTCTGTCCCCATGATTTCAGTGAGCGTATAGATATATTAACTTACACGGACACACATTTACAAACATACATTCACAAAGTTACACTGATGGAAATCCAGAGAGACTCTACTAATGCAATTGAGATATTCTAGATTAATACCAATGTGAATAAGTGAAAAGTTGGTCTAGAATTTGCCCATATTTTGTCAGAAAGCACATGGAAGACAAGCAGCCTGCCAACACACTTTTTAAAACTGCTGCCATTCATGTATAACCTTTGATGTGACTTGCTATAGTCTTGGCAAGGGTTAAATTGAGCTGAACTTTTTGACCCCTTTCTGGTCATTCCTCCAAACACAGAGTAGCAATGCTATCTAAAACAGAGCAATGTATATTTAGCCTGCAGTGTTATATAACCTGTCTGTTAACAAATGCAAGATACAAAGTAAAGTCATGTAACCCAATTGAAACATTTCATATAGGAGGTTGATTTCCCTTGGGAACTGAAACATCAAGTAAGAAACTGAACCAGTTAAATATAACCTTTTTAAAGGGCAAAAGAATTCAAAAGTAATCAAGGATTTTTCCCCTCAGAAGGGCATTTATAATTATATTCCACTTTTATTTATAATAAGCCTTTTAATGTTGGTACTACAAAAGAAATCCACAGAAAGCAGGCTTGCTTTCTATAACAGGATTCCCTCACCATGTGTTTTTTATATGCAAAACATCCTTGACACAAACTATACACTGATAGAGGTATATTCCTTTTAGAACTAGGGGATATATTTTCAAAGTAGTTCATGAGGATTTAGCCATGTGTCTCTTATGAATGTTGTGGGAGTCGACATAAGAACATACGACCGGCCATTCTGGGTCAGACCATCCATAGGAAGTTGCCTTAGCAGCTCCACAGCAAAGTGGAGAAATATAAAGGATTGCTTGTTCTTCAAATTAATGAAAAGGCATTTTATTCGAGCACTTCCAAGCAGGCAGACTTCCACTGTGGGCTACAGTGCAAGCCAGGCATGATGGGGGCAGCTATTTTTACCCACAATGGGTGACCTGTTGAGACATTAAGAAACTAATATTATGAGACACACTAGTCAAAATGCTATAGGTTCTTAAGCATAGCTTTAAGATTTCTGACAGGATGTTTTGATAAAATAAATCTATTTTAAAATACTGTAATGAAATACTAACCAGTTTTTGAAGGGCTTTTAAGATGTTCTTTGAGGAGTTTCAGATCAAAGACTCAGTTAATGTAACCTCCATGCATTAAATATTTAGTACTTATTCAGTCACTTGAGCACTCAGGCATCTTGACATTGCAAAGGAGGGAAATTGAGTTTAAGTCAGCTTTCCACTGTGGGATATTTTCACTTTTTTATGTTAAAGATCCAGACATGCATTTTTAATACAAGGGGGTCTATTCTCTCACTGCTGAGTATGTGCACTGCCCATTAAGAGAGTTCTTTATGCACCTGCATGGATGGGAGAATAAACCCCTTAATGTGTCATTTCAGTGGAAACTTTATCATGCTGTGATCAACATCATTACTGAAGCTGCTCATGCAGTCAGTGAGCCCCCTGGTGAACTACACCAAATACACACATTTCCATCCGAAATATGCACTAGGCCTCTGTAAACTTTGTTTGCATAGAGCACAGAAACTGGGCAAAGCAAGGAACATTTAGGCATGAAAGTTTGCTTGGATATTTGGGTTCTTCACATGCCCCCCACCCCTGGGAACCTCTTTGTTTAGTGTCCCCCTTTCCCAATAGCAGCCCTCTTTTCCAAGCCCCCAATGGCCCCATTCATCCTTCTAGCACCCCCAGGGAATGCCATAATGTGGGAAATAACATGTGGAATGACATCTGCCTAAGTTTGGGGGACCATATTAAAGTTGGATGGAGACTCCCAAAAGTATTTGAATCTGAACCTACCCAAAACTTGGGTGAAATCTGTTCAAATCTTTTGCACAGAACCACACATACGACTACACAGTACCCATCTAAACAACATAGCATAGGCCTTTGCTTTAATTACCATCTTTTATTAACTATTAAGGCAGTAGTGCCCATGCAACAAGAGCTGCTTAGAAACCAATTTACTGGTGCATAAGGAATTTGCAGAAACTTATGCTGCAATGATGACCCAATACTAAAAAATCCTCCTCCGAGCACAATCATGGAGTGTGCTAAATCCCAGACAAAAGAGCTCTTCTGACTCATTTGGGTTGGACGTACTCCTGGAGGTTTCATCACATGACAATCTTTAGGACTCCAGGACAATCCTGGAGGGTTGGCAACCCTAATAATTAGCCAGATAATAAATCCATACTGCCTCCTCTCAATCCCACAGCCAAATGTCTCCTGCAATGAGGAACTCTCCTCCAACCACCAATGAAACCAAGCCAATCCATGACTGTCTCTCAGGCCTCATAATCAGTACACTTATAAAGAGACTTACATTGTATCCACCTTGTCAGAATCAGGACCAGTCTCACAGATGGCAGTAAAAAAAAGAATTTCATATCAATACCTGAGATCCATAGTCCAGCCTCACTTGGTATATAGCTCAACAGAGAATGCCTGGCTTCTCTAGGAGACACTTTGGAACAAGTTGTAATGAGGCCCGACTTCAAGAAACCAAACTATCTTCACTAACATCTGCCGGGCTGTAAGCCTCTCCCTTCTTGGAGCAGATTGTCAAGAAGGTGGTAAGAATCTGACTCCACCTAATGCAGATATGTTGGACCCCTTCCAGTCTAGCTTCAGGCAGAATGTGGAACCAAGACAGGGCTAATTGCATTGTTGGATGACTTCCTCAGGTGATGGACAGGGATGAGACAATTATGTTATCCACTATCTTTGACATTGTTGTTCATGGGGTGTTGTTGACTCACCTGAGTACCCTGGCAAGAGTCAATGGAATTGGACTAACCTGGTTTCTTTCATTCCTTCCAACGGGTTCACAAACTGTTGCTCCTGTTCAAGTAGCTTGACATGTAGAATCTCTTCAAGGCTCAAACTGCTTATATTTCACATCTAATGGCAACCCATTAAGTATATGGGAAAACTTGGGCTGTAACAAAATACCAAGCTGTGTGTCTTCAGCATCTCTTTCATCCACCATAGACATCATTTTCCCATAGATAACATTGTGATTGAAGATGACTGGAGCCCATGTGTAGATCATGTGGCTAAAGCAGATTCCAGCAAAGACAGAAGTAACACTACTTAGAAGCAGTAAACACTCCGAGGAGCTGGTAAGCACCACGACCTCATCACCCATTCGTTGCAAATGCCTTCTGGCAGTTAAGACAATCCAAAACCTGTGGATCATGCTGACACTGAAGAATCAAATAGCAATCACTAAAAACACCGTGTGTTTCCTGATAACAAGATGATCTCATCTCTTCCTCTGAAAGACCCTGTCACAGACCTTCATGTGTTCATCACCTCCATGCAGGGCATAGAATTCTCTCTTCCTCCACCTAGAGCAAAAATGCACAAGAAAAGCACAGCTGGGACACAACACAACAGCCTGTCTCTTAAGTGAAGCAAGCTGTGGAAGACATATTACACCAAGCTCTACAACCTGCACTGGTTCTCCATACACCCCCAGATCTAATTCAAGATTCTGCTGTTGAATTACAAAGCCCTGAATGGACATGCTGATATTATCTAAAAAGCCACTTGTCTTTCCTCAATGTCAGACACCCCTATCCAGCACACTACCCTTCTTGAACCTTGACACAGACTCAAGGAACCCTTCTAAACAGCAGAACTAACACTTTAGAAGGAACATCTTCTCAAGGAAGATTTGGAAGAGTCTTGCCCTCCCCAGAGCCTGTTCATGCTATAAGAGCCAGCTCTTTGCCATAACATTCCTCAGAGAACTAGAAGAGAAGAAATAGTCTTTGCACTGATGACTACAACAAACTTGATTATGGCTAGGCTGGTAGTGTGCAGAGACCACTGCCTATCATTCCTGACCAATAGGTCATTGTCTTTGGAGAGAAAGCAAAATGTTTTTACCCCACAGCTCTTCCAAACCAAGAACATTTATTCTTAGGGCAAAAGCATTATGGAGAAAACATAAATATAAACAACCTTACACTCATGCTAAAAGCTTAGCAATGATCACTCTCAACTTCAACATAGGGCTCTTGTAAGTGTCAGTTTTTCAAATGCCTCAACTGAGTTTGCTTTCTTGGCTACCAGTTCATGCCAGGTTTCAGATCAAGAACAAGACCCCTTTGGGGCAGTCTACCCCTTTATTAATACTGTGTGGGCCTTTAACTCCGGCCTCCTGTAACAGGTAATCATCAGTCAATGGCCCTGTTCTCCAGGCAAAGCTTCAAAAAGCTGGGTTTCTTGCATAACTGGTTTTGGGGAATTTGCATTAATCACTTCCCGGTGATTACAGATTCAACAGGAACCCCACCCACAGTCTGCTGACAAGCTGGTTCTACATTTATAAAGATATAAGTTTTCACCCATCAAGTTAAGTATATTTTAGTACAGAGAATAATATGCAGATCTGAGGACAGATTCAGTTCTCCACATAGGACATAGTCCAGAAATGATCTCTTTTACCTGCAAGGAACATTACAAACATTTTTCAACGACCAGTCAGAGGAACTACTAATCGGGTGAGATGGCCCGGAGTAAACAGATAGTATGCTACCTGAAACAGGTCAGCTGTGTTTTGTGATGTCTAAGGCAGAAGAAAAATAGCATTTCTTGGCCTCAGAAACAGCTCTTCTGTACATCCACATGCCTTCCCTACACAATAGAAGATTTGATTCCAGAAACCAGCTCAGTCATCTCCTCTCCAGTATAAGGCTCAGCAGTTTCAGTATCTGGAGCTCACCAATAAACCGTCCTGGCACAAGAGACAGTGAGAATGTGGCGAGTGACCAGACGACAGAGAGCCCCCACTAATAGATGGTAATAGCTGTCAGCTAACTGTCAGACATTCTAGTTGGAAGAGGACATTAGATATGTCTCAGCATGTGTGAGGAGATAGGTCTCAAAGGCTATGGTGAAATACCCATATCAACATCATAGCCAGGTTATAATATAAGCCCTACATTGAAAAGCATGCGGTGACAGTCAGACTGTCTCATAGAGTCTGACCTGAACATCTGAACTATCCAAACCAGACTCAATATGGCCAACTGTGTGGGAACAATCCTCAACCCTCTGGCTAAAAAACAAGGGAGTTCATCTCTTCCTTGAAGCCAATAACAAGGAATATTTGACCAACATCAGGCAATGTTCCAGTTTTATGTGTGCTGCTCTGTTGCTACACATAACATTCCCTACATTTCATACACCCTCTCCCACAAAACAATGGCTGTTTTTCATGTTGGTTTACTTTCACTTATACATATACTCTGTAAATAAACCATTCATATTAATTATGGTTAGAAATTCAAAAAACTTTTTAAAAAATCACCCACGTGAAACTAGCTATTGCCTCAAAATCCCATTGTTAGTGGTGGCATTAATAATCTCAACTCTATGACTACATCTTCCTTCATTAAGTCACAGAATCCCTTCTAAACTACCATCTCTGCCATTTTCCAGTGGGATTTCCAGCACCACTCTTGCTGCAATTACTACCTTTGAGATTTCAAAATATTCACAGTCTGGATTCATTTCAATTCTTGTTCCTGGCAGACACCTTGACGTACCTCTCTGCAGTGCCAACATGGCTCCTGCTTTATTAGCAGAGTACTTCCACCCTCTGTTTCAGTCTTCAGATGTTAATGTTTAAAATGCCCCTAATCAGTCATCTCTGATGTTCCTGTACATTTCCCACCAGACCTAATAACTTATTGGTCACTCTTCAAATGCGGGATGGGGTAGAGGGGTGGGGGAAGACACTTGAGCTCTTAAATCATGGGAACTATGCAAAAAAGAAGATTCCATTTCTAAATATTTTCTTAAACACCATGGGCCAGATTTTCAAATGCTCAGTAACACAACGGGGACCAGATTTTCCAAAGAGCTCAATTGCCTTTCAGTGCGTAACTAGGAGCTAAACTGTGAGTGCTGAGTCCTTTTGAAAATCCTGGCCTATATCTTCCTCCTACAATCAGCTCATTGAAATTATGAACTGAAATATTATGTGATAAAATACTAGCTGGCTCCCTCAAAAAGGAAGGCAAATAGGCTGCACTGGCTGCAATAGTTAAATATTAGGAATGGGAATAAGGAGTTGGGGTTGTAAGGCTCCAATCCTGCAATGAGACTCCATGCATACACAAGGGTCCACCCATATGGAAAAGATCATAGGCTCAGGCTCAAAGTCTCAGTCACAGACTTACTTGGTGACCCAACTGCTTTGTGTATCAGTTTGCCTCTCTGGAAAATGGGGACAATGATATTACCTACATCAAAAGAGTGTTATGAGACTTAACTGATATTTATAAAGCAATCAGACTGTCAGATGAAAGTTCTACATGTTTGGGGGTTTTTTAATTATAAAATTGAGGGGGTTTTGCACTGGAAAACTGTGCAGCTTACATCAATATGAACAAGACTCATTAATATTTTAATTCTGTCCATCTCCGTTGAAAAATCCTTAACTGCGTGCAAATGTTACTTAATGAAATAAAAAAGCTGATTTAAACAGCCATGATGTATATTAATGCATTATTATAATCCACTTTAATTCAGGAAGTCAAAAAGAAAAGGAATTTATGTAATATTAAAAATGTACTACATAAAAACGTAAATAAATTCTATTGAATTCTCAGCAAATAATACTCCGCTTTAAACTTAACTAAACAAAGAACCATGTACATACCACATTAGGATGCAATGAATAGGAAACACAAATCATTTTAAAAATAAGAACAACTTGTTTATGAAAATTATTTTGCTTTTCTGCATATTTATGAAAACAGGAGACTTAATAACAAGGATTATCATTATATTATGTTCTCCTGCAAGTTACACACTTTTAGATTAATAAAATAAAACAGGGACAATAAACACTTTCTCTATAAAATTATTTTCACAAGTCTAAGGTATTCTAGTGCAAACTTTTGACTTTTGGCCTAGGGCTGCTTTTTCCTTTGAAAATGTCAAATTGTAACCAAGACCTTTTCAATCTATGTTCACTTTTCTAAGGTTGTTCTCTGTTGCCACAGTATGGTGCTGAACTGCTGTTTGAAAACATGAAAAGGGGGATGAAGCTCTTTCCATGAGGCCATATGACTGATTTTCCATTTAAGACTTATTTTAAGTAGGCTCTCCTAAAAAAGCATTTAAACGACACATTACATTTTTTAATTTTTTTCAGTTAAGTCACTATTGTCACTTGTAAACAAATAACACTTGTAAACTCGGATGTTTATTGTATGTTGTTATATTTTAAAAAATCCAAAAGCAATGTTTTGCTTTCAATACCCTGATATAACGCATCCCGATATAACACGAATTCAGATATAACGCAGTAAAGCAGTGCTCCGGGGGGGGGTGGGGTTGCGCACTCCGGTGGAGCAAAGCAAGTTTGATATAACGCGGTTTCACCTATAACGTGGTAAGATTTTTTGGCTCCTGAGGACAGCGTTATATCGGGGTAGAAGTGTATTTAGACCCAATAACATCACTTGTACAATATTTTGTATTTTCAGGAAACTGACTTGATCTGAATCGGTCTTTTCTAGCTAACTACTATGATGTTGAAATATAAAATACATTTCACTAGAAGAAGCAAATTCTTAGGCCTGGTCTATACTGCAAAGTTAGGTTGACTTGCGTCTTCACTTAAATTTGGCTCCTGCCGATGAAAATGCCTTTCTACGCTGATTTAGTAACCGCACCCCCCGCCCAGAGTCATTGTTGATGTAATTAGGTTGACGCATTGTCAGTGTAGATACTGCATTGCTTACGCTGTTACCGGTTTTCAGGAGCCATCCCACAAAGCCCCACACTGACAATACAAGCACTCCTGGTGAGGATGCGTAACACTGACACAAGGAACCAAGTGTGCACACACAAGAGATTTAATAACTGGGTGGCTGTATGCCGACATAAGGTAGGTCGACATAATTTTGCAATGTAGACATGGCTTTAGATAGGCAATACTGTGGCCATTTAGTCTTTATAGAACGAAACTAACATCTTAAAAGCAACCCAGAATCCAACACATAGTCCAGACAGCCAAAATCCATTTTCCCTCAAGGCACTTTGCAATGCCTAACTTTCCTCCTTGGCCTGCAGGGTGTTGGGAGATGGGTTTGTTGGGGACTCTGGTGGTAGTTTGGTAGGTGGGATTTATTACATTTTTGCTATATTCACGGTGCCCCGGGGGTGGTGCTATCAGTTGGTAATTTCTTTGTGTTGATCCCGCAAGGTGCTGGAGTACTCGGGCCCTGAATCTATCAAAGCACTTCAGTACATGCTTCACTTTTAGCAGATGAGTAGTACCACTGATGTCCATGGGACCGTTCACATGCTTAAAAGTTAAGCATGTGCTCAAGCGCTTTGCTGGATCAGGTCCAGTGTGCCCAGCACCTTGTAGAATCTAGCTCTTTATATATGAACTCTGCGGATAAGAGCTTGTCAAAGGTGCCCAGAGGATCAGATAGGCATTCTTTTATGTAGTGAGTACAAAGCTAAATAAATGAATAACCTCCCTCTGTGTGCAGTATAGCCAATCCTTTGGTACGAGCAGACTTTAAATCTTTTAGACAAGCCTCCAATCCCAAACCACAGCCTTGCAGCTAAAGTATGCCAGGATCACCATCTTTTGGGTCAGTAATCAGAGATTACAAAATAAAAATATAGCTTTGCCCTAGCTTTATACAGTCACCACCCAGGAGAGCCAAACATAAACCAATTCAAACACTGCCAAAATCCCAGCAGAGTCGATGCAGTACAGTGCTACTGTAATGCTAATCGCTCCAGATAGCATTACAGGGCCCTTCCCCCCCCCCTTTGCAAGTATGGTCAACACACTGTCAACAGAGTAATTATCGTTTAATGCTCTGCTACAAAAGACGGAAAACAAAGCTTCTGGAAATGAAAGTGAAAGTAGTATCAATTCAATCTAGGATATTGCACTGGTTTGCTGGCGTTACACATTCCTTAAAAATCTCATTCTGTTCTTATGTCCTTGAGTGCAGTTACGTAAATATTAAGTGACAGAAAGATGTAGTTAACAATCTTCACACTAATGTAGACGGCATCACAGACTGGTTATTTTAATAGGATTATATGAAAATGGCTTGTATAGGTTGACAGTAAACAACATAGCACACCGTTCATTTATCACTATTCCCTGCAGCAGGTTTTCCTTCTATAAAATGGATCATAACAATCTGCAGTTGATTCTGTTTCTTATCCCAACAGAGTCATTAAGCTCAAAGTTCCTTTCTTGTGACGTTCCAACCACTGTCTTTTTATTTTTAAATGTTTTTTGGATGGACAAGAGTTGATGTCACAAGTGAGCTGCAAAGCTGACAAGATTTTAATTATTTTTTCTGATTTATGATCAGTTCCTCTAAGAATGGCGTATACTCTTGGAGTGAGTTTCCTATATAAACCAATGCTATTTCTAGCACTTAGGAATTGAGAGCTTATGTATGTGACAGATACAGGCAATATTAATTACAAAGCAATGTTTAGAGTTATGTTTACTTTTTTAATAAAACTAGATGTTGCTGGTGACCTAAGCCAAAGCCCTTTCTTTTTATCATGAATATGCAATTTCTGCATTATGAAATCTTTATAACTGTGTCTATCAGAATCACAAAAGGCAGACTGCAATGGTAATACAGTTTGCCATACAACAAAAGCTTCTCTGACCCCTATCTACCAGTCAGTCCTTAGTTTGTGAGCTCTTCAGTGGAGGCGCCTTCTTGTACATCTGGAAAGAGCATAGCACATTGTGGGTGCTACCACAAAGAACAAACTTTTAAGCTCCCAGTGCCAAGTTTTATTATTTTTAACCATTAGATTAGAACATTGCACTGACAGGTGAGAATTTTGATGATAATAAGAATGGACCATAACGTGCCATAAATTTTAAAGCAGAACTCCTCACTAATTCAAATTGGGATGCAAAGGTTCTGGAACTAAGGGTGCTGGAGCACCCCCTGGCTTGAAGAGGTCTCCAATATACAGAGTTTACAGTTTGGTTCAATGGCTCTCAGCACTCCCACTATGAAGATTGTTCCAGCATCCCTGTTGGGAAGTCTTACTAAAAACTGATGACATAATATGGCTCAATATTGTTTTCCTCTAGTAACACACAAAAACATCTGGAAACCTACTAAACTAAAAATATATATTTACAATATAACTCCATTAAAGAAAAGGAAGAAAATATTATTTCTGATATTTGTTATTTTCAGGTCCAACTCTGCTCATGCTGATATCCAATCTGGCAGAGAAATATCTATAGCAGAGTTTAAAGTTGGCATTTGGTTTTGGAATGGTGTTTATATTATCAATGCTAGGGAAATAGCAGCAGTAGCTGCTATTTATGTGTGAGTAAACACATGTACAGATGAATAAAGTGAGTGTGCCCCTAACACATATGTAGGAACACCCTCACTTCCTAGAAAAATGAGTAAGTTGGGTTTACTGTTGTTTCTGTGGATGTTGTCACACTGAGTAAACTGTCACAAATTGCATTTAGATGACATTTTAACCTAGTTGCAGTTAGATCCATTGAAAACTACAAAATCTGACATCAGTATCATGTAAAAAGTATGGTGCATCATCACACAGAGGCCCGTAACTTCCATTTTTTCAAATAAGAAGAGTATTGCTTTATTATGGATGCCTGTTACTGCATAACCTAACACTGAACACAGAAATGGAAAATTTAACCTTTGGAAAATTGACTATTTTCTTTGTTTCATGCCTTAAAGCAGTCATAACTGACCAGTTAAAATGGGCGAGTGGATAGCCATACAACTCATTAGCTATTTTTACTGGTGTCCCCAGCCATTTGTACAGTGAACAAAGGATATTTGACCAGCAAGCCAGCAATGTAACGTCTGGTAAGTAGTTTCACAAGTCCAGGGCCTGAGTCTGATCTCATCTACACCAATGTAAATCAGAAGTAACTCCAGTGAAAAGAAGAGACCAACACCAAAGTACTGTGGGATCAGAACCAAGCCCCCAGCATCCGCATTCTGGTCTATTTTAGCCTGCATCACATGTCTCTTTTAAGAGGTGGTGGCTCACTTACACAGCTCCACATCAGACATATTGCCTTCTTGTTTTAAAATATGTATGTTTAATATTTAATTTAACACAATTCCATATTCCAGTCTCTGTGTACTGAACAAGTTCCTTTGAGGCTTGCGGTTTGTATGTGCAGTCACAATACACCTCAAGTACAATTTGGAAGCACTACTGCCTAATGGGGTGAGAGGAAGTGCCTGTGTCCAATTAATCTTGGCTCTCTTTTGAGTGAATAATGAAAATACTGCCAAGCGAGTGGTGATTTGTAAAGTGGACCACACGAGCTGAGCCAAGTTGACTGAGCTCATTTAATTTAGAGTGAGTGATCAGTGGAATGGTCGGAGGGGGTTTGGGGATACTGAAAAGCCAAGAGTCTTTCACTATATACAGATAGTTTAGATTACCAACTTTGAACGTTATCCACTTTAAAACTGGCCACTGTGAAATATTATGTATGACTAGATATACCTGGAGCTATACGAACATGATACAATATATCTATACATTTACATTGTTTGTGCGTGTTTATATTTTCACACACATATAGAAATCATCTTTCATTGTATTATGTTGTTCAATGTTGTATAATATATTCCAGTATGACAAAAACTTACTATGCAATATAAATAAAGGCACAATCTAAAAAAAAAAAAACTTTCAACTTTTACATGTGTTATCTGTTTGGATAGTACGTATACAATCT
The DNA here is from genome assembly GCF_013100865.1 of Trachemys scripta elegans. Classification (NCBI taxonomy): domain Eukaryota; kingdom Metazoa; phylum Chordata; order Testudines; family Emydidae; genus Trachemys; species Trachemys scripta. The sequence goes on along the minus strand of NC_048305.1, from coordinate 100,686,253 downwards.
AAAGTTATCTGAAGCCAGTGATGTCGGAATGAAAATAGCAAGATAAATGGTGCCCAGGACACCATGTTACCAAGCTTGTAGCACAAACTATTTTCAAGATCATGTGGCACATCTAGAATGTTTGATAGCTCTCTGAAGTAAAGCATATAAATATTAAAGTCAGAACAGAACCACTAAGTTATCCATTCATGTTAGCAATAGGAATTGTTGCCTTTTGGCTCTGTTCCTTTTTGCCATTCTGTGATCTAATGACAGTTAAAAGTCCCATATTGATGTTTCACTTTCAAGATTCATAGAATTGTTGAAAGTATTTAAGGAGTTAACTGAAGCAGAGTATCTTTTATAGAGGAAAATATGAAATTAGATTACTTTGAAAACACTAAATGCAGCAAAATGAGTGGCTCAAAAAGTCTTTAGAAACAATAACCTAAATATGGCTTCTTGAGACTTGAATTTCACTATTATCCTACAGAAAAGATCCGTGGTGAAATTCTGTTCTGCCCCTCTTAAAGGCACAGTACAGAACTCATAGGCTAGGGGAGCTAACTAAGGTAGCTCCAAATCACCTTTGTGCCCTCCCAGTCCAAGGCTGAAGAGACTCCCCCCAACAGAAAACAGACAACCCTGGGGGCCTTTCTAAATCACAGCCACCTCCCTAAGCAGCCCCCTGGGCCACGGGGCTGCAGTGCTGCTCAGAAGCTCAGCAGTCTTGTTGCAACCAACCCCACAGCTGGAACCAGCACTTTTAGGGCCCCTTTATGATACATAAAAGGGGCGAGTGGGGTTGAGGATCTCACCCTTGATTTCTAAAACCATCCCATGTGGCATTTGATCCTCTCAAGTACAGTCAACTTCTGTTTTCATGCAGCATGGTACAGGGCCCCCCAAAACATCCTGTTTTAAAGTCATATGCTAAGCAACAAAACACTACATTAAATATTTAAGTGAACTTACAGAAATTGCCTATTCAAGCCCTGCAAAACCATTAAGTATCCAAGCTGTTCTAGGATGTTCTTATATGGAGAAAAGCCAGAAATCCGTTACGATTGCAATGTTTTGTACAAAGATAACATCGTGAGCTGGATTCAAAAGCTTTTTACACAGATCGTCATGGTGAGCTGCAAAATGTTGTTATATCAAGTTCTGGAAAACATACTATGTGTGTACATTTAGATATAAAATCTGGAGTTATACACAGATAAATTCCATGCCATATTTTGAATGGCATGTTTAATTTTCTGAAATATGAAAAATAATATTTAGTGGCGACAGGTAACGCAGTGTTAACAAGATTTAAAGACTACATCTGTCTGTCAAAATGCAGATAAAAGACAAATCCCTCAGATCTCAATGTTTTAATCAGTCAATCGTGCAAATGTGACCGTTTTATTCTCTATTTTCACAGAGAGTGAAAGTTAACAAAAAGCAGTTTTACGTTACAATTAATGACAGTTGTGTCCTCTGAGACTAACAATTAAACCCCACAAAAATCAAAATGATTAAGTTTCCTACTCCCAATCCCCTTTGGATTTTGTGTTTTCCTTTTAACTATTTTCACCTTCCCTATGTAATTGTTGGACCTCCTAATTGGGATGATTAGTATCAGCCAGGGATGTGTACTGGGCTTCTCTTAACCAAGAACTTTGCTTCACCAATAAAAAGGTTTTAAATGAGGGCCTCTTTGGTAATTCTTTTCTTAATTTCCTATTTTATTTCATTTTTATATAAATTTGGTACTAGTAAAGGGAACCAGACAGGCCTAATGAATGAAGTCCTCTATTTATCCCAGTGTTTCTAAGTCTCACAATTTTGTTATGAATCTCATGATATTTTGTAGATTTTTTAGATAAAAATATTTTTAATAAATAAATAAAAAGATATTTTTTAGCTAAAACTCCAGCTGCTGGAGATTGCATAAGAATTTCAGCTCTCATAAAAAACAAAACGACAGAAAAAAGAAAAAAAAGTTTCTAGCCTTTATGGTTGTGAAGAAAAGCTTGAAACTGTGAAGCAAGTGCACCCTAAACGCTCAGAAACCAAGGCAAATAAAAAAGAACCAACATTTATGATTTTCAAAAACACTCATGATTTTTAAGCCAATCTTATTATTTTGGGGCCTGCGGGCTTGTCTACACAATAGATGCAGCGAGTGTTGATTTAGCGGGTCTGGTGAAGACATGCTAAATCGATGGGAGAGCATTCTCCCATCGATTTGTGTCCTCCACCTCCCCGAGAAGCGTAAAGGAAGTCGATGGGAGACACTCTCCAGTCAACACAGTGTGGTGTAGCCACTGTGGTAAGTGGATCTAACTACGTCAACTTTAGTTATGTTATTCACATAACTGAAGTTGCATAAGTTAGATCGATTTATTGTGGTAGTGTAGACTACCCCTGAGTCAGGGTTCTGGAATGTCTGGGTTTGGCAATACTTTCATTCACAGAAAAGTTACATCAAGGTGAGTAGAAGTTCAAGCTTTTCCCACAATGCTCAGATTCAAGCCTGACCAGGAAAGACCATCTCTTGGGGAGAAAGAATAGGCTTAGTCTCCGGGCCTCATTTTATGCTTTGACAAGAAGTGTGTCAGTTAGAACCAACTTTGGTGGCATTTTATTTTTGAAGTGGACGTTAGGGGTGGGACTAAGACAGCTAAACCCGTTTCACATGAGCCACCAAAATATTCAACCATTTTTAGGGTTAAGCTATCTACCCCTTTTCTTTTTGCATATGGTAGTAAAGGCTATAACTCCATTCTGAAGAAATCTCACAGAAATACAAGACAGGATGCCAAGAATCAAATTTCCCTTGTAAAGCTGTTTAGGTTTTCCCATTTAATATCTTTGGAGGTGAACTGGTCCTACATGGTAATCTTAGCATTGCACTACATGTTGCAGAAGAGATATTTTATGTGAAATTAAATTAGCATTTGTCTATATTTCACCATGCAACTAAGCTGCCTCGTGTGTCATTGATAGCAGTAAAACAAATATGTGCATATGTACTTTAGCAGGGATGATGAATTATACTGTATACATATTTAAGGGCAGACATCCATAATGAAGCATGCTAGTTGGCAAACATGCTTATTACTTACCACACTGAGTCCCAGCAATTCTCTGTAAAAGTAGTCCATGTTCCTCCTTTGTAAGGTGTCGAGATAGTGTCGGAGCCGAGTATATGTGTACGGGTAGCAGTAGGCAAATTGGTAAATGTCATCCTCTCGGTCAAAGCAGAAAGCAAATGACATGACATAGTTCTTTCTGTGGTCTGGGCAACGATAGTAATATACATTTTTAGGTGGCAGCCTTTGCCTAAAAAACAAAACACATACATATTTGTGGACATCAGAATCTTGATAAATTCAAACCTTACAATAAAACTAACTGAAATTCATATTCTAGGTCGAACTAATTAAGTGAACCAACTGGGAGCCTTAATGGCTCAGAGGTTGGTAATTGGATGGCAAACCTTTCAAAGACATTATTGGAACACATTCTAGATGGACCATATGGAATGAGTCTGTGCCTGGAGGTTGTCTCTCTTCAGGTCGGGGTTAGGCATATTTAATGCAACAGTGTCTTGACAAGACAAACATTGAACTTAGGGAAATTTTTTGTATTGCAATCCAGTTTAATGGTGAGGAGATATATAGAAACATGGCACAAGTATAAGGAAAAATCACTTCTTGAGAAACAAAAACCTCTTGTTTTGTGAGGTTATAGAATGACCCCAGAAATTCTCTCTTCTGAAACAGCCACCTGGTCCTGATTTAGAAAGAGAGAGGGATGGGAGTTTAGTCTAGAATTACTGTATCCTTTGGAAATCCCAGGCTAAATGCATATGGCACCCAGTTACTATGGTGCTGGGCAGATTAAAAATGCAAATACAATATAATGACTCACTATAGTGGAAGCGCTTACATGACTATGTCAATGCCTGTATCAAGTTAAGGGATAATGGATGCCAATATCTATTCTTGTCAGATGTCTTTCATAACCATCCAAATTCAATATGATTCTCTTATTTCACATTTGTGTTGTGAAGTACTTCAGAGATATGAGCAAAGACCCATTATATGGACGGATGCTGTTCAATGTCTCTCTTCACATCCTCTCTGGGTGTTGGATACAGGTTTTCTGCCTGCATCTAGACAGTCAGATTCTCTAGTTATACCATGTTCCTGTAATTTAATGCAACTAATTTACCAGTCATGTTTGGCAACAGCACACTGTGGTCCTGCAGACTCCAACTAATTCAATTATATAGTATTATAAACAGGTCTCTTCTAATGGTCATTGCTGATCTCAGCTAAACCAGGATCATGGTGAGGGAAAACATAATATGATTTACAGACATAGCAATGGTAATGTGTCCTTTCTGAGAAGCTAGACTACTGCAGAGCATCAATTTTGGCCTTTCATTGCTAATAAGAAATGGAGAACAAAACCCTCTCATTATGCACATGCTTGCCAATTGACAGCAGTTAAGGAGTATGATCAGCAAAACTCAGGAGCTACAAAGAGAACAAAAAAGGAATCGAGATGCTGTTGGATAAATACAATAGAGAGCCAGCGATGCAGTTATTTAGAGTTGAAATAAAAATTATTTGCCCCTCTTATTGCTGTGGTTCTTGAACACAAATGGTTTTGAAGGTTTCCTTCAGTATTTGTGGTTTTCTAAGACCTTTACTTACTGCTGACGATCTGATCCTAACAAAGTGGAAATGATTTTTAAGGCCACATATGTGAAGGACACAAAAATACTTTTCAATTTTTTTTAGAAGTACCATTGGGGGGAAAATTGTCACCAGCTGTCTGCGTAAAGTACCCTCACCTAATAGGTTCATCGAGTATCTTAACATATTTCTATCACTCACTCTTACTCTGGAGTGCTATAGGACATCCCTCATTTGCTCTCAAATCAAGCAGATGATGTGGCAGTGGGTAAATGTATTCTAGCTCCCAGTTCTCAAACCGTAATGCAAGTTTAAACGGTATGTTGCTGAGTTGTTGAACTTTATTTGTTTCCAAATTAGCAGAGGGGGAAATAACAAAGGGCAGGCCTTACTTTATGCAATAATAACTGCATGTAAAATGGGACCGATGGGGAAATTCAGAATTCCAGAAAGGGTAATGCTAATTGAAATTCATCTGCTGATAGTTAATGTTTAAATGACGAACGGTTCAATAATTTGGTACTTTGAAGCAAGTTAAAGATAACTTTTGTTAATGTATGAAATACACTTTTGATATTTCATTCCCTTTCCCCTTCATTATAGAAGCTAAGCATCTGTTTTATTATCCACTTTGACACACCGTTTTATGGCTGCATTTGGCTATTATGGCTAATCTCGATGTCTAGGACATCTGGTATTGACATTTCACTATCTGGTGTCTGACACAGCAGTAGAAACCATCCTCAATTCCTAGGTTTAAATTCACCCTCTCAGGGCAGAAATGGTTTGAATTAAGAGTTTGGGCACTATCTTCCAAAAATAATTATAATAGTACTCCTGTCACTGCTAATCTATTCTTATCTCTCCCACCACTTTGTCACTGTTAATCTATTCGTGAGTCACATGGAGAAAGAGAGTTAGTGTTTAGATACCAACAACACATCTTTACATACAGGAGCCTAATCAGATTCAGATCTTATCTTGGAATTTAAAAAGAAAAGAAAACAAGAAAGAAAGAAAAAGAAAAGAGACACAGTGCTAGATATCACCAACTGAGTTTTTGATAACGAAAAGACATTGCTCAGTTCTTGAATTAACCTTTGTGTCCTAGACACACTATTGTTTACTCTTTCCCTTTTTTGTTCTATGCCTTCTGGAAAAGGACACCCACACACTGTGGCAGCAGCTGCTCCTATTAATTTAAAGCTATTACAAAAATTAAAATTAAACCCAATTACTCTGGCTGGTTTATAGTCGGAGAACGGCTTAGTCTGATTGTTCCCTCTGGTTATGGACAAAAACAATATTCCTACCTACAGGCAGATGCCAGTGGAATACTAATGCATCCAGGGCCTGGCAGGGACAGATTCAGAATGCAGAGTTTAACTGCATTTCTGAGTAGAGAAAAATATCTTATCATGGAGCTGCAGAAATGCACCGACTTCCTTTACTGTAGGTCACAATGCAGTCATTTCATGGTTAGCACTAGGACAGCAAAGTTATGGAAGAACCTTGATACTTTTATTTGTCATTCTGCATTTCCAAGCAGTGAACACCCATAAATGTGCCCTGCTAATTGATACACAAGTGCCTGAATCTCATCACTTCAGAATGGTTATTTAAAGGAAAACCCCATGAATTCTAAGCACAGCTGCAGCACGTAGCATCTTCCATGCAACTTATTTTCAGTTTGTTTTTAGAAATGTATTACAGAAACATGGTTTGATATTTTACCTGTTTTGAAACAAATTTGGGCTGCCTAGTTTGCAAAGTTACGTGCCAAGATCATCCAGCTGATAGGGGAGTGCAGACAGAAAGCTTTCAACTCCACTTCTGGCTCGCCTCATAATCCTAGGAGAAGTGCTGCAGCTAGACAAGGGTATCCAAGGCAATGCTCAAGCGTCCAAGTTTTTGAGTGCATTCACTTCCTGCCCTAGCAAACCACGCCCTCTAATCCTTGCACCCATTTGCTACTCTAGGTAAGGATGGGGTGTGATTGACACATTGTTCTCCAGAATACAGACACATATCAACACTGGGTTTGTAGAGTACAATATGGTGAGATTTTCAAAACCATTAAGGGGATTGGGTGGCAAAAATCCCATTGACTTCAGTGGGGGCCAAGAATTCACCCGATCTCTTATGATGGGAAGCAAGTATCTAAATTCCATGGCAGCTTTGAAAGTTTCATCCTATATGCACATCTGTTCTGGAACAATTTATGTCATGGGCCACAATTTGATCCTTAAAGACAAACTTTATTATTTGCCCTGTTTTATCTCTTTTACCCTTATATAGTGTATATCAGGGCTCTTGGGAGTAAACTCTTTGGGGCTTGGAGCATCCTTTTGTTCCGTGTTTATGTAGCATCCATAGCACAAATGGACTCCTGGTCCATGATGGGGCTCATAGGTGCGAGCACAATGCAAACAATAAATAATAATAATAACTTTTGAGGTTTTTCCTAACATGAGAGTAAATCTGGAAGTCTTTACCATGACAAAACTCCCAATGGCTTTAAACAACAACCTAAACTGTATTTGGCCCATTTTTAATATGGCACTCACACACAAATTAAACAATTGCCACCATCTTCAAATCTATCACCGTCAGTAGACACTAAAGAAATGATGATGATCTTTGGAGGAAAAACAAAAAGTGACAGGTGCTGTAAGAGACTAATGGATGGAAAAAAATAAGTAATATTACTTGTAGAGAAGCGATTAAGTGAGTATGTCTGCAAAGTAGTGTTAGCAATGGTGACACACTGTGGTGATCATTTTCAGCTGCCATCGGTTTGCAGCAAGAGAGATGTAAGTTTACTAAATCACTGAACTACAGGTTCTTTTAGGCCATTGCAAGAGATGGGCCTGAATCAAAACCTTAAAGCCAAATACCTACAAACGTTTGTGGTGTTTGAAGTCCAAACCCAAATCCAGACTTTAATTTTGCAAATGACTTCAGCCTTTCAATGGACCAATCCCAAACTCCAGATCTGAGCATCCCTCAAATTTTAGACATCCAAATCTAAATCTGACAACTTGACTCCGATCTATTAATTAGAGTTCAACAACGTTGGAGAAAATATGAGCGAGTTAGTCATCCACTAAAACCTTTTCTTTCCTTTTGTGAGTCAGCCCTTTCAAATGGAGGTTCTTATGGTTCGATTTTTCTTTTAGTCTAAAGCATTATTTTTCCATTCACTTATTACGGTTGTCAACTAGAGCTGCCATCTTCAAAATTCCAAACTTAAGGGTGACAGCATAAATTCCTAGGATTTTCACTGCACAGAACTCTACATTTGATTCATGCAGCAATAGTGGGTATTACAAGTGGAGTTAAGTGCTCTTTGCAGGAAAGCAGAATGTGTTTTGGCACAGCTGATTCAGGCAGTTTCAGACACTGAGAAATAACAGTCTTGCTTTTGTACTTGCTAACATTAATTAGAATGGCCACTAAATATATTTCTCATCTTTAACAACCCAGCTGTGCAACTCAAGGTCTTCTACCTCTACAAGTATCTGGTTTCGTCTCACTGAGTAGGAAAATCAAAGTTTCATGTACATCAATGGGTTTCTTAAGATTGGAAAGTCTACAGTCTCAGTATATCACAAAGCACACAGCTTCCAAGGGTTAATGCGTTAATTGAAATAATTAATGAACTCTATGAAGAGTGCTTGGTAATTGAAATAAGTAAATGAACTTTGCAAAGATTGCTTGTTAACGGTTTGTATTCTTTACAACTTCAAGGGAAAGAGGGAAAAGGAATATTTTTTTTCAGATTATTACAATATACAGTGAACAGAGAAGAGATTAATTTGATTTTTGGAGGATTCCTTCATTTAAAATGCTTGTAATGAATGTGGAAAACTGGAAATATTTCACCAGTATAATGAAACCTTTTGGCAGGGCAGGCTTCTTACAAGGCCCAGTCCTGCTCCATTTAAATCAGCGGGAGGAGGATTGGTCCCCTGGACAGACACCATCATAAAAAGGGCAGGAAACACATTCCAGGATAAATGTATATAGTTTAGAAAGCTTGATAGCTTAATACTGGGGTCAGATTTTCTAAAGTGGTCACCTAAATTGTACCCACAAACTCTGCATGCAACTGCCTAGTTTGCACTGCAAACACATGCGTGGGCACATTTTTCAGGAAAACTGTAGGAAGCCACTTTGGGAAAATCATCGCTTCAACTCAGAGTTTCAAAACAGGAAAATTCACTGGTGAGGGGAAACAGTGGAAAATGACAATAAGGACCCTCTGCTGTTCTGTGTTTGTACAGCACCTACCTCAATGGGATCCTTGTCTATGACCAGGGCTTCTAGGCACTATGGAAATACAAATAATATAACTACTCCAAGTTCAGTCAGAGGGATCTGGTTGGAGACATCACTGATGAGAATGATGTGAAATGCTAAGGAAAGGGCATGCTGTGTACAAAGAATAATGAAGCAGTGTGGAGTACTCAGAAAACCACTCTTTAATAGCAGATCAGGATTAGGAGATGTAAAGCAGAATTAATCACTTGCTACATAATATTGCTGGAAAAAATGCAAACAGAAAAAATTACTCCATATGTTTGTTACCTCTCTGTATTCTTAATCCCTTCTGCTGCCACATCTAGCCACCATTCTCCAAGATAAATGTAACCAGTTTTGTATGTGCTAGCTAGCTGCAGACAGATGCTTGGATGAGTGAAACACCCAGCTCAGCAGTCTTTGTACAGGTGAAAAAACATGTTACTCGCCTTCTCGTAACTGTTGTTCTTCGAGATGTGTTGTTCATGTCCATTCCAACCAGGTGTGTGTGCACCATGTTCATGGTAGCCGGAAGATTTTTCCCATAGCAGCATCCGTCGAGTCAGTCTGGGCGCCCCCTGGAGTCACGCCTTCATGGCACTCAATGGCACTTCATGGCACCCTGCCGACCCGCCACGCCCTCAGTTCCTTCTTGCCGGCTACTCCGACAGAGGGGTATGAGGGTGGGTATTGGAATGGACATGAACAACGCATCTCAAAGAGCAACGGTTACGAGAAGATGAGTAACCGTTTTTTCTTCTTCAAGTGATTGTTCATGTCAATGCCAATCAGGTGACTCACAAGCCCAAGTTCAGGAGGTGGAGTCAGAGTCTTCCACTGATTGGAGTACTGCTCATCCGAAGGCCACATCGTCTCTAGCCTGCTGGGTAATCGCATAGTGTGTGGCGAAAGTATGGACAGAGGACCACGTCACCGCTCTGCAGATTTCCTGAGTGGGGACCTGTGCCAGGAATGCTGCTGATGAAGCCTGTGCCCTGGTGCAACTCCCCCCGCCCCCCAGGTTGTAGCACTCACGAATACAGGACGCGATCGATGATGAAATGTGTTGTGATGACACAGGCAGTCCTTTATTCTGTCCACCACTAACACGAATAACTGGACCAATTTTCTGAACGGTTTCATTCTCTCGATGTAAAAGGCTAGCACCCTGCGGACATCCAGAGAGTGGAGTCTCTGCTCCCTGCCGGTGGAATGCCAGGGTAGAATACCAGAAGAAAGATGTCCTGGTTGATGTGAAACTGTGACACAACCTTCAGGAAGAAAGCAGGATGAGGCCTGAGCTGAACCTTGTCGTTAGGGTACAGTCTGTCGAGCCCTTTTAAGAATCGGCTGACCATGGGGTTAGCAAACACAGAGCAGCCCTCCACGCCCGGGTGGAAGGCTGAGATGGTGGCTAAGTGCACTCTTATTGATGACAACAAAAGCCCCTGCTGCTTCAGATGGAGGAAGTAGTCCAGGATAAGCAGCACTGAGGCTAGCGTAGGGGATGAATGGTGCTGCGCCAAACAGACTGAAAATCTCTTCCACTTGGCAAGGTATGTGGCTCTCGTAGAGGGTTTTCTGCTGCCAAGGAGAACCTGTCTAACCTGCTGAATCCAGTGAGGGGATGATGGTGACCAAAGAAACCATGCAGCTCCTGAGTTTCTTCACCAACTTGTTGAGATCTTGCAGGTCCAAGATAGGGCTGAGGCAGCCTTTGGCTTTAGGTATTAGGAAATACCGGGAATAAAAGCCCTCACCCCTGCGCTCCTGAGGAACCTCTTCCACTGCCCCTAGTGATAGGAGCAACTGCTCCTCCTGGATTAGGAGCTGCTCATGAGAAGGGTCCCTGAAAAGAGACAGGGAAGGAGGGTGGAAGGGCACAGAATTGGATGGAGTTTCCCCTCTCTACTGTGCAGAGCATCCAGCGGTCTGAGGTGATATGGGACCATGCACGGTAGAAAGGGGACAGTCTGGAGGAAAAGGTAAGGCGGGGTAGGTCCAGTTTTTGTTCTGGTGTGCCATCCTCGACCGCACCTTCAAAAGGCTGGTTTGGAGCCGGAAGGTGGTTTGGGTTGGACAGAGTTCTGGCCTAAGGACTGGTTTTGTTTTTTTCTGCCACTCCTGTTCCTCCTCAGAGAACTGTCCTGGCAGTTCTGCTGATAGAACCTCAGAGGAGGTTGCAGCTTAAAGTGTTTCCGTTGTGTGGCGAGAGTCTGCAGGCCCAAAGACCTAAGGAAGGCTCATGAGTCTTTCAGGCTATGCAGCCTCTTGTCTGTCTTTTCAGAGAAAAGAGTCACACCCTCAAATGGGAGGTCCTGAATGGTCTGTTGGACCTCATAAGGGAGCCCCGAGACTTGGAACCAGGAGCCCCTTCTCATGGCCACCCCAGTAGCCATGACCCTAGTGGCAGCATCAGCACTGTCCAACATGGCCTGGATGGGAAGCCCTTGAGACTAGCTTCCCCTCCTCCACCAAGGCCAAGAACTCGGCTTGGGAGTCTGAAAGGAGAAGCTTCGTAAATTTGGCCATCGCCACACAGTATTATAAGAGTACCTGGTGACGATGGCCTGCTGGTTCGAAATACGGAGCTGCAGACCCCCTGCAGAATAGCTCTTTCTATCTTTCTCCTGACAAGGTCGAGTCGCTTAGCTTCCCTGTTTTTAGGGGAGGGCCCCTGGAAACCCTGCCATTCACGCTTATTAGCAGCGTCCATGACAAGAGAGTTGGGAGGTGGGTGGGAGTACAACTGTTCATACCCCTTGGAGGGCACAAAATAACGCCTCTCGTTGCGCTTGGCAGTGGGTGGCAAGGAAGCTGGGGTCTGCCACAGAGTCTTGGTGGTATCCACAATAGTCTTAATAAGTGTTAGGGCAATACGAGAAGGACCTGAGGGGGCGAGGATATCCACAATGGGATCAGCCTCCTCGACCACCTCCTCAGCCTTAATGCCCAGACTCTGAGCAGCCCTTCGCAGCAACTATTGTAGCACCCTGTTGCCCTCAAGCACCGGGGCTATGGCTGTGCCTACCAATGCCTCATCCAGAGATGATGATGAGGAAGCCCCTATAAGCAGCAGCTGCTCCCTACCATCAGCTCCCATGGGGTCCCGTGACTCTTGGGGGGTCCCGGGGGGAATGTTGGTGCCGATGGAGTGCCCATCACCACCGGGGCTGTCAATGCCGAACTCGGCATTGGTATGGGCACCGGAGACATTGATAGTGCCACCGGTGAAGCCAGTGCCAAACTAGTTGCCTGAGCCAAAGAAGGTGGCGGGGCTGATGTCTGCACCACTGTTGGTGCTGAGGTTGTCATCAGTGCCGAAAATGCTGTCAGCACTGGAGCAGGAGTTGGTGCCGAGATTGCTGTCAGTGCCGAGGTCGAAAGAGTCGCTGGTGCTGAGGCTGGTGCCGGTGATGGTGCCACAGTCGATGGTGTTGGCGTGTGGGTAGGGGCCGAGGCAAGATGCACGGTTGATGGTGGGACGAATGTGGCTGAGGCCACCAAAGATGCTGTGGAGCAATACCCTTGGATCCCTCCCTGGCTCTGGTGAAAGGCCCAGTGGGTTCAGAATGGCCAGTGTGGTGGATTCTGCCACTGCAGTGGTTGTGCCTGGAGCTCTCGCCTGCGTCGCCTTGACCTCGATCATCGGCTCCTACTCCTCTGAGAGCGGCGGGAATCAGACTCTGACTCCAAGGTCTCCGAGACTGAAGACCACAGAGGTGCCGAGCTTCGATGCATTGAGCGTCGAGAGCTTAGGAAGCAACCAGGCTCTCTGTTTGAGTGGGCCGGTGCTGAAAGATGTGGAGAGGGGGAATGCCTAGACATCATTGCTGGCTTCCCTCTTGACTGCACCTGGGGGCGGGGTGGGACAGCCAGCACCAGAGGTTCCTTCTCCTAGGGGGCAAGAACAGTGCCACAAGGTGCAGCAGATTCCGAGCAGCTTTGAAACTTCTGGCATCAAAGGAAGGGCAGCTGCTGGCCCGTAGTGACTGGTGAATGTGGGGGGCCCGGATTCAATAGAGTCCACGTGGCCCTAATGGGGGATCTCGAGCTGTGGCCCTCCTCGGGTCTCACTTCTTTAGATTTAGCTGAAGGTGACCGACAGTCCAGCTTCTTTTTCTTCTGAAGCACTGGTGAGTGATCTCTGCTGGGCCTCGGGAGGTGCCGTGCCGGTGCCAAACGTCCCGGGACGAGTCTTTTCTCGGCACCAAACCCGATGACAGTACCGAGGCGCTCTGTGTCAACGAGGAAGTGTTAGGAGCTGGATCCCCTGAGCCTGGGTCCGAATGGGAACGTAGAGCTGCCTCCATGAGGATCACTTTAAGCCACTGCTCCATTTCTTTAAGAGTTCTAGGGCAGAAGTCACGGCAGATCTTACAGCAATCCTTTTGGTGACCCTCCCCTAGGCACCGTCAGCACAAGGAGTGTGGATCGCTCTTTGGCATGTGCTTCACACAGGCCACACAGTTTTTAAATCTCAGGGACCATGGCATACCACAGCTCCGGGGAGTCAAAAGGTGGGGGTGAGACCCCCAACAACTCTAATTACTAACTAAAACTACTAAGATTAACTAACTATATACAAAGAACTGGAGTTGAAAATGCTTGCTAAAGCAAGGACTATGGGAAGTTCCAGCCTACCGTCACTGACGGTAAGAAGGAACTGAGGGGGCGGCGGACCAACCCGACGGATGCTGCTAGGAGAAAAATCTTCCGGCTATAGTGCACGTGTGCGCTCGCACACACCTGACTAAAATCGACAAGAACTCGAAGAAGAACCCGACTTTGCTACAGACTTCAAGCAGTTTTGACTGCACAGGACTGTAGGATCAGTGCCAAAGAGGAGATAATCAATTTCTACTAATCTTTACTTCACAATGGAGTTTGTGAACCGCTGCTTTCATTTTACTTCTGACTGTGAACAACTATTAGCTTTTCTATCCTTATTCACTCCTGAAAAAGATACGGTTTGAGCTGGAGTTAGGTGAGAACTGGCCATGATGCAGATAGTTTGTATAAAGCCTGCATCATGTTGCTTAAATTCGCTAAACCTCGGCACAGCATTTTTGTGTAAGTGTGCCAGACGGGGTCCAGGCTTGCCATAGCCTGCCATAGGCCTCATCTTGCAAAGATGATACATCAAATATCTTAGGGTAGTTGTCAGACACGAATGGCATTCCAAAATCCCTTACCACCAGCATGTGCAATAAGCCTTTCTACTGGACAGGCAGCTGGTTTAATTTATCTTCTCCTTCTCAAATATTTCCTTTCCACTGCAAACAAACCTACATACCTTCCTCCATCTTTGTTTGTCCTGGCCCTTGTGGTAGTGGCTTCCCTCCATAGCAACAGTAGCAGTAAGACTCCAGTACTGTACTTATTTTATGAAAACTCTGTCTAAAACTGCAGGAATAATGAATGGTGCTGACGTTTGTGGTTGTTGAAGTATGCTTTGTCTACTGACCATGAGGGTTCCAGCCAGTTATTCCTAGTTAAAGATATCCTCTACATAATCAGGCAAAAAAAAAAAAAGTTTTCTAGAACATGCTAATGTAATTCTGAGCTTTATACCCACACTTGGGGTTCTCAATCTGGGGATCACGATCAGGTGTCAGAGGGGTAGGTCACAACCATCTTACCCATCCCATATTGCTAAGTGGGAGGGGACCGGTGGTGGAAAAGGGAGTTGCCGTATAGAAAGTGTTGAGAGTCATGGACAGAGGCATCACACTGTGGAGCAGAGAGGACCATCTTACCCAGCCTGCAGCACGGTTACCGTTCTGAAGACTGTGACACCAAGAGGATATAAACAAACTAGAGGCAATTCAAAGAGCAATAAATATAATGAAGACTGATTTGAGAAAAAGTAAAAGAACTAAATATAGTATGAGAAGCTTGTTACATAAAATGTCTAAGGGCTAAATCTGCCTCTGACACACCTGTGCATAAAAAGCTGAAAGCCACTAGTTTCTCTGCATGTTGTTCTCTCCACACCTAACTTATTAGCCATGCAGAAGTTGGAGCTATGCCCAAGAGCCCTGCCATTAAAGAGCAAGACTCCCCTGACATCCGCTGGGAGACTGGATGATCAGAAGACAGCTAGAAGGTGCCAACACGAAAGAAAGAGTAAACATCCAACCAGAAGAGGAAAGTGTTTTAGCAGTTGGACCTGGGGACAAGGGAAGCTGACAGGTGGAAACTGAAGCAGGGAGGTGGCAGATCAGAAGGCTGAGAGAGGCAAACAGGAGAGATCTATTTTAGGGTGCACAGAATTGGGAAGCAGCCAGCATGCAGAAAGGAACAGAACAGATGACCTTGAATGCCTTTCCCACTTCTAACTTCCATGGCTCTGATTGAGAATGCCTTTCCCACTTCTAACTTCCATGGCTCTGAAAATTTGAACTGGACAAATTCCATGAGTGTTTGGATTACTATGGGAGAGGGGGGAGAATGTCATTAAAATTGTCATCAGTTTTGAGAATACACACACACACACACACAGAGGAACAAGCTGCTATGCAAGACATTCCTATTCAAAACCGGAATATACTCATTCCGGTTAACTTTTACTGGGACATCTGATTCTGAGAATGCCTAAGATATTTCAATCTATCCCATGACATCTCTTCACTAACAGTTTACTATTATCTTGGTAGCATTTTACACACACCCAACCCTTCCCCCCACATACACACCACTTTCTTCCTTTATTCCCTCCTGTGCCCCAGAATAACCTGACACAACCAATCAGCAGAGGAAGGCTGATTATGCTTCTGTGCTGGCTGGAGGATGTCTTGCCAGGGTGAGGTGGAACATATGGAGCACCCTACCTCCACAGTGTATCAAGTGCAAGCAGGCCTGGGAATGAGGGACCAACCTGAATCCCAAACTCCAGTCCCTATACTACACTGCCAATAGACCATTGGGTCAGCTCTAATAGCCTCTTAGCCTCAATTACCTAATTAGCCTTTTCCTCACTTTCCCCATATCCCTTTCCCATCTGTTCATCTATTCCCACACCCCTTTCTTCCGCAAGAATAATTTTTTAAAATCCATGTGAACTTCATTTAGGTTATTCTCAGATGACTTCTCTTTCATGCAAGAATAATTTATAAGTCTCACAAGAGCTCAGAGTTGCAGCAGGATTTTGGTAATGTCTGAATTCTATATTTATGTTAGATGCTGATGAGTTCACACACACACAAATACTACCATAGTGAAGATTTCTAAAGTACCACATAAATTTGATACAAGATTCAGCTAACTACTGTAGAAACAAGGAGGAAAGTGGATCTGAGAATGTTTTTTCCAGTCCTTACTTAGTTTAGACTGAGCAGTCCATGAGGAATTCAAGGTTAATTTGGATTGCAAGGCTGGTTTTCACCTTATTTTTATTGTTGATAAGTATCAAAATATTTTTGAAATTAGAAAATATAAATGCACAGGAAGATATAGGAATACAAGAACTGCCATAATGGATCAGACCCGAGGTCTAACTAGTCCAGTATCCTGTCTCTCACAGTGGCCAGTACCAGAAGCTTCAGAAGAAGATTTAGAATCCTGCAGTAGACGCCCTACATTAGGACTTATCCTGTCTCTGCAGCATGAAGTTTAATATGCCTTTCAAAACATTTGTCATCATTAATTAACAACACTAGAGATAATTTTAGCATTATTCTTGATCTCATTCCTTATGCATCCAAACCCCTTAGCTTTTTTCACCACAGCTGCACATTGATCAGACGTTGTCACTGAATTGTTTACAATGATGCCAGATTCTTCTCCCGAAGAATTTACTTTACTTTAAAACCCTATAAGGTGTATGAATAGTTTAAATATTTCCCTCCAGTGTGCATACTTTGCATTTATCGACATTGTACGTTACCATTGTGTTGTCCATTTGTGCAGTTTGTTTAGGTGTCGAAGTTCCTCACAGTCTTGTCCGGTCCTCAATAATCTAAATAATTGTGTATCATTTTCTACCTTACTACTCATCTCCTTCTCTACACCATTAATAAATATATTAAACATTTGACCTCGTACAGAACCTTAAGGCACCCAGTTATTAACCTTTTACCATAATGAAAATCAACCATTTAATCCTACTGGTCTGTAATTTCCCAGAGCACCCTTAGAGCCTATTTGAAATACAGATACAACATCTGGTACCCTCCAATCCTCTGAAACAGATGCTGTTTTTAAAGAGAAAGTGCATATTTTTTGTTAGCACTTAGCCACTTCATACCTCAGTTCTTTCAGAACTTCTGGATGTATGTCATCTGGGCCTCATGACTTACTGCTTTTTAATTAATCAATCACCTCTTCTGACATCTCAGTCTCTGATAGTACCTCATCTTTATTTACAGAAAAGAGCAGGTCCAGAGTAGGTATCTCCCCAACATCCTCCGTGGTGAAGAATGATGCAAAGAAATCATGTAGCTTCTCAGCAATGTCTTCATCTCCCTTGATTGCTCCCTTTATCCCCTGGTGATCCAGCAGACCCACCAATTCTTTCATAAGCCTCCTGCTTCTCATATACTTAAGGAATCTCTTGGGTGTTTCTTTTTTTAAATACATTTAGCTATTTGCACCTCAAAATCCATTATTGGTCCTTCTGATTTCCATTGCCTGGTGGAATTTATGTCTCTGTGTATTGTCTTCACTAGAATCAGCTTTCCAAATTTTGAAGGATTTCTGTTTGATTTGAATACCCTCAGAAATGTTTTCAGTTACCCATACTGGTTGGCTCTTTGACTTGTATTAGGGGCTTTCCCTTCACCTCTTCCCCTGGTTCTTTTCATGGAGACAGAAAGCAGAAGACCCAAAGTCCAAAGTGCAAGCAATGCAATGTTTATTGGGGTTAGTTTCAAACAAACATATCCATAGCTCTGATGCCGCAGAGCCCTTTTCCCAGTGTCTCAGTTTTCTTAGTAGGCATAATTATACTTTAGGGTATGCCCTTGGTCTCACCCTTGCAATTTATGGTCATGTTCCATTTTGGAGGGTCTTGAGTCTGGGGGCTATGGTACCACCTCTTTTGTATCCCATGGGAGGGGTAAGAAGTGAGGTTGTACTTCAGTCAGGGACAGGCATTTCTTTGGTCTTTTAGTGTTTCTTATACCTCCCCCACAACCCCTTCTCCCTCCGGACTGGTTGCTTGATCTTGGCTCGAGATAGGAGGCAAGGCAGTCTTCAAGTGTGCGCTCGTATATTACATTCCCACTATACCCAGCAACACTTTTAGCTCTATTCCTTATCTTTTCTCATTGTACTAAAAGCCCCATCTGGTTGTGGGAAATGCAACACACAGTGTCTTTGTTCACACATATTAATAAGGATATAAGAGTATCAAAAATCAAACCCAAAATCCTATCTCAGGCTAACAAACAGGCCTAAATTCTAACACCCTGCAGATTCTCTTTTTGTTCAATGACACACATGCCTTCTGAGGCACTATTATTATTATTTATTTATTTTAGTTTTCACGAAAACCAACACTAAAGATTTTTACTTCCTTTATTTTTTAACTTTAGAGTTTTTTGACTAAACTTTCATTTTACTGAAATCTTCCTTTCTAAGGTTCAGTGTCACTGTGTCACTTTTAGGACATCAATTATTTTCTCTCACACTTCTCCGCCCCCTCTACCCCCCCCCACCCCCAGTTTCTAGAGTACCGGGATCTTACCATTTCTTGTTGTTTTAGCTACGGCACCCATCAAAAGCCTTCTACATGCACAAGAGCACGACAGCTCCAAACACTTAGTGAAGTGACAATTCAGACTTGCATAATTGAAACGAGAAGGCCACACACATTGTTGCTTCTGTAGCCCCAGCACATTGCAGATACCAGTGGCAATTTGCATTCCTCCATTCCTGCCCCCCCCCCGATCCAAGCTTCCGGTATGCTACCCTCTCAATTTCAGAGACTCTCTGCAACACCCCCACTCCCTCCCTCATATTACAGCAATGTGCCCCCATGTTCCCCTTCCCCCATACTCTTGTCCCCCATTCTCTCTTCCATGCCAGGGGTTCTGTGTGCCCCCTCATTGCTCCCCTGACAGTTCTATTGGGGCTCTTAGGGTACGTTTACACCACGAAAGAAAACCCACCACAGCAAGTCTCAGAGCCCGGGTCAACTGACTTGGGATCATGCTGCAGGGTTAAAAATAGCAGTGTGGACATTCGGGCTCAGGCTGGAGGGAGGAGGGTCTCAGGCTTTTTTTTTTTTTTTTGTCTAGAGCTACCCTTATTATCACCTCTAAGCCCTCATTCAGGGCTTTTCCTCACAGAGGCCTATACCACCTCCTGTGAGTTCTTCCAACCATAGGGCTTCTCGAGAGAGAGAGAGAGAGACTCCCTTTCTCTCCCGCTCCCTTCTAAGCAGCAGTCTCTTTATACAGATCTCCCAGCCTGTTTTTAGCTCAGCTGCTCCATTACTAATTAGCTAAAGGGCACCATTGGAGCATCTGATTGCTCCCAGGTGTAGCCCACAGGGTTGTCATGAGCCCAAAAGCTCCTGTAGGGCCACTGGCCCCATGACACATGGGCTCAGAAGCTATCCCACTACACATACGTTCACATACAAAGAAATGCCTTTGAATTAAGAGTATAAGGCCTTGCTCTACTTGGTCAAAGAGGTGTGAAAAAGAACTAAAACCCCCAAACCCATCTCTTCAACCAGACCTTGCAGTATGCCCAGAATGTCAACCAATGTGGGCTCTGTCAGATCAAGAAAGGAAACAATTTCAGAGCCAATCCACTGAGCACCCTGCTCCCAGGTCCAAGGTGTTCACATCAAGACATGGTTCTCCCAGCTGAGCTCAACCATGAGGATTAAGCACAAAGACAGCCACCAGACCGCTATATTAATGAGGAACTTGAAAACTTTTTCCTAGGACTTGATGCTCTGCAAGACTCTTCACAATGCCCTTTCTGGCAGCTGGAGATGGTTCAGAAATAACCTTAGCAGGCTTGCTTCCCCGGGTAATAGAGAATGAATGCACTGCAGAGGGGGTGCCCTCAGTCTTTAGGGGAAATAAAAAACAATTTTCTCCCTTTCTCTTTTCCAGCATCCCTAGTTGCTGACCCATGAAGTAGTATTGATCTAAGAAGAGATTAAGTATCCTGCCCTCTAGTCACTTGTTATTTACAATACACGTGGATGCATGTTGGCTGAGGGAGAGTCAGAGAGAAGAGGGATCCTGGCATCCAGAAGTAACAACACTCCTGTGATTCCTTATCCAAAACACAAAGCTAAAAACTAAGATGCTGCAATGGTGTGTTGCTGGAGAGAGGGGGAAATGAAAAATGGTAGGTGTAGCACTAATCTTGTTTTTCCAAGCTGCATGTGCGTTATCAGCCAGACCTCTCCCATTTTTCACAATAGTGCTAACATCATTTTTCTTGATAGCCATTTAAAAATATATATTCATTTTAGTCGGGAAAAATGTTTTTTTCCTATCTGACAAAACATAGCAATGGAGAAACTGCATGTTGACTGCATATATAAAATACAGCCTGGTCCACAGTGCAGTTTCTTTCTTAGCATGCAAGACAGTCTCTGTCTCCTCGCATTGTTATCAAACATAGCGTGGGAAGGAGGGAAATGGAAGCTACAATTCACTGCCGCTCCGTAAAAAGTTTTTATTTAGCATTTTCTTGCCGTTCAGAAAGACACTCAACCCTCTCTTACCACTGAAGATATGATATGACTAAACTCTAGATATTTCTCCTCCACTTTACATTCTTGTATAAATGCAGAGATAGACAGTGTGTAGCAAATCACTGGCATGTAAGGGGGTCGAAAGGATGCACGGAGCCTACCGCTTCCATCCTTGTGCAGCGGGAAGGCACATGCTGGTCCACAACAGCTCTGGAAACCCTGTTGAAAGTAAAGGAATGCAGCTCTGCCACTTTAGTGCCTGCTAACTTCAGTCCCTGTGATGACACACGGGGTAGAACGTGGGGAGATAATGTCTATTATACTCTGTCAAAGAGTCTGCACAGCCTCTAGTCAAACTCCTGTCCCAAAACCCAATGCAGGCGGCAGAAGCTTAAGCCACAGTCTAGCTCTTAGTATATTAAACTCCATTGTAACATGATTGCTATATCCTCCACGCTTTGCTCTCCAGTGCCTCAGTTTTCCATTCCTAGCAATCAATAGCCATATAACTAGTGTTTTAAATTACATCGCCCCTCTGGGGTCTGGTTTATTAACATAAACTTACAGTCCAACTCAAATAAAAGTTTTCCAATGCTCTCTCCAGGGCTTAATGATCCTGTTAATAGTGATAGTCCTTTGGGCCCTGCCCCAGGGCTTCAGTATCCTTCCCCCCCCCCCCCCCCGGAGTGCAGGGAGAATGCTTGTCACCATCAGTCTGTGACGGGAACACAGACCACACTTCGGAATTCTGCTGCCCTGGAAGTGTTCTGCTCTGTCTTTCAGACTAAATCCTCACAGGCTCCCTTCCCAGGCCATCCCCTTAGCTACTGTGGAGGGCCATCACCTCACAGGTCTTGATTAAAGCTCAGTAGAAGTGAGTCGAGGCAACAGGCTGTCTTAAATATCTCACCAGCAGGCCCGGCTCTTGGTCACATGATCAGTTATGTGACACCTGTCAAGAACTACATTCCTATCAGTGCCTCCAGACAACATTTCCCAGAATTGCTAATTTTAAAGGGCAGTGGCCCTGTAACAGGCATCGGGGGCCATGCATGTGCTGTTAGAGACATTGTACTTCTTGTATTCAGATAACCAAATGCTATTTTTATTACAGTGCTTTCTAGCATCCAATCCTGCCAGCTGCTGAACATCAATGGGAATTGTGGGTGCAAATCACAATCTGCAGCATTGGGCCCCTTGTACTCAATCATCTCAGAAGCTCGGCAGCAATAAATCTCTCCCCCCAATGTTGCTCCTGCCACCTTTATCTATCATATTCAAGTGCTGCTTGTACAATATATCCAACGCATCATCAGTGAGCTACAACCCATCCTGGACAATGATCCCTCACTTTCACAGACCTTGGGAGGCAGGCCAGTCCTCGCCCACAGACAACCTGCCAACCTTAAGCATATTCACACCAGCAACCACGCACCGCACCATAACAACTCTAACTCTGGAACCAACCCATGCAACAAATCTCAATGCCAATTCTGTCCACATATCTACACCAGCAACACCATCACAGGACCTAACCAGATCAGCTACAACATCACCGGCTCATTCACCTGCACGTCCACCAATGTTATATATGCCATCATATGCCAGCAATGCCCCTCTGCTATGTACATTGGCCAAACTGGACAGTCACTACGCAAGAGGATAAATGGACACAAGTCAGATATCAGGAATGGCAATATACAAAAACCCCTGTAGGAGAACACTTCAACCTCCCTGGCCACACAATAGCAGATGTAAAGGTAGCCATCTTACAGCAAAAAAAACTTCAGGACCAGACTCCAAAGAGAAACTGCTGAGCTCCAGTTCATTTGCAAATTTGACACCATCAGATCAGGATTAAACAAAGACTGTGAATGACTATCCAACTACAGAAGCAGTTTCTCCTCCCTTGGTGTTCACACCTCAACTGCTAGCAGAGCACCTCACCCTCCCTGATTGAACTAACCTTGTTATCTCCATACTGATTCATACCTGCCTCTGGAGATTTCCATTACTTGCATCTGAAGAAGTGAGGTTCTTACCCACGAAAGCTTATGCTCCCAATACTTCTGTTAGTCTCAAAGGTGCCACAGGACCCTCTGTTGCTGATACATAGATTCAGACTAACACGGCTACCCCTCTGATACCCGAATATATCCAATGTTGCCAACTCTATTTTTTCCTTGAGTCTTGTAATATTTGCTGTTTTTATTAATCTCCAGCTGTTGGAATCAAGAGATTGCATGTGAATCTCAGCTTTATTTTTTTAAGTAAGTTTCTAGCCCTTTTGGTTGCAGAGGAAAGCCTGAAAATTCAAAGGGATTGTATCCTTAAGGTTCAGAAATGAGAAGGCAAAGAAAAGAACTCAACATATTTTTTTTAATCTCCTGATTTTTAAGCAAGTTTCCAGATTTTTTAGAGGGGCCCTTCCTTGTGATTCTTGAAGACGTGGGTTGGCAATAGCATGTATTGTAGCCTAGAATTTACATATGGTTGCATGTATAAACTGCATTCCTCTAGGGAGAAATCTGTAATAGTTTGTGTGAATAATGCTAGGCAAAAATAAAGTATATTGTAAAAGAATGGTCTGAACTTTTAATAAAAAAAATAGTAATCTAGGCACAAATTGTGAGGCTCAATGGAGGCCATTTTAAAAATCAGTTTTAGTAATTGCACTTGTGATCTGCTGAGCTATTTAAACACGTGTTGAAATAGTTGCAGGATCAGGCCTATAATCCTCTATCCATGACATCACAATTGATTGCTGGGGAAATTATGATGTCATTAGCAGATTATGATTTCAGATAAGGAAAAAGCAGGCAGAGGAGACAAACTCCTCGTAAAGATTCTTATGACAATGTGTGTAATGATAAAAAAGGGGAGGAAATATAGAATAGATATATTTGCACAAGTTTCTAAAAAAAAATTTCAGGGTTTTCCATAATAGAATCATAGGACTGGAAGGGACCTCGAGAGGTCATCTAGTCCAGTCCATGGCAGGACTATATTAAATAATAATAAAGCATTAGCCATTCTAAGAAACAATTCAAATATGTGACACATCTAGAAGGCTTCAATGAAATCCTATTAAAATTATATTCTACATACACTTTAATTGACAGTCCTGAGCGTTCATAGTTTCTTGTAATTCTTTTTCAGTTTTCCAACTCAAAAACTAGAAGGCAATAGGACTGTACAACTATCTATCTATGTTAAGGTTTTATACGGTTCCCCATCAAAATAGTATCTGCACATCTTCCACATAAAGTCAACAGCATAAGTGAGGTTGCTAGGGAATGCATTCAGTCTTGCACACTTCTCTTTGATGGAAAAACTTTGCTTGGGGTAGGATTTTTCATTTTTATTTTTTAACACCTATCATAGGAAATCATACTACACTCCTATTTACAAAGTATAGCCCAAATCAGCAAACTCCCATTCACGTGAGTAAACTTTGCAGGATTGGGCCCCAACTTAGAAATCATGAAACTATATTGAGGCGAAGCTGAAGTTTTTTTAAGAGAAATGTCTAAAAATCCTCTCAACAGTATCAAGAGGGATTGTGGGAAAGATTCATATATGTTTATGTTTAAATAAATAAAAAGGCAGATGCAATTAAGAGAAAGCAACATATGGGATGGAAAAAAACTATAAGCAAATTGTCTACAAAATGCTGTAATACTACTATGCACTTCTTGAAGAATGACAGGACATTTGTCAATACACTTATAGAAAATGTTTGGAAAAATACTCGATGTATAATTTATACAGCTATCAAGTTAAATACACAAGTGTCTAAAATGTGGGTTGTAATAACTTAAATATTTAAAAGCTTTCAGCAATGTTCCGAGTTTCACATTTGTTGCTGTTTCAGGCTTCACTATGTAGCAAACATTCCCCCTCTAGTCTCTTAAGACTGAGAAGAATTTACTGATATACAGTGGGTTAACTACTTAGGGTGAGATTTCAGCAACTTCAGCTATGTGATACAAAGTTTGCTGTTCCTGTTTTATCATAGTAAAAAGAGGGGGTAACACACACACACACACACACACACTGAAATTCCAGCCACACAAAGGAAACAATTTTAAAAAACAGAATACACAACCAAAAGTATCATGGGAAAAGCCACATCACTCATTAGCTATAGCATTGTATCTGCACTATTAGAGGTCCAGTCTGTTCTATGTAGGTTAGAAGTTATGAGCCATTTCCAATGCAAGAGCATTAAACATGTGTTTTGAATTCAGAAATTGTACATCAAGATAAAATTTAGCAAAGTTGTTCACATAAGGTTATAGTGTGATTTAAACTCTGGTTCCGCATACAATTATGCATGTGCTTACCTTTAACGTGCAAGTAGTCCAACTGATGTCCCATTGACTTAAATGGGATTATTCACGTGAATTAAAATGAAGCACATGCATAAATGTTTGCAGGATTAGGAGCCAGGGGAGAGGGAGAAAGGGAGAGGGGTATTGGAAACCAATACTATCAGATGTCATTCCCAGTTCTGCCGACGGCTACGTGAATTCAAGGGCAGAAAAAGAAAGATAGTCATTTAAATCCTTTTAAAAATCAATAGAAAACTTTTCCCCTAATTATTTGATTTTTAATTACATACTACCCCAAAACACAAAAGAAAATTAAATTTAAAAAACAAAAAGGATCTCTTATTTCAATATATTTTTCATAATTTTTAAAAGATTCTTCTTATTTTAATAATCCTGCCAACCTGAAAATGAAATATTGATTTCTCTCTCACTTGCACACTTTTATTTTTCTAGGGGTCTTCATGAATTTTGAAATGCTGCCGTTGAGGTTTTCCTGTTTTTTATTTTAATGACAGAGAGCTTTGAAGCACTTCATCCCCAAACCTAAATCGAACTTTGCACAAGTGGACTACTGCATTCAATGGGCCTCAATGTAGGAAAAGCTATGTGCTAAGGCAGAGCTCTTTACAGGATTGGACACCTAATTTGTAAAAAAAAATACCACATTAAACTTATTTACGCAGACTCAGACAGAAGGAAAAACTAAATAGATATAACTTTAGTTCAAATGGAGTTAAACAAGGATTACTGAGTAAAAGTCATCACAATATCCCTATATTTTCATTGTACATACCATCATACCGTGTTCCAAGTCTCTCTCTGGGAATTTATCTCACAGAAGGAAAATTGAACTTGATGCTCATTAAATTTAAGATACCAGCTAGTTAAGCCATTTAGGGCAGACCCAAGGCAGGTTCCATGCATTGTTCTGCTAATGCACCATAATGGGGCCTTGAGATATTCCTGCTAGTAGTAACAATCCACCACACTGGATGCTTTTGTCATGAGCAGAGACTGCCTATTGTGCTGTATTCTGTGGCAATTATATGAGGTGGACAAGTGAATTCAAGGAACTCGGGTAAAAGGCCAATCTCATTTTCATAAGTGAAGTAAACTAAATCCAAACACAATCTCAATAAGTGACAGATCAGTCCATTCACTTTTGTTGGTTTAAACCAGCTCCTAATGTTAATTTATTTATTAGAATACAATACAGTTTCTAAATGTCAATGAACAGTTACTTCACATGAAGCTGAGACAAAAACTGTCTTTTAAAATGACTCATTTCATTTAACAAGGATTAACTTCAAAATAGATAATGTCAACTAGACGCAAAAACACCCAGATTTGAAAAATTTAGCTTGAAATATATGTATTGATATAGAAATGAAATGATCTCAGCCAGAAGCAAAGATACTGCATATCAGCGACTCACTTGTTTCAATTAGCTGTGCTACGAAGGGCTGAGAGGATCTGATTTGTAGATGAACTAGAACGCTATTTCTCAACACCCATACAGACTGTTTAAGTATCAATAAAATGCTGATCAGCTGGGGGTCAGTAGGAACCAGAGCCCCAGGAATTGCCTAATCAGGGCAAAATATGCAAGAGTGTGCATGTAAAGCAGCAGATAGAGACATTGCAAGCCTCAAAGTGAGACTCAGATAGGGGTTTGGACATGCCAAAGCTTTGAAGATTTGGCACACACTGAACAGTGGTCACACAAATTCCTCCACTCTGACTACTGTCCTCTAATGCCCCTACATATAGACCTACACAAACCAGACAGAACCTCTCCCCATCTCTGATATTAAATGCAATCAGTATTTACCTATGGGGTATGAAGGGTGAGGGAGAAGGGAAGAAGAAACACAAGTAGATTCAAGGGAGAGATACGGAGAAGACATAGATTTGATGACAGGGTATGGATCTAAAGTTGAGGCATTTGTGAGCAGGTGGAGAGCTCTGAACTCCTTAGCCAATCAGATCATAGGGATTCATGTTAGCCAAAGTACAGGAATGAGAGGACAATATAATATCCGTTATTCAAAGGTGCTTTCTGGTAACTTGGCAATAACATATTTGACACAGTTAGAAGGTAAACTACACCTTGGACCCTTTGCAGTCTTTCCTGAGTGCACTCTATCAAGTGACTGGCCCAGCAACTTCACTTCTCATGTTTCCTCAGCAGATCTAACTGGGTTTAGCCCCTGCGAAAGACTTCCCTCTGGGAGCTGTGACCAGTAGGTAACTGCAGTGACTCTCAACAGCATTTTCAAAATGAATTAGCTAAATCATCGGGCTCAACGGGTAGTGATCAATGGCTCCATGTCTAGTTGCCAGCCGGTTTCAAGGGAAGTGCCCCAAGGGTCGGTCCTGGGGCCGGTTTTGTTTAATATCTTTATTAATGATCTGGAGGATGGTGTGGACTGCACTCTCAGCAAGTTTGCAGATGACACTAAACTGGGAGGCGTGGTAGATACACTAGAGGGTAGGGATCGGATACAGAGGAACCTAGACAAATTAGAGGATTGGGCCAAAAAAAACCTGATGAGGTTCAACAAGGACAAGTGCAGAGTCCTGCACTTAGGACGGAAGAATCCCATGCACTGCTACAGACTAGGGACCGAATGGCTAGGTAGCAGTTCTGCAGAAAAGGACCTAAAGGTCACAGTGGACGAGAATCTGGATATGAGTCAACAGTGTGCTCTTGTTGCCAAGAAGGCTAACAGCATTTTGGGCTGTATAAGTAGGAGCATTGCCAGCAGATCGAGGAACGTGATCGTTCCCCTTTATTCGACATTGGTGAGGCCTCATCTGGAATCCTGTGTCCAGTTTTGGGCCCCACGCTACAAGAAGGATGTGGAAAAATTGGAAAGAGTCCAGCAGAGGACAACGAAAATTATTAGGGGTCTGGAGCACATGACTTATGAGGAGAGGCTGAGGGAACTGGGATTGTTTAGTCTCCAGAAGAGAAGAATGAGGGGGGATTTGATAGCAGCCTTCAACTACCTGAAGGGGGGTTCCAAAGAGGATGGAGCTCGGCTGTTCTCAGTAGTGGCAGATGACAGAACAAGGAGCAATGGTCTCAAGTTGCAGTGGGGGAGGTCCAGGTCAGATATTAGGAAACACTATTTCACTAGGAGGGTGGTGAAGCACTGGAATGCGTTACCTAGGGAGGTGGTGGAGTCTCCTTCCTTGGAGGTTTTTAAGGCCCGGCTTGACAAAGCCCTGGCTGGGATGATTTAGTTGGGGATTGGTCCTGCTTTGAGCAGGGGGTTGGACTAGATGACCTCCTGAGGTCCCTTCCAACCGTGATATTCTATGATTCTATTAAGTTATTTATTTACCCATAGCACCATATCATTCAGAGAAAAAGATTAGAACAACAAAAGGCCTACATGTAAATGTCTTACCTAAAGTGTAGCTTTTCCCTCAAAATTTAGGCAGTCCCAACTCATCCCAGGTACCCCTACTTCTGGGGACCAAAGTTCCATCTGCTTTCCTGCAAACCTTCCTCTTCTGTGTCTCCCCTGAGCTTCAGGGAGAATGCTTTTATCCTATGTCAAGTTCTTTGTTTCATTTCCCTCACTTGGATCCCCCACACCCCCAACTTGTGCAGAAGTGGGCAAAGAGTGATGTTATCAATCAGCCTATTCATCAGAGCATGATGGGGGTGGGGAAGTAAAACTTTATAGGAATCAACACATGTATTGTTTATTAAGTACCTGTGATTGGGTTATCTGAACCTATTGACTTAAGTTCCTGCAAAAACACCTAGTTATTCTGTAGCAAGCAACAAAATAGTCATGCAAAACTTAGTCCTGCCACAGGGTTTAAAAGAGAACTAGATAAATTCATGGAGATTAAGTCCATTAATGGCTATTAGCCAGGATGGGTAAGGAATGGTGTCCCTAGCTTCTGTTTGTCAGAGGGTGGAGAGGGATGGCAGGACTGTTAGGTTCACTCCCTCTGGGGCACCTGGCATTGGCCACTGTCGGTAGACAGGATCCTGGGCTGGATGGACCTTTGGTCTGACCCAGTATGGTCGTTCTTATGTTCTTATGAGTACAGCGGACTGGACTAGATGACTTCTCGAGGTCTCTTCCAGTCCTATGATTCTATGATATTCTATGATAAAATAACCAAACCAATATTCTGAAAAATAATAGACATCCCACATTTGTCACAAGATCTTTCACTGATAACCCTAGTGGCATTTGGATTTTGAGTTTATTAACCATAGCTACAGTTATTACCTTGGAAACTAGAAATACACTCATGCTATCATTTAAATATTTTTTGTACAATCTCAGAGAATGATGTTGCCTACATTAATACATCTCCTAAGCCTTTTAAGAATGGTTTCAGGCATGCAAAGAATAATGAAAAGTTCAGAAATTTATTTTGATTTCCTGCAATATGCTACCCAACAGTTTTCTGTTGTGTTATATGACCTTTCTGCCTAGCTAGTGTTTAGCTATTGATTTTAATTACTCAGTTTAATTTACTGCATGCCAACACAAAGCTGTTTACTCCTACTTGCCAAAATGTTGTCGTAGCCTCCCAGAGAAAGGCAAAATGAGAAAACTGTATATGTGTTACAGTTACATGCTATTCATTATAAAGACTTTAATGGATTCACTTCATATAAATGTCACTGCTCTTGCATGTAGCCACTAAACACACCAAATAACATATAGGAATGAAAATGCTACACCAGCCAGGAGAGAAGTAGAATATAAAAAGCCTTAATTTATGAAAGGCTATGACTTGAAACAGCTTAGATTTTCTTCTTTACCATTCTTCTTCAAACAAGTGGGATAGTTAAGACAATATGTACCCTTCTGCATAAAAAATCATGGAGAGAAAAAAATGAGTCCTAGAACTACATGTTAACTGCAGTTAAAGGGAATTGTATCTCTTCCCCAACAGTCCTTGGGACAAGAAGGATTGCAATATGGCCAGGAGAAGGATAACATCAAAACATGTGGAGAGATGGGACTCTCCCGCCAACCCTCCTCTGTCCTCTTCTCCACCCCAACAGTCAGACCAATAGCCAGGATGCTAATACCTGGCCCATTGCTGTTCTGTGTGATCTCAACCAAGGGAATATTTACACTACAATCAAAGATGTGATTGTAGCACAGGTGGGCATACCATGCTATCTTCAATCTAGCAGGTAACAAAGGTAGTATAGATGCAGAGGACACAAATTCCATCTCTGGAGACAGCACGGTCTAGTGGTTAAGGCAGGGTAATGAACGTAGGGAAGAGGCTGTAACATATGGGTACAAAAACCCACCCTTGAAGACCTAAACATAATGTTATTGTAGAATAAGACACCTTCTTACAAGAACCAAAAGGTTGTGTGTATTGTCTGTGTGCTAGGAGGACAACATCCTAGCGACAGCCAAGACTATTGTGTACGTTGGGGGTATGGAAGTGACCCTAACTTGCTCCACAACAGAGAGTGAAAGAGAATACATGATGCCATGCTGTGGCATAAAGATTTTATCAGCATGGGTGAGAGGGATGAATTACTCATTTGTGTTTATAAAGCGCCTTCTCTCTCCATGGTGTCTAGGCACTAGGGTATCTGTTAGCTCTTGTCTATGAATTCCATATAAACAAGCAAGCAAGCAAGCAAGAGGATCATCTGCTGGTGGCGTTGTGTTGTATAAGTCTTAGCCATTTTTGCAATGTTCTTCTTGGAGAGTTAAAAGATGTTTTTTGACCAACTTGGATATCAAGATGATTATTTTTAAAAGCTTGCAAATCCTCTACTTAAGCATATCTTGTTTGCTGTGTGATCATTATCCTCCATCAGCACCTTTCAGGACTGTCTTTTGAATTACCAATAGCTTCTTTATATTGGAAACCATTATATTTGCATGGTTTTTTTTATCATTTTTCCATCATGGTTTTAATGTTTACCATAGTATCCTTCCCAAACCAGAGATTTTAACCTTTGAATCTCAGTATTACAGAACATTTGTTTTAAATGTTTTCACTGGATCATTTAAGCAGATCTGTATAAAACTCAGTCGGTTTCCTTCACAAGAAGTTCATGTAAAATATTTTATTTCATGTCAGTCCTCATGGGGTTCATTGTTCCCAAGTTGAGCCTTGAGTTTCAGGTTTAAAGAAACCCAAATTCTCAAAGCAATACTTAGTCAGAACTATCATGATTCATGTGAAGAACCTGAAGATTTCACACAACCTTGATGCAAAGCCATAAATTGAATTAGGTTTCCTCAAAACTCATCCCGGGGTTTGCTCAATAGTGCAGCCATGTTTGCTTGAAGGGTTCATAAACCTGATCTGAGTTTCAAGTAGGTAATGCAACTGGCAACTTTCCAGAGGTTTCAAGTTTTTACACAAACATTTTGCACAGCTCTGCTACTAAGGTCAATGATAAATTTGCAGTGCTGGGTGAAGGACTTGGGTCAGAAAATGTAGAAAATATTAAACGAACCATACGGTATATTATAAATAATGCTGAACCAGAGTCAAGCTAGAGAAGGCTCATTAACAGTTCTGAAAAGTAGTTTACATAGACAAAGAATACCAAAAATGGACCAAAAATAATCCCACTTGCAACACCTTATTCTCAAATTCTCCAGGTGGCAGTGTGCATAAAATTATACAGATTAAGTTAACATTTAATATTACAAAATATAAAAGTGCTACAAGGTCCATACCTGCAAATGTTTACTACCAGATGTAGGACTTGCTACCATGATTACTCCCACTGACCCATAGGATATACTCATAGTAGTAAATCTGAGGAATTGCTCATGGTAATAAATAGTATGCCTAGTAATAAGATTTGGCAATCCTGAGTACATTCGTATCTGCACCAATGAGAAAACACCAAGTTTTACTATGAAAATTATTGCAGATTCTGTACAATCCATTATTTTATTTTGTTTATTGTTTGTTTGTTTTTATTTCTTATTTTGTTCACACAAGTGTAAAAAAGGAGTTACTCCACTGAAGTTAATGGAGTTACACTAGCCTGAAATGGGTGTTAAGTGGGCTCATATTCAGGCCCAGTAAGTATTAAACATACTGTAGGAAATAAATCATACTTACTAAACAACCATGGTGCAGGGCAGACCTTACTTTCTGCAGACCTTTTATTATTAATTAGAGTACACAATCACCAAGCCTAATCTATCATGTGCTTTCTGTAGCCTAGCCCCAGGATCAGCCTGTTAGGTGACAGCTCTAACAACCATTTTTTCAGCCCTATTGATGAAGGTAGTGCAATACCAAAAAAAGAATCCTCAAACAATTATAATATTATTAATAACCAATGTTATAATAAGGCAATAGTTAACAAGGTAAGTCCCAGCAGTCCTTTGTCGGGGACAGATTTGCATATTAGCTTATTTTGTTTTCAGTCCTAGAAGTGGTACCTATTGGGGAAATTTGCTAGAGTATTTTTGTTTACCATCTGATTATATATAAGAATGCCACTGACCCATTTTCTGAAATGTAAGAGAGCAAACACTTGCTTTTGGAGTATGAAACCTGAGACATCGGAACATGGAATTTCCTTCTGCCCAAAAAAATCAGCGAGACACAATATCTCTAGTGCCAGCTGGCCTTAAACTGAAGTAGAGGTCACTTCTAATAATCCTCAAGCATTTGTAAGACTCTCCTGTATAACTGAGTTCACTCACTTCTCCCCTTCAGCAGAGTATGGAGTTCCTAGAGTATCAGGACAGAAAGGAAGAGAGCTGGGTTATGTCTACACTGCACACTTCTTTAGGTAGTGTGTTGTATACAGACCTACATACCCCCCTTCACCTGCGTATAAATAGCAGTATAGCTAGTGAGGCACAGCTTCGGCAAGTAAAGACACACCTGAAGGGTGCAGGTATGAATGCAAGTACATGGTGTGGGCAAGTAGAGAGCCATGTAGTACACCCTTCAGGTGTGTCTTTACGTCCCCAGGCCATGCCAAGGAAGGATTCCAGCCGCATGGAAAGACTCCACCTGCTCCCTGTTACTGGAGTATTTCCCCACAACAGGGAAAGACTCCAGCAGTAGGGAAAGGCTTTGATAGGAGGTTTCTCCACTGCCTCCGCCTGCCAGAGCCTTTCCTCCCCACAGTGAAAGGCTCTAGCAGAATGGAGCATCTGAAGCCTTTCCCAGCAGCTGGAGTCTTTCACTGACATGTGGCTACAGGCTGCAGTGTGGATGCAGCTTATTTTTCACTGCAGCCTGTAGCTACATATACACTACACTTCACCAGCACTGCTGTGTAGTATAGACATAGCAGATACACTTTGCAGTACCATATCGATCTAGCCAGAGAGCAGAAAACTGATACCTCAGATATGTGCACATGCACCAAACAGCTAGTGTGAGTGGGGTTCCTGGGGAGAGGAAGGGAGATCAACCATGTGATTTAATTTTGAAAGGCTGAAAAATAATGTATTCAAAGCAGAAAAACAACTTTCCTCTAATGAGATTTCTGTGAGTGTGTTTGGTGACGAGGCAACATGGCCCAGTGGATGTTCCACTAGACTGGGACCAGGGAGACCTCGGTCCTATTTCCAACTCTGGCAGTGTCCTGCTGGGTTGGCTTTTGATATGTAATTTCACTTCTCTGTTTCAGTTTCCTCCCTTTAAATACGGATAATGATACTACCACCTTTATAAGGTGCTTTGAGGCAGGTTATTATTTTCATGCACTATAATTAAAGCCGTAAATTTGTCAGACATAATTTCTGTGACAAACACAACTGTAGAGATTTTTCCGTAAAAGTCATGGTCTTTTTCAAATTCTCCTGCTCATTTCTGAAGAAGACTCTTACATTACTTGTTACACAGATTGGACCTGATCCAATACCCACTGAAGTCAGTGGAAAGGTGCACTGGATCAGTCCCATACATCTTTGTGGGTGGTAATTTTGAAGTTTCTAATGAGAAATACACTAATATGTCATGCCACTGACATTTTTCCAATATTATTTATTTTTCTATATCATAACTTCCCTCTTTATTTGCCATGATAAACCAGCCTTTACCTGTAACCATCTTGGTGACCTTTAGAACTTCTGAGCCCAGAATTTCCATATGCATGCTGGGCCACAATTTTTCTCACAATAATCCCAATTCTCCCTTCTTATTAATATGATTGTCCCTAGTGTATCACTAGCTAATCCTCTCAAAAACCTACCTAGCAGGCCCCTGTATTGGAGGTTCAAAGGTTACTCCCAAACTGAGTTCGGCCAAATGACAACACATGGTGAATAATATGTCTGAACAAAATAATTTTAATGGCATTTAATGTTCTCTGGTGCTCACAAAATTACACTTTGTCACCGTATAGCAGGTAAACTTTATACTGTATTAGTAGATATTTTGCCAGAAATCTTGACTTTAAGATTTATATTCCTGGTTGTACTGCATTTAAAAATATATTGGACTTTTCTGTTTATTTATTCCTCTTCCCTTCCTCCCACATAATAATACCCTAGGTACTTAGAAATGGTATCACTTTTCTTATATGAAAGTAGGCTTCCTGCCAATTTCTTGAATTTAAATCTCTAGCCTGACCTTCTGGTCTTCTTTAGTATTTACTATTTAGTTGATATGGATTTGTTATTTAAAATGGAATGCATTTTACTAGATACAGATTCTTAGGGCACCGGTATCAGAAGTGCAATTACATACAATATATTGCTTAACTTGATTTAAACAGCTACACTTCTCTGACAGCATAGAGCTGCTTTTAAAAACCTTCAGGAAACCAAAACAAAAATGATACAAAGAAATAAATATAGCTATGGAGCATTGCCAGCCTTCCCCCCCCCCCCCCAAAAAAAAACAAGATCAAAGACTTTTTTAATATCCAATATCTTCGGTATATTTAGTCCATCAAACACATAGGAAACTGCAGAGCAGAATATTCTGTTAAAAGACACAAAAAACCTATGTTTTGAGGTTCTTGATGCAATTTCTCTCTGCATAAAAACAATGTATTCTCCCACTGCAAAACATTTTAAATACATTATGTTCATTCTGGTTTTGAAAAGAAAAAAATGGTCATTTAATTTATAATATCCTAATTCAGAATAAGACACATATGTACATGGCAGTATTATCATCACACATCGAGTGTATGTGTGTGTTTATATATAAGCAAATGAATAAGATTGGCACTTTTTTACTTCATGTCTAAATAGTAACTACATTGTTTCCTGTTCTTGCTAAATTGTCTCAAAAACTAAATGTTAATCTATGTTTTCTCAATATATAGACTCTACAGTTAGGAGTTGTTTTACAAAGATCTCCCCAGAGATTATTTGACTTTGAGGTCTGTACTATGAAGAGAGCTTTAGTTAAAATAAAAAAGAAAGCTTATCTTTAAAAGGATGTATCTATGAGAATATTTAAAATCAGATTTCCTTTACACAGTTGTTCTTTCATTTATATTCATCAATTTGCCTTTTTTTAATATGCTGTAACTATCTTACTGTTCAAAATACCTTGCATTAGATAATTTTGGGAAGGAAGAGAGGAAGGGAAGGAAAAGGTTCTTTATAATAAATTACAAAGGTGAAAGTACACACGTATGTTACTTTTTTCCATTGCAATGTCATAGCTTTGCTAATGGCAGCCTGCTGCGCAGCAAAAAAAACCTGTTTAATTAGAGTGCAGTTGTTGCTTTATTGTAGCATTACTGCTAAGTGCACTGAGATGCCTTCCCCTAGGCAGGTGCAGGTGGTTTGTACAGCTCATTTAGCCTGGGTGAGTAATGTCAGTTCAGGAGGAGAGAGAGGCTTGTGTCTTCAAACTTTCAATCTGCCTCCATTATCTGTGATCAAGGTGGAACCACAGGGGAGTGGAATTACTGGCAGGTCTAGGACAAGTGAAGAGGCAGTGAATCTATAAGACGTATTAATCATCTTTCCCTTCTCTTCACTGGCGCCAGCCTGTGCCTCCGACTCCCCGGCGCCAGGCAAATGGATTCTCTGTCCCCACAGGTACAAGCTAGTGCCTTTCAGGGGCAAGTCATCAGAATAATAATTACTGACACTGCTGAGATCAACCCTAACCAATCCAGAAGGGACAAGAAAAGTATTATGGGAGGGACGTATTTCCTGGACTTTCATGTTAGTATTTATAGCATTATTCTTCAGACATTCTACAATTTAATTAAAGATTTTAGAATATCATCCTAAATCTATGCTATTGAATAGTGTAATAGCATCATTAACATAATATAAATATTTAATCTTCAGTTTCGCCTTAAAAATTATTTGTATCAATTGCTGAGGTGTGACTATAAGAAAGTGCGTATTACATCATTTATGTTATAGCTACTCTTAAAACTCAGTTGATGGTACAAAACAATGGTTCTCAAGCTTACCGGACTATTGCACCCCTTTCAGGAGTTTTATCTGTCATGTGTACCCCAAGTTTCACCTCACTTAAAAACTACTTGCTTACAAAATCAGACACAAAAAAGTGTCACAGCATACTATTACTGAACATTTGCTTTCCCCCCTCATTTTTACCATATAATTATAAAATAAATAGATTGGAATATAAATATTGTACTTATATTTTCAGCCCTGCTTGCCACTCCCTAATGCCAGCCCTGCACTTGTAACCCCCTAAATCCATCCCGTGACCCCCCCTGCGAGTTGCAACCCCCAGATTCAGAAGTACTGATCTAGATGAGTTGAGTACCTTCTAGAAAACCTCTGTGTACCCCTGTTTAAGAATCACTGCTATAAACACAATACTTGCATTTCTAGCTTACAGAACACAGCACACTACTTTGATATGGCCTTTCCTGACTCCATAGTTATTAGACAGATATAACATATAATGGATACACACTATAGACATATATTTTAGTACTCACATGAGCACACAAGAATATGTATATACAAATATGACATATATACATATAAATAGGTGTGGCTATTGATTTAAATGTTATATCAAGTATCTTTAAGGATATTACATTCTAAGTTTTATTAACATTTAGCAGTTATGTAGCTCTTTTCCTCCTCAAAGCAATATACACACTAAATAATTAACCTAATTAATGAAAATAGAATAGGATATGAGCTCCTAATGAAAGGATTTTCAATCCAATAATAGTATTGATATTATTTAAGGCATTTCTCCAGGGAAAAATACAATATGATATATTTTACATTATAGTACAACATATTTTACATCACATTATATTGTACACCATAGCATAAAATATTTAATTTTCTTTGGCATTGAATAGAGTCAATTTAGCATCTGACTATCAGTGGTACTCAACTCACTGTAGGATTAATTCAGTAAAATGTCAAATTACTTGCCAGAACTGCATGACAAAATTGGTGGATTAACATACACTGATTGATGCACCATTCATGTAAACACAAATCTTGACTGCAAGAGAGTTATCATCATAAAGTCTCTGACCTTGAGTTCAGCTTGGAGTTCGCCACACACCTGCAGTCATCTAAACAATAATAATGCTAATGTATGTGTATGCCATTTTGTGTTAAGTGCCAAAAGAAGAAAAAGAAACAGATTCAAACCAGAGCATGTGCTCATTTATTTTTAAATCACCAATTTCAAAGTTTACCTACACACAGTACAAAGCAGTGGCATACACTGAAAATGCAAAATCAAATCAAATCATTGCTTTCTTTGTGATCAGCTGCAGTGACTAGCAGCCAAGTCAGCCAATCGGAGTTCTCTATTGATTTTTCCCCTGGTTCTAAGTGACTTTGGACAGTGATCAATGATTTAAAAGAGAAATATTAAATCTTATAGGGAGAAATGCACATCAGATTAAAAAGCAGCAATTAAAGTGAAAGTTTTTTCAAAAAGATAAAAGAAAAGGAACGATATATTTAATAATTTCCAGACTCAATACAAATGGCCAGTGTAAGAGGAAAATCAAGCCTAATTTTTCTTTGTTTTTCTGGGGGAAAAATAGGAATACAATTTTCGTTCATATGTTTTAAGTCTATTTATGGGTTTGTTTGACAGAATAAATAAATAATTACTGTACACTTAACAATTGTTCTGAAAATCCTAAATAGATGTAAGACTGCATTGGGAGACAATTCTTAAAACTTAGGAACAAAAAGATATTTCTAAAAAGATACACTATTACTATCAGATCATTGTAACACACATTTATGTATTGTGATTTTTCCTGTCTATGAAAATTGACAATGATGCATTTTTCACTATAGCTGATATTAAGAAACTGATCTTTAAATTTTATCAATTCATTTTTTTAACTCAGACATGTAGAAAGGGGAACCTTAATATAAGAAAAACAGCATATTCAGATATCAGCTAGCGTGACAATGCCTAATCCTGAGTAACATGCCCAAGAGCCAAGGGAACGCTATTTCTCTCCGTTGTTCCAAACAACAGATGCTGTCAATTAACTTTAAGCAGCGTCCAAGAAAACCCTTTTGTTACATTTTGCAGTATTATGCAGAAAGTGTCACCTCTGGAAATGAGGGAACAAGCTGTTTTTCATTATCATTCAATTGTCCCAATCAATCTGACAATTACAAAGAGAAAAAGTCTTAATCACTAGACACATGCTAGTTGCTGCTAGTTTTACCAGCTGCAAAAAAAAAAAAAAAAAAAAAAAATCCCAAACTTAAAAAAAGTCCCACTTAAAGATGCCATAACCCAAAAAAGCACCCACAGTGGGGATAAAAGAGAGAATGAAACATACAATGTTATGGTAGGCAGGGGAATAACCATTGGAATGAACTGGTAATTAAATCAGCTTACACTGTTGGTGCAGTGTGATTTTTATTTCAGTAGCATTTGCTGTATATAAAGAAACAGCCATCAGCATCTTACTCATTTAAGTATGGGAAAAGTTGTTCATTAAAGTGGTGACTGTAGATTTTCTGTCTATGTGTAAAGTACAAGATTTTACTGAGAACGGGTTAGAGAATGTGCATAAATACAGATGTCCGGATTCACTCATTCTGCTTGCAAATCTCAGGCTGCAGAAAGGCAGCAGAGTCAGCCAAGGAGTGGCCAAGGCCTCGTATTTCTGCGCTCGGGCTGGAGCC
Source organism: Trachemys scripta elegans (assembly GCF_013100865.1). Taxonomy (NCBI): domain Eukaryota; kingdom Metazoa; phylum Chordata; order Testudines; family Emydidae; genus Trachemys; species Trachemys scripta. The sequence continues at coordinate 100,647,192 of NC_048305.1, read as the reverse complement.
CAGGCTAGACGACCTGTGGGCTGGGAGGGTCCTCCACCCTGGGCTCCAGCCCAAGCCTGGAAATCTACATGGCAATGAAACATCCCCACAGCCGGACTCCTGCAAGCCAGAATCGGCTAACACGGCCCAGCCACGCATTTTTCTTTGCTGCGTAGACCTACCCTGTAAAGTCCACTTGCTTCCCTATATCTTGGTCACCTGCATAGTGAAAATACCACCGTTTGATCCTTTCATTGCCACCAAGAGCCTGGAGGATTTGGCTCAGGGAATTTCTACATAGGGAATTACCAGCTGCCTTGTTCAGCTGCATTAAAAACAGCTACCTGTTTCCTACCAGTGCCCAGCACAGAGAAGCAGGCAGCAGTATTCTGGAATGGAACTGGCATATAGTATACCACAATGAAACATCTGCCAGGTGTGAGTGACATGCATTAGAATAGATTTTCCAGTAAATGATATGTCAGAGACTTGACATTGAAAGTATCTGTCTGATGTAAGTCTTTCACTCTAATGCCAGTTACATTTTGTCATCTTCCCTCAAACAGCTACCATCCTCCTTGCCACCAAAATGTAGCAAAACGACTATGAATTTTCACCACCACTTTGCTGTAGAAGTACATTCTCAGCAACAGGCCAGTCAAGAGAACAGTCACAAAAGGCAAGTATGCAGGGGCTACTAGCAGTGGCAACCTCGCCATTCATTTCTCTTTCTAGCCATTCATGTAGGAAAATAAAATGTGTTTATCCACTCTCCCCCTCCCCCTTTTAACAAGTAAGATCTGAGCAGGGTACATGTGTCCCTGTAATTTTGTACAGCATCAAGCAAAAAGTAAGAAGTTCTCATATGGAGTTATGGGCCCTACTGCATTTCAAATAAATAATAGGTTTTTGCCTGATCATGCAGCTAGGGGGCAGGGTCAGCTCTTTGTCACACAAACCAAGGATTAGCTCTTCCTCCTTGGGAAATCTCCAGACAGGATTCTTCCATCGCTACAACACACTTGAAATAAGATCAATGCATAGAAGGAATAGACAATGCCAAGTAATAAAATTATCCACATTTTTTTTTAAATCTTTAAGACTTAGACAAGGAACAGCTAAGTGCATCAATAGAGTGGAACATCACACAAAAAGGGGCGAAAATGGCCAAATTAGCCATGCTGTTTAAGAAAAAGGAAACTGGCAGGTGCCAGGTTCACTAATCCTCATATTAGGATTTTAGCAGCAAAGAAGGCCTGAGGATAGATCATTTTATGAATACACACAAGAATTTTAAAATGGAAGGATACAGTGTTTCAGAGCAGGAAGAGCAGTCTGAGAAGATGGAGCTGGGGCTAGCACAGAAGGTAGTCAGTCTGTGTCCTCTTAACAGTCTGCTTTTTAATAGGATCGTTCTCACAGGTCCGAACGCTTTACTTCCCCTCCACATGATAAGTCAGTGGATCCAAGAACTCCAAGAACTCAAGGTTCTGACTTAGAAGACCTGAAGTCCACAAAGCTTGAATGGGGAACAATTGCTCTGAGGGAGAACAAATGAGGCTAGATGAGGTTGATAACTGATCCAAGTCTCCATTCCAATATCTGTAATGAAGTAGAGGATAGGCCCATGACAGAGCATTGATCCAAAAGCTCCAACTGAGTATATGGCTGCCCAGGATATGAAGAGGCCTTTTATTCTTGGGCTCCTTAGAATCTGAGGAAGCTGCTGGTGCGAGGACATGACTGAATCAGATACTCTTCTCAGGAGGAGGTAACATCATACCTGACTTGCTCATTCTTTGAGTTCTTCTTCCTTCTGTTTCATCTGAGGGCCTATATTTTTTTAAAAACTTGATCACAGATGGCACAGAGGCCTCAGGGTTCTCTGAGGAAAATGGAGAACTGTCCTATGACCTTTTATGAGTCAAGAGCTCCGTCTCGCTAACGGATTTTTTGTGGCTTGTGTGAGAAGACACAGACTTTCTAGAGAGGGGATGTACAAAGGCAATTTCATGGTTTAAGTGGAGTCATGGAGGATGAGGAGAGTCTGCTGAAGGCGTATGCAGATCTGTTCTACTGTTCTCAATTTTAGTCAGCATCCCTTCTTGGATATCTGTAGCTAATATAATCGCAAGGGGTCTGATTGTTAGAGTACTATGACTCATGATCCTTTTGGATTGCTTGGAAGAAGAGAGGGATCCCATATATGTCTGCTACTGCTTTATCAAGATGTTTACCAAATAGTTTGCCTCCTGAAAGTTCAGAGTTTAACAATAGCTCTTTAGCCCGCCGATCAATAGTGTAGTGAGGGCCAGATTTAGGGGCAGGTGACTCCGGCGGACACCTGGGGTACTGAGTTCGGAGTGCTGTTTTTGTTGTTAGTGACAAAAGGGAAAATAGAATGTTTGAAGTAAAATGTTTCAAAGTACTCCATATGTGGATTCATTTTCTACTAACTTCCTAGAATGTTCTGGACCTTTGTAGAATCGCGTGGAACCTTCCAGACTTTCAGAGAACTACATTTTCCCGAATCTTCCTGGAATGTTGTCTGCCATTCATTGTGAGTATATAAGGGGTGGGGTATCGCCAGTCAGTAAGTGAGATATAAGAACGAAGTGAAGTGAAGTGTGAAGCCAGCTGCGATATTTTAAACCTTGTTTTATTGTGTAATTGTGAAAGTGCATTTGGGTTTTAAGACTTGAAGAGTGTAAGTAGCAACTAATAAAGGACATATTTAATGAGATGCCAGAGATATCTATCAAACCCATATCTATGCAACAATATAAAAGAAATACTGTTACAACTTTTGCCATGCTTAATATGTAATATTTGATGACTTTCTAAGACTGCAGAACACAGACTTTTGCTCTCCCTCATACTGACTGTTTTTCCCCATAAAAGATGTCCCTGGCGATGGCTTCAGGAGCTCAGTATAGAAAGTGAAAAGCTCAATTGCAATCTAGTTTGCAACAAGGGGCAAATTTGATGGGAAAATATCTGAAAACAGAACAACATAGACCGGGCTTAGGCAGTAGTGATCATTCTAGTGCAGAAGAAATTGAGGAGTGAAATGTAAATGATGGAAGTCATATTACTAAGGAATTAGCAGATTTACCTGAAGATAAGGATGGAAATGTGAAGAAAGCTATGGAGAATCATCCAGTTTTCCTGGCGGCACAAAGGAGAGTGATAATAAAGAAGAATGTGGCTCACATGAAAAGGAGAGTAATGACGAAGAAAAATCTGGTTTATGTGAAAAGGAGAGAAATGATCAAGAAGAATCAGCCTCGCATGATGACAGAAACAACAGTGAGAAAAATTGCACACCACAGATCAGTACATCAGATCCTTCTTTATGGCTGGCAATCCTAAACTCTGCTTATATTGATCGTACAATTTTGAACGGGCCAGGCAAAATTGAGGATATGACGTTTCCAGTAAATGAGTAAAAGCGTCACACTACGAAAGAGTGCTCAAGAATGGTGAAAAACTGAATTGGTGTTGGCTCGTTTACTCAAAATCAACTGACAAAGTGTTAGGTTTGTTGTTTTTGTTGCAAAATATTTGACAAAAACGCAAAATCATTGCTTGCACTTTCCCGGCACAATTCCTGGCATAGCTTAGTTGATGCTCTGAAGCAACATGAAAAGTCACCTGGCCATTTTATGGCCTACTTCCAATGGATGCCTCCAGGCTCAAACCGAATAAATGCATAGATGCAGAAAACCAGCACATGATTAATATAGAAACCCAGCATTGGTGGAACATGCTCAAGCATCTGATCTCAATTACCCCTTTCCTTGCAAAGAATAATTTGGCTTCCAGGGCTCGTCAGATAAGTTGTTCACTGAACATAACGGTAATTTCCTCTATTTGGTAGAGCTCCTTGGGAAATATGATGATGTCATGCAGTAACACCTACATCAAGTAGTTTGTAAAGAAGCTATGGACTATTATTGCAGCAAAACAATTTGCTTGATAACATACCGATGAGACTCAGCAAAGCGAAGTACTCTGATGTAATAATGGACTGCACTCCCAACATGGATCACAGTGAAAAGATGTTATTTACAGTAAGATTTGTTGACGACAAAGATGGTTGTATCCAAGTAAAGGAACATTTTATCTGTTTCCAATCTGTAGATAATTCTAGTGGAAAAAACTTAACAGAACTGTTTATGAATGTTTTGAATGAGAATAAAATAAAGGTTCAGGACTGATGCGACCAAGGTTATGACAACAGCACGAACATGAAGGGAAGAAACAGTGGCATCCAGGCAAGGATCCCTGCGCTGAATCCATGAGCTTTCTTCATGCGTTGTGGCTGCAATTCCCTCAACCTGGTTGTGTCAGATGCATCGTCATCTTCTTTACATTCAGTCTCTCTCTCCAGAGTACTGCAAAGGATATACATACTGTTTTCAGCATCAACTATCAGGTGGAAGATCTTCATGGACAATGTTACAAATATGACCATGAAGCCTCTCAGTGACACTCACTGGGAGAGCCACATTGAAAACATAAGGCCAGTGAGGTACCAAGTGACTGAGGTTTATAATGCCCTGATGGAACTGGCGTAGTCGAGTAAAGCCGAGTTTGGAATCTGACACGAGGCGCAAAGCCTGGCAAACCAGATCACTGACTTCACATTTCTGGTCTCAACTGTGTTTTGGCACAATATCCTGTTCCAAGTAAATGTTGTAAGAAAGGCATTACAAACTCAGTCTATGGACATTGCACTACACTAGACGTGATAAATCAATCCCGATAGAGCAATCACTACTCGCCGATCCAGCGGGTAGTGTAGACCAGGGGTAGGCAACCTATGGCACGCGTGCCAAAGGCGGCACGCAAGTGATTTTCAGCAGCACTCTCACTGCCTGGGTCCTGGCCACCAGTCTGGGGGGGCTCTGCATTTTAATTTAATTTTAAATGAAGCTTCTTAAACATTTTAAAAACCTTATTTACTCTACATACAACAATAGTTTAGTTCTGTATTATAGATTTATAGAAAGAGACCTTCTAAAAACATTAGAATGTATGACTGGCACGCGAAACCTTAAATTCGAGTGAATAAATGAAGACTCGGCACACCACTTCTGGAAGGTTGCTGACCCCTGGTGTAGACATACGCTAAGGCAAAAAAAGCATTGAGTACTTCAGCTTTTTCCACATCATCTGTTACTAGGTTGCCTCCCCACACTTTCCCTGACCTTCTTTTTGTTGCTAACATACCTGAAGAAACCCTTCTTGTTAACCTTCACATCCCTTGCTAGCTGCAACTCCAATTGTGCCTTGGCCTTCCTGATTACACCTCTGCATGCCCGAGCAATATTTTTATACTCCTCCCTAATCATCTGTCCAAGTTTCCACGTCCTGTAAGCTTTATTTTTGTGTTTAAGCTCACCGAAGATTTCTCTGTTAAGCCAAGCTGGCCACCTGCCATATTTGCTATTCTTTCTGCATATCTGGATGGTTTGTTCCTGCAGCCTCAATAAGGCTTCATTCAAATACAACCAGCTCTCCTGGGCTCCTTGTCCCCTCATATTAGACTCATCATTTCCCTGAGGGAGTCAAAGTCTGCTTTTCTGAAGTCCAGGGTCCATATTCTGCTGCTCTCCTTTCTTCCTTTTGTCAGGATCCTGAACTCAACCATCTGATGATCACTGCTGCCCATGTTGCCACCACTGCCCAGGTTGCCACCCACTTCTACTTCCCCTACCAATTCTTCCCTGTTTGTGAGCATCAGGTCAAGAGGAGCATGGCCCCTAGTTGGTTCCTCCAGCACTTGCATCAGGAAGTCATCCCCAACAGTCTCCAAAAAATTCCTGGATTGTCTGTGCACTTCTGTATTGCTCTCCCAGCAGATGTCAGAGTGGTTGAAGTCCCCCATGAGAACCAGGGCCTGTGATTTGGAAACTTCTGTTAGTTGTCTGAAGAAAGTCTCGTCTACCTCATCCTCCTGGTCTGGTGGTCTATAGCAGACACCCAGCACGACATCACACTTGTTGCTCTCGCCTTTAAACTTAACCCAAAGACTCTCAACAGTCATTTCTCCAGTTTCATATTGGAGGTCTAAGCAATCATACTGCTCCGTTACATACAGTGCAACTCCTCCACCTTTTCTCCCCAGCTTGTCCTTCCTGAACAGTTTATACCCATCCATGACAGTGCTCCAGTCATTTGAGTTACCCCACCAAGTCTCTGTTATTCCAGTCACATCATAGTTCCTTGACTGTGCCAGGACTTGCAATTCTTCCTGCTTGTTTCCCAGGCTTCTTGCGTTTGTGTACAGGCACCTAAGATAACCAGCCAATTGCCCTACTTTCTCAGTATGAATCAGGAGGCCTCCCCTGTTGCACCCTCCTCCTTGTGTTTCCTCTCGGTATCCCACTTCCTCACTTACCGCCGGGCTTAGGTCATCAACCCCCGGCAAACCTAGTTTAAAGCTCTCCTCACTAGGTTAGCAAGCCTGCCTGTGAAAATACTCTTCCCTCACTTCGTTAGGTGGATTCCATCTCTTCCTAGCAATCCTTCTTCCTGGAACAACATCCCATGGTCGAAGAATTCAAAGCCTGCTCTCTGACACCACCTGAACAACCATGCATTTACCTCCATAATTCAATGGTCCCTACCTAGGCCTTTTCCTTCAACAGGGAGGATGGATGAGAACATGACTTGCGCCTCAAACTCCTTTATCCGTCTTCCAAGAGCCACGTAGTCTGTAGTGACCTACTCAAGGTCATTCTCGGCAGTATCATTGGTGCCCACGTGGAGAAGTAGAAAGGGGTAGCGGTCCAAGGGCTAGATCAGTCTTGGCAAACACTCCCTCACATCCTGAATTCTAGCTCCAGGTAAGCAGCACACTTCTCGAGTTCTGGAAAAGTTTTCTGGAGTATAGATTTCATATTTGTATCCTGAGAATAAAGATTAACTTGACATGGAAATCCATCCAGGTTAGGAGTGCCCAAACCCAGGATGCAACCAAACCATGACTTCATAAGTCGTTCTCTGTGAGAGACACCACTCTTTTTTGTAGGTTCCTTAGATAAAGCTCTCTTTTGATTTGTGTGACATTTCTTTCAGTATGATGACTACTGATGCATCCAGATTAGGGAGTAAAGCAGCCATTAGATTCCTGAAATGAGTAAGCTTCTGGACTTTACTTTCACCATTTTGGGAATTCCCATTTATTTCATTATGTCTTTTCAGCTGAGTGCTATCTTGGAAGAAGAAAATAATATCTTCTTGTTGTCTTGAACTCTTTTGGCTTTGCTGGCCTCTTAGATGTCATTGCAGTGTTGTTATAGCCATGTTGGTCCCAAAATATTAGAGAGACAAGATGGGTGAGGTAATATCTTTCATTGGATGAACTTCTGTTAGTGAGGGAGACAAGCTTTCGAGCTTCAGGTCAAGAACAGTTTTCTGTAAGCTTGAAAGCTTGTCTCTCTCACTAACAGAAGTTGGTCCAATGAAAGATACTACCTCACCCATCTTGTCTCTCTTAGATGGTCACTTTAAAACTATAGAATATCCAGATATCTAAGGTGTTTATTACAAGTGTGATCACATAGAACTCAATTGAAAATATCCTATTTTGGATGTCCATAACTGATCCCTATGTCTCAGAGTCAAGAGTTTGCCATTCACTCTTTTAAAAGGAAGTGCTAGAAAACTAACAAAGTATTGTTCTTGTTTTTTCATGCATCTTAATTTGATTTTTTCTTATGTTTGTCATTAGAGTCAGAAAATGAGGAGATAAGAAATGGGGATATTTCCTGCTCTTTGTTTCCTTTTCAGAAGTAAATTGAATGAGTCATCATTGTAATAAAATTCCTTTGGAGAAGATAGGGAGATGAGGACTCAGCATCAGAGGCAGAGCTAGCGTATTTTCTTTTATATTTTATCTTCATGGAGGGAGAAAAGAGGAGGTGCCTTTTCTTAGAATTACATTTACCATGGACATGTTCTCGATCAGTTCATCAACTTTCTCTCTATTTTAACCTTTGTTTTGATGTTGTTCTCCTCTTGAACATTATCACATACTTGATTCATTCTCCCTCCATCTTCTTTCTGCTTTTAGTGAAAGGACTTCAGGATATGCAAGGTGAAGTGCAGCCAGGAGTTATCTCCATGCCTGCTTAGCAAGTATGAGGCAGTTGTAAGCCATAAGATGGACAGTCTCAGTCCATTGCCAGGGAGAGCCCACAAGGGAGTGAAGGCCAGCTTGTTCTCTGATAGAACCACCTTATTTGGCTCTCTCTGGAAGAGAGAGGTAGAGGACCAGATACAGAGGGAGTGAATCTTGCTTAATTTCCCAGGAAGGGATAAAGTCATTTTAAGTATTTGTATGCATGCCTGTGGAGAAGGTTGAGGCAAAAAAGGTTGCGAAACGGGAGTGTGTTTATTCCATTTTTACCTGAGTTTCCTCCAGAAGTAATAGAGGTGACTGCAGGCTGCCTGGGCTTCTTTGGCCACAGAGGGCATGTAGCCCAAGAGGCTGAGACGGCAACTGACTTCTGAAGGAAGGCAATCTCAGAGAAACCCCTCTAACATCAGTTAGTTTATGGTTAGCTACCCCCACTCTATTGGCTCAGCATGCACCTCACCTGTGTGCTAGCCTGAGATGGGAAAAGAGCATGAGGCTCATTCCAGAGAAAACTAAACTTTCCCTCTGTGTCAGGATCTAGATGGCCTGGGGAGGGCATCACTCTGGGAATATAAATGCAAGAAGTTGAGGAGAAGGAGCTTCATTTCCTAGCCTTATACTGCTTCTTGGCTTCTGCAACAATTTCACTGCTGTCACTGGGGAAGAGATGCTGCTATAATACCTCAGAGGAGGTATTAAAGAACTTCCAGAAACCAATTAAAATGTAGGCCAAATGCTTAGGGAAAATTTTCTGTAAATACATATGGAGAGTGCCAATTTTTTTGAGAAGATGCTGTTTTAAAAAGCATGGTAGGAGGAGGGCTGGAAAACAGCCACATTGCTGCTTGGAGTCAGAACAATATGATGGTTTTTCTGAAGAGGAAGTACGAAGGCTCAGTCAGTGCACAACGGGTCTGAGTTTTGTCCCCAGGCTTCATGAATACAAGAAACACGGGAGTAGAGACTTTGGCTGTCAGAGAACAGAAAGATTCTCTTCATGACAGAGGAAGGATGATCAGGTGGTTAGGATGCATGTATGGGCATTAGGAAACCTAAACTCAGTTTCCAGTTTGGGAAAGAAAAAGAAGCCATTTTGAACATTCACCCACCCGCTAGCCCAGTAGTTCTCAATCAGTAGTACATGTCCCCCTGGGGGTATGCAGAGGTCTTCCAGGGGGTACATCAACTCATCTAGATACTTGCCTAGTTTTACAATAGGCTACATAAAAAGCACTAGCGAAGTTAATACAAACTAAAATTTCATACAATGACTTATTTGTACTGCTCTATATATTATACACTGAAATGTAAGTACAATATTTATATTCCAATTGATTTATTTTATAATTATATGGTAAAAATGAGAGTCAGAAATTTGTCAGTAATAGTGTGCTGTGACACTTTTGTATTTTCATGTCTGATTTTGTAAGCAAGTAGTTTTGAAGTGAGGTGAAACTTGGGGTGCACAAGACTAATCAGACTCCTGAAAGGGGGGCACAGTAGTCTGGACAGGTTGAGAGACACTGCTTTAGTCAATCTCTCCCAAAGCATTTCGGTTTCATACAAGAATGGCCATGCTCCAGTGGTTTCACCAAAGTAACTTCAGTGTTCTCCCTCCTATCCTGAGACTCTCCAACAGAATTCTTACATTACACATTGGTTAGTTGTGAAACTGGACTTACCATTGGTGGAGATGAAATAAGGCTTAGCTGTGAGATACTGCCTACCCTTTTTCTGTAACTATTGGCACTACTCAGAGCACTAATGAAAGCCCTCAGAGCCAGTAGTAATAAAAATTATTGCTTTTGTTGATGATAATACATGGGCTGATTGTTGATTTATTAGTAATGATAGGTTCCTGTAACAGTAAGAAGTTGTTACAGCAGAGATCTATTCCAGACTAACAATATTATAACACACAGTTTTAAGTCCATTTATCTTGACCACCTGGACTGGTTTTTTACTGTTTCAATGTCAGGGCTTTGTGCTGTTGTGGGAGAAAAAGGTCCTTATGGAAAAGCACATGTTAGTATATAGAATACATGCCTGCAATAAGGAGGTTAAAAAAGAAAACAAAATAAAGCACACACAACATACCCTTAACTAATTCAGATCTCTGTGTGATAACAAGGCAAGACAGATGGCAAAGATCAGATGCAAGTTGTTATGGCTTTTTTACTTGATATCAAGTATTTCCTTTCCAAAATTAAATCAGTACTTTTTATTCTTAATAACAAAGTGTAATGTATTGTATTTTATACTATTATAGGACTGTGTAAATGTCTATTTTGCTGCATATTTTCATATGCAAATGGCACAAATTAAATTATCTCAAACAGTAGCAGAAATTCTAGAATAGTATTTTTAATATAAATCATTATCCCCTCAAGTCATATTATAGATAGAGCACTGCTTCTGTATTGATATTTTTTCATTAAAAATAAAATGATTAATTTCACAAGTTAATTTACTTTCCCCATCACAACACCAAAAAGGAATTTAATATCTCTAAGCACTAGAATATTTAAAGACTCATTTACTGAAAGAAGCTTATTGTTTTAGGTACATTTTCTTGATAAGTGCACGTTACTGCTATACTACTGCAATGTTTTTAATGGATTTTACTGGACAAATTGTGCCTCACTGCTTCGGTTTTGCCAAGCCTAACAGAAGTCACATTTGATTGCTCAGGAATTTAATGCACATCTCTATTGTGAACATCTTGCCTACTTTGAAAATCTGAATGATGCACTTCACAACTCTTGGTCCCACAGTTTTAAAAAGGCCCTAAAATTGTACATTCAATGTCCCTTCAATACATTCAGGGTGCATCTAGGCAGTGGCATGTGAGGTCAGGCTGTGTGGAGGACTCCATTTTGCATGCGAGCGTATAATTGCATGCTTGGCTAAATATGTCACAGGATGCCACTAAGTCTAAGGTAGTTAAGGATAGATGAAGACTAACACAGTAAAAATTGATCACAAGATTTCTCCCATATACGTCCGTGTGTTGGGTGAGGTAATGACCACATAGGGGTCTTTGCATCTCTCATGTGAATTGGAGGTGGGCTCTGTAACGACTCCAAACATGCCAATATGGAGGAGAGCATTGTGGGGCTGGTGGAGGTGCCATTTGATACATAAGGGGCATTGATGGGGAGCAACCACTATGACAGCCCATGGGCTGGAGTAGCAGCTAGAGAAGAACTTCATTAGGGGAAAGGGGTGGATTCTATGCCCGCAACCCTAAAAGGGTAGAAGCATAAAGCCTGATACACATTGTCTGAATGTACAATTCAGGAATTAAAGGCTGTATGTCTGATTCCCAATTGCACAAGGCCCCTTTAGACTGCACTGGCAGTATACCCTGGCCAACAGAGTGGTGTAAATGACCCTATATGTCTTAAATTGAGATGACCCCCCCTTTTTCCATGTGCTGAATCATTTTTCATTTACATGTGGTGATCTTGCTATTATAGTAATATGATTTTAATGAGGTTTAAGATGATTATCTCTGCAGATGAATGTTAGTGAGTCCTAATGGTAGACTCTTAAGTCAGAGATGGAAAGGATCTTCTATATTAAACAATATATTCTTCGGTCACTTGCAGGAGTCTTCCCATTGTTTAACAAGACAATTTATCCCTTTTATCTACAGAACTAAGATGTCTATATTTTAGATTTCCCAAACACACACTTCACAAAACCAACATTGGGCAATGTTGGGGCAGGAATTAGGCATGCATCTCCTTGGAATAATTCTTGAACGGTTCAACAAAGGAACACACACAGCAGAGGAATTATCCCACCAGCCAGATGATAATCTGTGAGTTTAGTGACTGAGCCACTTGTAGGTTAATCAGATCTTCAACCAATATCATCAATGACGGTGTGATGAACACCTTATTCAGACTCATAATTATGCGAATACAGCTATTGTGAAGCTATGTGGAACTCCTTGGACAGTAAATAGATATTAATATGTAGGATGCATTACGTTCCAAAAATTATCACACTGCCTCCTGGGTCATCTTTACATCCCAAAAAGACTTGCAGTTGTGAATAGCAATTATGTGATTGATAGATATTGTTACCTCTTCTTCCAACACCAGTGAGCTGTTCTGACAGCACCATCATCACCCCTCCACCAAGAAGGAACAGATGTCTGGGGCCTTGCAAGTCTACATCCCAGTGGAAGAAAAATCAGTGAGACAGAGTCTGGGTTTATTCTCGTTTTATTTGCATATATATACACACACACCAGTCCTGAAACATGATGGTCAAACAGCATGCAGGAAAATCTCTCAGGAATCTTAGGCCAACACCAAAGCCCGGCTGCCAGAGAGCAACTCTGCTCTCAAGAAATTATTCTAGTCAGACATCAATGCAGAAAGGAAACTTTCCTGCTGCTCACACAGCTCCCTCTCCAAAAACCACTACCTCTGCATAGGACCTTTTATAACACAGATGCTAACATCACAGTATTTCTTTCCAAGACAGAGCATTTGCTTGCATGCTAAGAAAAAGAACTTGAAAGACTGTAATAGCGCCTTCAGATGATGCCAGCCATAATAATGTGATTGGAGTAAAACTGTAGTTTTTGTCCATGTCCTCAAACAGGTATTCCCCTCCTTCCCCTCCCAACCCCCAGAATTTATCTCAATTCCTCTTTATTGACAGTGTTCAATGGAATTGAAGGTGTCCCAATACAGGGTAAAATACTGACCCCACTGAAATCAATGGCAAAATTCTTACTGACTTCATTAGGGACAGAATTTCACCTATATCTACTCTAATTTATGCTCATGACCCTGGGGGGTGGGGTGACTGAAAATTGCTGGAGGACAGAAGTACTCAGGCCACACCCCTTCTTGGGCAAAGAACTATCCCAATTTGGGAATATGAGACAGGGGTTTCACAGCTCTGCTACAACAACTCTACAACCCTCCAGATTTCTTTAATGCTGATTTGCACTGCTTAAGCAGGGCAAGGCAGAACCAGATACAGCTGTATAGAAAACAGAATTTTCATCTAACAAGAAATGTCACCATTTTGAAATCACTTTGTTCTGATGGGAAAAATGTTCATGCAAAAAAAAATTCAACCAGCTCTACAGGCAACAGAGGTAACTAAGAAAGAATACAAAAGTAAATGGGTAGGTGTGATCATCATATAAAGGATCCGGTCTTGAAAGGTGCTAAACTTCCTCAATTCCCACTGACTTCAAAGAGAGTTGAGAGCAACTCAGCATTTTGCATGATCAAGTGTATTTCACTATACCTAGTGAATCGCAGTTTTAAGCTTAGATGATGGATTTCCACATTTAATGAATAATTGGAAAAACACTTCCCCCACCCCCAATGCATTTCCTACAAATCAGATTATCAAGGGATCATGATAAATGTGACTATACAATGATTGAAATTTAAAAAAATCCCAAAGACATTAGAATTTCTTAAACTACAATAACTGCAATGTTTTAGGTACCATCTTAACATTTTATGCCTATCAGTGTATTTAGAAAAGTGTTGTTCTTTTTTAAAAATTTGTGAGTCATTAATGAGTTAGAAATAAAAGTAACCCCCCAAAAGTTATAGTAACCAAATGCATAAAAGAAAAAGAGCTATTTAATTAATAAAAAGTGAAATGCAGCATATAATAAATACAGAACAATCTATATGATTATACCTGATATATATTATTATAAGAATACCTTATCTTTGTTTCACTAATACATTCTCACTCAGATAATAAATCATTTATTGCTGGAGAGAGTTCCTCAAATTAGATTTATCTCACATAGTGCAAGTAAATAAAAAAAAAAGATAGCCAAAATCTGCCTATATGTTTCTTGACTACCTGATGTGTTATCTTGTGTCCTGAAAGAGTAATGAAAAGGGGGCATTTTAAAAATAAATAAATAAGCCTTCTTTCAAATGAGCAAATATTTCAGAGGGATAATGTATGACAAACTATATCAGAATAATTATAAAAGGGATTTGGAGAAAATAACTGTTTATGCTAGAGCGCAATTCAATGTCACAGCATGACTACAAATAACCTTTCACTCATTCATTTTCTTCCTGGTTACAAAGATTTTGGTTGTTTGTATGAAAAAGAAGAGGATGCTGTTAGACTCTGTTAACAGAGTGAAGTACTGGAAAGGAGCATGCAACTGGAGTACACAAGCTGGATACGTGGCCACAACAGATGTGGAGTGGAGGGATGGAATCCTCAGACCTAAGCTGCACTAGCATCTATTGCAAAGTTGGCCACAGCAGCAGGATATTAGCAGGATTCACATCTACGTCACTACCTCTTTATACATGTCTTTATCTTTGAAAAGTGATGGAAGACGGGAGAGATTCCAGAAGACTGGAAAAGGGAAAATATAGTGCCAATCTATAAAAAGGGAAATAAGGACAACCCAGGGAATTATAGACCAGTCAGCTTAATTTCTGTACCCAGAAAGATAATGGAGCAAATAATTAAGCAATCAATTTGCAAACATCTAGAAGATAATAAGTTGATAAGTAACAGTCAGCATGGCTTTGTCAAAAACAAATCCTGTCAAACCTAGCTGATAGCTTTCTTTGACAGGGTAACAAGCCTTGTAGATAGGGAGGAAGCAGTAGATGTGGTATATCTTGACTTTAGTAAAGCTTTTGATATTGTCTCACATGACCTTTTCATAAACAAACTAGGGAAATGCAACCTAGACGGAGCTACTATAAGGTGGGTGCAAAACTGGTTGGAAAACCATTCCCAGAGAGTAGTTATCAGTGGTTCACAGTCGCTGGAAGGGCATAACAAATGGGGTCCCGCAGGGATCAGTTCTGGGTCCGGTTTTGTACAATCTCTTCATCAGTGATTTAGATGATGGCATAGAGAGTATACTTATAAAGTTTGCGGATGATACCAAATTGGGAGGGGTTGCAAGTTCTTTGGAGGATAGGATTAAAATTCAAAATGATTTGGACAAACTGAAAAAATGGTCTGAAGCAAATAGGATGAAATTCAATAAGGACAAATGCAAAGTACTCCATTTAGGAAGGAACAACCAGTTGCACACATACAAAATGGGAAATGACTGCCTAGGAAGGAGCACTGTGGAATGGGATCTGGGGGTCATAGTGGACCACAAGCTAAATATGAGTCAACAGTGTGACACTGTTGCAAAAAAAGTGAACATCCTTCTGGGACGTGTTAGCAGGAGTGTTGTAAGCAAGACATGAGAAGTAATTCTTCCGCTCTACTCCATGCTGATTAGGCTTCAACTGGAGTATTGTGTCCAGTTTTGGGTGCCATATTTCAGGAAAGATGTGGACAAATTGGAGAGAGTCCAGAGAAGAGCAACAAAAATGATTAAAGGTCTAGAAAACATGACCTATGAGGGAAGATTGAAAATACTGGGTTTGTTTAGTCTGGAAAGGAGAAAACTTAGAGGGAACATAAAAACAGTTTTCCAGTATGTAAAATGTTGTTACAAGGAGGAGGAAGAAAAATTGTTCATGTTAACTTCCGAGGATAGGACAAGAAGCAACGGGCTTAAATTACAGCCAGGGAGGTTTAGGTTGGACATTAGGAAAAACTTCCTAACTGTCAGGGTGTTTAAGCACTGGAATAAATTGCCTAGGGAGGTGGTGGAATCTCCATCATTGGAGATTTTTAAGAGCAGGTCAGACAAACACCTGTCAGGGATGGTCTAAATAATACTTAGTCCCACAGGCACCGGGTGCTCCGGGGCTGGAGCTCTATGGGGAAAAATTAGCGGGTGATTCGCACCCACTGGCAGCCAAGCTCCCCCCTTCTCGCCTCTTTCTCCACCTCCAAGTGCACCATGTCCCTGTTCCTCCCCCTCCTTCCCAGCATTTCCCACCACACCCTCCACCACGTAACAGCTGTTTGGCGGTGCTTATGACTTTCCGGGAGGGAGGGGGAGGAGTAGGGACGCAGCACGCTCAGGGGAGGAGGCAGAGAAGAGGCGGGCAGGGGCGGGAACTTGGGGGAAGGGGGCGGGAAGGGGGTGGGGACTTTGGGAAAGGGGTGGTATGGGGGGCGAGGTGAGGGTTGTGCATGGGCGGGAAGAGGCAGGGCAGGGGCGGGGGCAGGGGCGGGGGGGCGGTTGAGCACCCACCAGGCAGAGGGGAAGTCAGCACCTATGCTTAGTCCTGTCATGAGTGCAGAGGACTGGACTAGATGACCTCTCGAGGTCCCTTCCAGTTCTATGATTCTATGTCTTTATGGTTTAGTGGGTCTGTGTAGTTCACTGAGCCACCAGCCAAAATATCTCATTCCTTTATTGCACACCCACAGAGTGGAACAACATGTAGCTAAGCTACATGGCACACACAGGGTTGCAGAACCATCCATATTTCCCTTTATCATCTCATTGATTAAGTTACACTGAGGGCCTTTCCAAGACTCCAGGGGTGAAATTCCAGCCCCACTGAAATCAAAGGGAATCTTGCCATCAGTGCCAAGCTTTAACCCCAAGCTCTTAGCCACAGTGCAAGTATGAGTTCAGGTTAGAGAGGAAAAGTATGTTAATGAACAACAGGGAGCTGAAGACACAAAAATTCCCTGAATTTGTTAGCAATCTGTATAGACCGCACATGTTTTTGGGGATACGAAGGGCACAATCCTGTGAGATGCTGAGTACCCTCAGCACAACACTTCAACTCTTCACAGAATCAGGATCTGCAATTAGGTTCAAGTCCCCTATTTTCATTTGCACTAACACTTTACTCTTCAGAACATAATTCTATTTCTTTTAAAGTGCAGTTTGGCAAATCATTGACCCCAGTTGTCCATCCAAAATGCACTATGAAAATTCAGCCTGTAAGTATCAATAGAAGAAGATTTAGGCAAGTGCATGTAATTGCAGTCAAAATCCAAATAAGAGCATGGATTGTTCATTGAATGAATCATCATGCGCTCATGGCCAGAATTTGCATGAATCTTATAGGTGCATAATGGGTTAGGAAATGTGTAGTTAGTTAACTGGGCCAAATATTGCATGGTGTGAATCACAGGAAAGAAGATTGTGACATTATGCAAAATAATGCAACTAATAAGAGTCTGAGAAATCATTATAATCAAGTGCAGAAGTAGAGGGAAACAACACCCCATCCCACCACCAGCCACATACACAGGCAACAGGAAAAAAATCAATGACAATGTACAGGATGGCAGTATGTAGACAAGCCTCTGATGTACTGATGTAAAAGCACACAACACTTAGGCAAATTTGCAGGAAAGCTGTATCTTGAAACTAGTTTATGCTGAAAAGTGGAGCTCAGACTCTTATCAAATGGTGGGAATCAGTAGATATGATTAAGGCTGCGTGTTTGTCACGGAAGTCACGGATTCCGTGACTCTCTGTGACCTTCATGACTTCTGCAGCAGCTGGCGTGCCTTGCTCAGAGGCAGCTCAGGCAGCCCCTGCACCAGTCCCACCAGCCGCTGCTGGGGCAGTCTCGGGCCACCATACCCCCTCTGCCCCCAGCAGCAGAGTTTGGCTGTGGGAGGGGGAAGGAGGTTGGGGCACCGGACGGGGTGAAGCGGGCTCTGGGAGGCACTTACCTATGGAGCTCCCCAGAAGCAGAGACATTTCCCTTGCTCTGCTGCTAGGCGGAGGCGTGGCCAGGCAGCTTTGCACACTGTCTCCGCCCAGAGTGCTGGCTTCGCAACTCCCATTGGCCGGGAACCATGGCCAATGGGAGCTGTGGGGGCAGTGCCTGCCGGCTGAGGCCGCATGCAGAGCTGCCTGGCCACGCCTCCGCCTAGCAGCTGAGCTGAGCGAGGGAGATGTTGCCACTTCTGGGGAGCCCCTTAGGTAAGCGCCGCCCAGAGCCCACCTCACCCCATCCCGTGTCCGAACCCCCTGCCCTCTCCCACACTCAAACACTGCTGCTGCTGCGGGGGGGGAGGCGCAGAGCCAGGCAGGGAGGCTACCGGCCCTACCAACCCCCGTCCCCAGCACCATCGGAGGTCCCGGGCCATGCGCTGCTGCCTGCGGCCCCCAGCACCTCGGCCACCTTCCCCCAGCACCCGCGGGGCCCCCAGGCAGCCCCCTTCCAAGTTTTAGTCACGGGTATTTTTAGTAAAAGTCATGGACAAGTCACAGACCATGAATTTTTGTTTACTGCCCGTTACCTGTCCATGACTTTTACTAAAAAATACCTGTGACTATAACATTGTTTTAGATATGATATATCTCGAATTTTGTGAGGCTTTTGATACTATGACACATGACCTTCTCATAAGCAAACTAAGGAAATCTAACCTAGATGAACGCACGGTAAGGTAGGTGCACAATTAGTTGGAAAACCGTACTCAGAGTAGTTATCAACAGTTCACAGTCAAGCTGGAAGGGCATATCACATAGAGACCCATCCTAGGTTCAGTTCTAGTCAATATCTTCATAAATAATTTATATAACGGCACAGACAGCACACTTATAAAGTTTGCAAATGATACAAGTTGGGAGGGGTTTCAAGCATTTTGGAGGATAGGATTAGAATTCAAAATGATATTGACAAACTGGAGAAATGATGTGAAATAAATAGGATGAAACTCAAAGGACAAAGACAAAGTACTACACTTAGAAAGGAAATAATCAATGTTACAAATACAAAATGGGAAATGGCTGCCTAGAAAGGAGTACTGCAGAAAAGAATATGGGTGTTGTAACTGATCACAAACTAAATATGAATCAAGAATGTAACACTATTGCAAAAATAGCGAACATCATTCTGGGATGTATTAGCAGAAGTGTTGTAAGCAATACACAAAAAGTAATTCTTCCACTCTCCTGATAAGGCCTCAACTGGAGTACTGGGTCCAGTTCTGGCACCACACTTTGGGGAAACTGTGGACAAACGAGGAAGTCCAGAAGAAAGCAACAAAAGTGATTAAAGGTCTAGAAAACATGACCAACAAGAAAAGATTTTAAAAATTGACTTTGTTTAGTCTAAAGAAGAGAAGACTAAAGGGAGACATAACAGTCCTCAAGTACATAAAAGGTTGTTATAAAGAGGAGGGTGATAAATTCTTCTCCTTCTCCACTGAGAATAGGATAAGAAGCAATGGGCTTAAATCTCAGCAAAGGAGAGTTAGGTTAGACATTAGGAAATTTCCTAACTATAAGCGTAATTAATAGGGCTGTCGATTAATCACAGTTAGCTCACGTGATTAACTAAAAAAAAAAGTAACTGTGATTAAAAAAAATTAACCACAGTTAATCGCACTGTTAAACAATAGAATACCAATTGAAATTTATTACATATTTTTTGATTTTTTTCTACATTTTCAAATACATTGATTTCTATTAGAACATAGAATACAAAGTGCTCACTTTATATTATTTTTTATTACAAATATTTGCACTGTAAAAATGATAAACAAAAGAAATAGTATTTTTCAATTCATCTCATACAAGTACTGTAGTGTAATCTGTATAGTGAAAGTGTAATTTACAAATGTAGATTTTTTGTTATATAACTGCACTCAAAAATAAAACAATGTAAACCTTTAGAGCCTACAAGTCCACTCAGTCCTATTTCTTGTTCAGCCAATCGCTAAGACAAACAAGTTTGTTTACATTTATGGGAGATCCTGCTACCCGCTTCTTCTTTATAATGTCACCTGAAAGTGAGAATAGGCCTACACATGGCACTTTTGTAGCCAGCATTGCAAGGTATTTACATGCCAGATATACTAAATATGCATATGCCTCTTCATGCTTCAGCCACCATTCTGGAGAACATACTTCCATGCTGATGACGGGATCTGCTCGATAACAATCCAAAGCAGAGCGGACCGATGCATGTTCATTTCATCATCTGAATCAGATGCCACCAGCAGAAGGTTGATTTTCTTGCAGTATTATCTCCTGCAAATTGTAACCAAACTTGTTTGTCTGAGCAATTGGCTGAAGTAGGACTAAGTGAACTTGTAGGCTCTAAAGATTTACACTGTTTTATTTTTGAATGCAGTCATTTTTTTGTATATAATTCCACATTTGTAAGTTCAACTTTCATGATAAAGAGATTGCACTACAGTACTTGTACGATATCTTTTGTTTTTTTACAGTGCAAATATTTGTAATCAACAATAAATATAAAATGAGAACTGTACACTTTGTATTCTGTGTTGTAATTGAAATCAATATACTTGAAAATGCAGAAAACATCCAAAAATATTAAAATAAATGGTATTCTATTATTGTTTAACAGTGCGATTGTGATTAATTTTTTTAATCGCACGATTAATCGTGATTTTTTTAATCACTTGACAGCCCTAGTAATTAAACACTGGAACAAATGACCTAGGGAGGTTGTGGAATCTCCATCATTGGAGGTTTTTAAGAGCAGGTTAGACAAACAGTGGTCAGGGATGGTTTAGAAATACTTAGTCCTGACTCAGTGCAGAGGACTGGACTAGAGGACTTATCGAAGCCCCTTCCAGTCCTACATTTCTACGAGTCTATGTATTCAAGTCATCAAGCCAGAATTGTACAATCTTTAGAGACAGGAATATACCTACTAAAACTTCTATGTCCCTAATTTCTCCATCCCTGACTCAGTCACTGCAGGATTTGTCCTGTCGGTATATTTATTTCTCCTGCATCCATTTCAGTTCTACATGACCCAAGTAATAGAGCTTCTACCAGTTTTCTCTGAAGACTATTCCACTTCGCTCTAAAAGAACCCCCCCATTCGAATATTTCCCCCTAATATTCAACCTGATTTTTCCTTGACTTAATTTCATTTTATTACTCTATGCCACTTTAAGCAATTTATCTCCCTTGGTATTTGACCCATCAAATAAATGGTTATTACAGAAATCCAAATACACACAGGTACGCCCTAGGCCCTGATCTTATTGAGAGAACATGCAGCCATTCAGAACCTAACTGAGGTCAATTGTGCATGTAGGCACAACCCTTCACTGGCGTGCCATCAATTGCAGGATTGGGGTATTAGTTTGTTTCATGCTATTCATTTATTTCCATACTTAAAAGTTCTATATTATTTATTAGGGATTAAATCAATCAGGTTCTGTAAAAATGTAATAAGATTCTATACATATTTCCTTACAAAAATCTATAGAACATGAGAGAAAGCTAACATTCCTATAGACTTTTTGAACCAGGCTGTATAATTCTAAAGCAAAGATATTAATTTCTATAAAATTCTGAACAATGTCCCCGAAAGCCTAGATGAAAAATATCCTTTGTTGTTCATTCTATAATAATTTTTCTTAAGCATATTTTAAATTGGCTTACCTATATTAATCTCTTCCGCCTCAATCATTTTTATAACTGTTGTCTGTATGCCCTCCAGTGTATGCACATCTGCTAGATCCACCAGCAGATATATGGAACCCATATTTGGATCATAGCAGAATTCAAATCTAAAGAAACTCTGATACTCCATCACACCTTGCTGCCTCTTGCTTGATGTTAAAAAAGGAGGGGCAGCTTCTTGTTTAAAGACAAAATTTTTTAAAGTATAGTATATTTCATTTGTAAAGTGATATACAGTAAACTGATATAAAGAACAATCTTCCCCTTCTAAACTTAGAAAATGCTCATGGTATCATAATTTAACCTTATTAACACTAATTCATTTAATTACAATTACACCATAAATATATAAAACATAGTACAACCTTTACTACATGATGTCTTTGTCACCTTGTGCCCCCACATTCTTCATAGAAATATGCTTATGATATGAATATGGCATAACTAAGATATGTTTTATGCACGATAATGAGATCATTGGAAAGGTTATGATTTACTGAATGTGATTATCCAATTTTTATGCATGTATCAAATTATGCATGTATCATTTCTGTATCTAAAGTTAAGAACATTGACTATGTAACAATTACAACTGTGTGTGTACTTGGGAAACACCTACCAGACAGCAGGCCATCAGCCTTGATGGGCCATTAGGAAGAGAACAATAGAACTTTGAAAATGCTAATCTCACTCCTTCCTGAGAAATTTACTGGGATGCTGCATTGACACAGCAGGGTCAGATGACTGTGTCCCCTGGTACTGGACAATGTCTTAACTTGCTGGTACTTTTCCACTGTAGAGGGGTGGGGAATCAAACAAAGGATTTCTGCTTTAGGTAAATCCTTTTTAAGGCTGGGGAGGGGGTTAATTTTGACTCTCCTCCATTGTCTGCCCAGGAAAGAAGACTGCTATAAATACCTGGAGGGAAAGGCAGGGTTGAATCCAGGCTGAGACAGAGGTCTAGTCTCTACAGAGAAATAACTGGACATCTAAGATATAGAAACTCTGCATCTTGCCCAAAAGAACATTGAGGGTGAGAAATTACATTTTGTAACCTGTTTCTTGAGTGTATTAAGCCTAGTTTGCGAGCTTTCTTTTATTTGCTCAGTAATCTGCTTTGTTCTGTTTGCTATCCCTTATAATCACTTAAAATTTACCTTTTGTAGTTAATAAACTTATTTCTTGTTCATTTCAAAACCCAGTTTGTGCAATTCATCTCGGGGGGGGGCGGGGGGGAAGAAGGCTGTGCATATCTTTCTCCACATTGAGGGAGAGGGTGAATTTTTATGAGCTTGCACTGTGAGTGCTGAATAAATCCCTGAGCTGATTCTTCCCACATAGTGCTGATTTCAGTCTGTGTCTGCAGCTGGGCGTGGCCTTACCTGTGTGTGTGTGTGCTAGCGAAGGCTTGAGGGCCTGGCACAGCAAAGTCAGGGTGAGGAAGCCCAGACTGGTGGAACGGGCGGGCTCAGTGAGACCCCAGCACATCAGGTGGCATCTCGGACGGGGGATCCAATCAGTCACAGTCTGCTTTTTTTTTTTTAGTTACCAATTTAATTAAATTATGTGCTTATCCATTGCACGTTATAAGGCCTAAACACATATAAAGTCACTTCATAAATTCTCTTGACCCAAGGAGCAGATGGTTTGAAAAGCAAGTCCTTCTTAGCCTGTCAAAACCCAGTATCTAGCCATTCCCATTGTTCAGTCTCTTGACGTTGTTCCCTACTGCACACTCTTCAGTGCTCTATGCAGTCAAATTTGAATTTGCTCAAATGATGGGGTTTCCACTACTTCCCTTGGGAGACTACTTCACACACTAATATTATATATCACTGCTAGGAAGTTTTTCCAGTATTTGTTTTTTGGGCAGCCTAAATTTCAACTTCTTAATTTTGTTCATTATACTCTGGGATTCAAAATCAGTCACAAAAGATGGGAGAATGGAAACGAGGGACAGCAGTCAGCAGGAAAGGGGACATGGGGAAGGCAGAAAGGAGAAAAGAAATAGCTGCTAGAAGTCCAGTATAGCAGTGGGCTTAATGACTGGAAAATAAGGAAAGTTCCTGCCCTCTTCCCCCACTCCGCCCCCATGTTTAAATGCCGAATTCAGGTGTACTTTTTATATCCTTAAATACCAAAATAATCTCTTCCTCCATCTGCATACAGTTTGTTCTAATTTGAAAGCTGAGTAAAGGTCCAATAAAATGACCAAAAGAAAAGAAGAGTCCTATTCTACCAAACAAATGGTTTGCAAAATTATTTTATTTTAAAAGAGTGATTGCACACTGCAGCAACTGTCAGACAAGTTAAAATTCCAAAGGACAGTTTCCCGACATCTATCATTGGATTAAAAACAGCTCGGCAAAACCTTCAGTGAAGTAGATAATTTTCCACCATAGAATCAATAAAATTGAGTATTGGCAGCACAGCACTGGCAGTTCCAGCTAAACTGATTTATAAGTTGTAAGAAGAAATATTGTATAGAAAAAATAAAATGCAGCAAAAGACAGAAGCCTCTGGAAAGCCACATCACCTAAGCAGAATCAGTGAGGCAAACCTCTTGCTGTTTACTTTTGACAACCTCCCAAAACCCCACTATCACAACCTCATAGATTGCATAGATGGAGTGTAATGCACAATGGTGAAAGCAGGCAAGGGGGCAGTCCATAGCAGTAGTCAAGTGTGCATGGATGGTTAGGTCACCAGGAGGTCAGTCAATATCAGAGGCAGTCCAGAGCAATGGTTGGAGTTCTCACAGGGGTCAGTAGCCAGAAGGTCGAATCCAAGGGAGATGAAGTCAGGCGAGACAGCAAGGCAAGGTAGCAGTGCAACAAGGTAGGGTCAGGCAAAGCAGCAAGGCAAAGCAGTCTTGGCAGCAACCAGCAGGCAATGGACTGTTACTCCGCTTCCTGTTGGGGCCTTTACATAATGCAGGAATCCAATAAGTGTGCTACCTGTCCATCCAATCAGGGCCCTGGGGCATGATTGCTGTGGGTCTCTAGGCCTTTAGTACTAAGGCTGTTGGTCAGAAGCAGCAATTCAGTGCACCATCACGGTACAGCAGCTAAAGATATTACCTGAGGACAAGGAGGACCTGTGCCAAATATGGGGGTCCTGACATGGAGTCTGCCTTCTGCAAAATCTCTTATGCTGGTGCAGCATACTCCCTTAACTGCACTTGACCAGCTGTGATGGCTGGTACAGAAGGATTGGTGGTGGGGCCATGGTCCTTCTCTTCCCTGTCCCCTCTGAGATACCTTGTGTCCTAGAAGTGCTAGGAGGGAACAGTCTCAAGGCTGAGAAGAATGCAAGGGATGTAATTTTAATAGATTAATAGATTTTAAGGCCAGAAGGGAATATTATTATCATCTGGTATGACCTGCACAACACAGGGCATAGAACTTCATCCACTCACTTATGCATAAAGCCCATAATATCGGTTTGATCTATAGCTTATCTTTTAGGAAGAGATCCAGTCTTGATTTAAGACTTCAAGTGATAGAGATCCCATGATCTCCCTCAGTGAGTTGTTCCAATGATTAATTAACCTCATTGTTAAAAATATGCACCTTATTTCTTGTATAAATTTGTCTAGCTTCAGCTTCCAGATATCTGATCTTGTTATGCCTTTTCCTCTTAGATTAAAGAACAATCTACTATCAGAAATATTTTTCCATGCAGCTACTTGTAGACCATCATCAAGTCATCTCTCAACCTTCTCTGGGATAAACTAATTTGGCTGAGATTTTTAAGTCTTTCCCACAAAGGCATATTTTTCAGACCGTAAATCATTCTTGCAACTCATCTCTTAGTCTCTTCTAATTTGTCAACATCCTTTTTGAAGTGTGGACACCAGAGCTGGACATGATATTCCAGTAATGGTTCACTAATACCTTATTCAAAGGTAATACTACCTCCCCTACACCTACTTGATATTCCCATGTTTATACATCCAATGATTGTGTTTGCCCTCTTAGCTACAGCATCACACTTGGAGCTCATTTCAGTTGGTTATCTACCATAACCCCTAAGTTGGGGCTGGGCAACTGGCACCCGGAGGCCGCATTTGATCCACCAGATCTGTTTATGTGGCCTCCCACAGCCCAGCTCTGGGCAGGCAATCTAGCTGCACCAGTGTCTTGTTGCAGTGAGAGACACTGCCTGCATGTGGATGCACATCACATGATGCTGTGGCAAAAACTAATGGTCTGGAGCAGGGAGCCATGCTCAATCTGTGCAACAGATGTCACCACTACAAGGTGCATGCTTGGCAGCTTTGCTCTTCAACAGACCACAGGGGCAGGACCCAAACGCCCCTCCCTCACATCGGGAAACACCCCCCCCCCGCCCATCTCACAGACCCCCAGCCCGCCAAAGGTTTTTTTGTGGGTTTTCTGGCCCACTACTACCTTAAAGTTGCCCTTCCCTTCCCTAAATCCTTCTCAGTCACTGCATTCCAGGGTACAGTCCCCCATCTTGTAAATGTGACCTAAATTCTTTGTCCTTAGATGTATGACCCTGCATTTGGCTATATTAAAGTGGTCAAATGAACCCACAGTAATCCAGATCAGTCAGTATAACTGACCTGTCCCCATCATTATTTACCACTTCACTAAGTTTTTTGTCATCTGCAAACTTTACCAGCAATGAGAATATATTTTCTTCCAGATCATTGATAAAGATATTGGAGAGCATTTGGACCACTCACAGATGCCTGCAGGACCCCACTACAACAACCACCATAGAATGATAATTCACCAATTACAATTACTTTCTGAGATCTATGACTTAACCAGTTTTAGTCTATTTGATACACGGGCTACATTGGTTTTGTATAGTGCTAGTTTGGGAAAAAGGGGTTTGAAGCAGAATGTCAGGCAGGACTAAGCCTTACCGAAGTTTAAGTTTAGCGTGTCAAACTTTATCAATCAAACTTGTAATCTCAAACTGAGAAAAAACAAAGAAGAGTAGAAGAAACTCAAGGAATTTCTAGCCAATTGAGCATTGTACCACTATTTTTTAAACAATTTAGAAAAAATGTTGATGTACAAAATCCTCCTTCTTCAGCTCTATCTCCATCTAAGAGCATAAAGCTGGCTGTCAATAAAAGCAAGCTCTATGGGGAAGCAATCAAAAAACTTCACAAACATTAAATAAAATACCATAAGGTACTTTGCCAGAAATACCATAGCATAAGGCACCATAAATATCAGAATATATTGTGTGTCAAACTGAGTTAACAAATATGCTTCACTAACACTCACCAGGGAACAGGGACAAACAGTCTCGCTCTACCTAATTCTTAGAGGAGAAAACAGTCTATAAATACACCTACAAATGAATGCAATATATCAACCTTTTCCCAACAATTTTGCTCCGACTGGTCATTTATGATGTCTGACTTGGCTTCCAAATAGTTTGAGTACTGTAGGTTATATTTAGAACAGTGTAAACTGTTTAAAACATATTTAAAATCAGCCTGAGTTCAAGGTTGAACCCTGTCTGGAATAGTAGTGGTCGGTTCAAACACTGTCTATGCCCACAAATCTACTCAAAGTATACTTTCAGTCTGAGCCTGGTATGATATTGGATTGCACAGGGACGGATATTAAACAAAATTTGGAAAGGATCTTACAGCCCTACTCACAGTTCTTCCTTACCCATTTTCTATGGGTGAAATCTTAATCCTCCTAAGCAGTCAGGACCAAATCAGTGAAACTTCTTCAAAACTTGAAAACAGGATTTGGACACCGCATTCAGAGGTTCTATAGACCCTCTGCATCATGGATTTCTGCCTCTCGGAAGCTCCCTACACCTAGCCACAAAAGGTAGAATGGATCCATGTATGATTGCAGATCCTGCATCCATTCTCCTCTGCAGAGAGAAACTGCACCAACTTGGCATCCTGCTTCAGTCCTGATCCACACGATGGCCTTTAAAGAAAGGTTCCTTCCCTTTCCCAATGCAGGGTCCAACATATAGTCCAGGCACTGAGGCTGCATGTCTGGGTACAGGCTTTGGCCTTCTATAAACTAGATTCACATTGGAGTATATTTAGTAACATAGAAGTCAATCTGCCATGCTGATTTTTCAGAATACTTGTAAAAACAACTGACTTTAGGAAATTCGTGTCAAACAGATATGGAGATTCCAAAACCACCTGCTAATATCCTCATTAAACAATTGTATTTGAATATTTAACAGCGATGGTAAAATTTCTGTTGGATTTTTAGGATTCCTTTCAAAGCAGGCATTATTTTGTTTCTCTAACGTTGGTGGTTCCTTGACAGCCTACATAAATACTCCAAAGGATACAAAGGATTTAAAAGTAACTTTCAGGCATTGATTTAAAATGGAACAATAGTGGAAAAACATCAACTTGTACGTGGAAAGTTTGAATCATCTGACATATATTTCCTCGCATTTGCAAGCAGTTTGAATACATCAGATTGAATAATGTATGCAGAGCAATGAAACAGAAAACACAATAGCTTCCATTAGCTTTTTGGTGAAAGCACTACTGTCTTCCCCAGATTACTAACAGTCTAACAAGGCTACTTCTACCTCTGATTATTACATGAAAATTGTCTTTATCCCTCCTTAAAGTGGGATTTGCGAATTAGAAAAATGTGTCAAACTTTAAAGTCACAAGGCTTATTCAGTGATGCTGAACTCTACTTCTTATTGAATCACGGCTACCAATTTTCAGGAGCAGGCCCTGATATAGGTAGGCTGAGGACTGTCTTTAACGTATGCTGTCGTGTTGTGTGGAGTGGCTCACGACCATGAGTGGCAACCTCAGGGCAGACTTTCAAGAAGCAGGACAGAGACCCCAAACTGGTTGTATAGCCTATAATTAGATTTTTACCAACCCAGCCACAAGTGTGAACTCCTAAAACACTATAACAATATTACCATAGAGTCATAGACAGTGACTTGGGCATTCCAGCCTATCTTGCCAACAAAGCAAGTTGGACTGTGTGATAAATGGTTGTTATACAACAAAGATCACAAAAAATGCAGGTTACTCTCCATCCCAAAGGACCAATCACTTACCCCAGGCCAATTTGTACCTTAGATCTCATGCCGAAGACAACACTTACAGACCATTCTATAGTAAACTATCTAATACTGAATTAACGAAGAAAAGAAATGAGTTATTAAAAGGTTAAAGCAGGCAAGCATATGTACACAAATAAGTTATCGTCTGTGGTTCCAAAAGGTGACATAGGTGTAGTAATCTGTCAGCTCTGAATGTCTTTCAGGGCTAACCCAGGTTCTGGGGCTCGGGGTGCAGATTCTGGGGTGGGGCTGGGGATGAGGGGTTTGGTGTGTAGGAGAGTGCTCCAGGCTGGGACCGAGGGGTTCGGGGGGTGGGAGGGAGATTAGGGCTGGGGTAGGGAGTCGGGGCACGGGAGGCAGGGTCGGCTCCAGGCACCAGCCGAGCAAGCTGGTGCTTGGGGCGGCAGCTTGTAGGAGGTGGCATTCCGCCCAATCCTAGGGCGGTATGGCCGCTTTTGTTGTTGTTGTTGTTCCACTCCGGCCACCCTGTACGGGGCAGCGGCGTGGAGAATGGGAGCGCCCTGCAGCAAGCCCGGCAGGGCAGCCCACATCCTTCCCTCCCAGCCGACCGGAGTGGTGCAGAGCCTCCCGGCAGGGGGCATGGCGGGAGGGGCCGCATGGCAGTGCCCCACTGAAGCCCTGGCCGCCCCCCTTCTCTCTCTTCCCCCGCTCCCTCCCCCTCCCCCCGCTAGCCGGGGCACATCTGCAGGGCTGGGAGTGCCCCTGCACCCTGGCTCCGGCCGCGCTGCAGTTTTTTTTGTTTGTTTGTTTTGCTTTGCTGTTCTGGCCACCGTGGTTTTTTTTTTCTTGCTTGGGGCGGCCAGAAAGCCAGAGCCGGCCCTGACGGGAGGGAGTCAGAGGTTCAGGCTCTGGGCAGTGCTTACCTCAGGCAGCTCCCAGAAGCAGCATCATGTCCCCCCTCCATCTCCTATGCAGATGCACGGCCAGCTCTGCGCACTGCCCTGTCTGCAGGCGCTGCCCCCGCAGCTCCCATTGGCTGTGTTTACCAGCCATTGGGAGCTGCGGGAGCTGCACTTGGGGTGGGGACAGCATGTGGAGCCCCCTGGCTGCCCCTACACATAGGAGCCAGAGGGGGGACATGCTGTTGCTTCCAGGAGCCGCGTGGAGCCATGGCAGGTAGGGAGCCCTGCTGCACCGCCGACCAGACTTTTAAAGGCCCAGTCAGTGATGCTGACCAGAGCCGCCAGGGTCCCTTTTCGACTGGGCATTCCGGCCAAAAACCGGATACCTGGCAACCCTACTGTGTCACCACATCTTGCCACTGGGGGTCCTCAAAGCTCAGTAGCTTGACATTCCACGTGCTGCAAGCGTGAAACATCGCTCCAAGATGGTCTCCCCACAACATATCATGGAAAGGTGCCCAAGAGTTGAGCAATGCAGCTGTACTCCCTGTGGGCCAACGGAGCAGAAGAGAGGACCAATGCAGATTGTTAACCTACATGGACTGTCCTCCCTATCACCTGATACTTCCCATCTCTCACCTTGCCCCTGCTTGTCCCTTTCCCCACTTCCTGTAGCTTCCTCTCTCCCATCCCCTCCCTCCAGGCCCTGGCTCCTTCTACTCTCTCCTCTACTTCCCTAGTCTCTCTCCCATTGTTGTCTCATCTCCTGCCACCTGTATTCCTCCCCTTCAACATCTTCAGTCCCTTTCCCCACCCTGACACCTTCTATAAGCTCAGTTCCTGTGTACATGAACATGGAATATGAAATCTGTATAGAAGAGTCACTTGCTGAATTGAATTGTTTGTTGTGCTCTTTGGTGCAGAAATTTACAATTTGTGGGAGCAGTTTTCTCCCTTCAGTTACATGTTCATTTAATATGGGGAAGGGAAACAATGTTTGGTTGTAAACCAAAGGGGTGGGGGCATGTGGCCCTGGGAAAATAATTCCTACAACAGAGTGTCTCACTCAGTGCACCAAGCTGCATTATCAGTACTCTGGTGTTCAGTCTGGCAAACTGAAAAAATTACAAATGGGGGGATAATACACAGCCCATCCTAGACATAGCAGAAGAAGAAATGTCATGTTTGTGGTGTGGCCTCCCTTTCTGTCTCCTTAGAAAGTGTTTTTTTTTTTTCTTTGAGGTACAGGGACATACAGGAAGTATGTAATTTAAATAGTGAGTATGGGTGAAGCTCCCAGCTCGATGGTGTATCTTCCCAGCGTGCCCTCTACAGAACCTATGATTGGTTTAGTGTTGTTTATAGTGTTAAGTGGTTGACAGTCACTGATTTTTCATTGAGATTTACTTTTAAGCGGTGGATGGGGAGACACCACATAGCATAGAGTGGGCGTGTGATGCCCAGACCATACACTTAAGACAGCAAGTCATGCTTGGTAATAGGTCAAGTTGTTATGCATATAGGATGGGTTTTGGGGTTTTTGCTTTAATTTGTCCCTCCCCTTCTCCGATATCCCCGTTCATCCCCCTCTTCCCACTTCACTCTAGGCCAGCATCATTCAGCAAAATCACACCCTACATGACTAGGATTTGCATCAAGCTTCTGTAGATGGCTGCAGCTAAAGCTGATGCCTCCCCCTAAGACTGCTGCACCTACCCTGTTCTCTCCAAGTCTGGCAAGTGGAAAGCATCTGGCAAGGTAATTCAAAATCTGTGGAATAAGTGTTTGAGGCATTTAATCCATAGACTCTCCCCACCCGCACTGCATGGGATTCTGTGTGGGGAGTAGGATGGGATGTATAGAGCAAATAACACAAACATTCCATCACCCTTGTTTGTAACAAAAATAATTCCTAATGCATTCAAATGGGCCTGAATCCCAATTTTATTTCCTGGAATCTAAAGGGACTCAATGCTCCAATTAAAAGAAAAAAAAAGTATTCTCCTTATTAAAGAGAGCAAAAAGGCAGATGCAATGCTTTTGCAGGAGATACGCTTGATCACAAATAAGGGCTGTTAAATTAGAGTGTGACTGGGAAGGAAAAGCAGCACGTTGATCCTACAAATCCAGAGGGGTAGCCATACGCTTCCACAAAACACTGACAGTCACAGCCGGAGTCAATTTCAGATGATCAGGGCACAGTTTTAATCCATAAAGTCACCTATGACAGGGATGACTGACAGAGGCATCAGCTAGTGGTCAGGCTAGGACATAGCTGGCTCTCCTTTCTTGGCACCCCCTATTGACAGCCGCTCCAGCCCTGCAGTGGTCTGCCCCTTTTGTGACTCAGATCTCCCACCAGGCCACAAACTGCATCCACTCTTTTTGAGGCTATACAAAGAGTCCCACAAAGGACAGCCCCATTGTCAAAGCAAGGGGTTCCAGGCCTCACTGGGCCAAGGTCCCAGATTAATGACCTCAAGGTTATAGGGTCTTCCCAGTCCAGATTCCCTTGTATCCAGGGGAGGCTTTCTGCCTTCAGCACCAGCCAGAGGTTGATAGGGGAACCTGGCCCACCCTTTTTACTGGGTTCCAATCCAGAGCCCTGTGTTTGGCAGCAAGTTTCTGCACCCCTACAACATGCTGCCCTGCTGCTTCCTACCAGTCTCCTTATACAAAAGGGAAAAAGCAAAGACAGCTAAACAAAGGCCAAATCCCAGACCTGGCAAGTGTCCAGCATTCCTTCCCTTAGCAGGTCGGGTAGATTCCCAATAGTGAGGGGGCCCCAGGCAGCTGGACTACCTACAGTGCTTCCTCTGAGGAGCTGCGGGTAGTTCTGCTCATCTCCACTGGCTGACTGCTACTGAGTTGTTCTGCTCTCCTTTTAAGCTCCCCCTTCAGCCCATGCATGCTTTGCAGCTGTGGCAGAGTGGTGCTCAGGGCCGAAGTAGGTCTTTAACCCCTTTCCAGTGTGTGGGGTTTTATACCACATCACGACACCATAAATGGATCTGAAATAATCATTGCCAATATGTATAGACCTAACTCTGATGAGCCTGAAACCTTTTCAGCACACCTATTTGAGGCGCCGCAGACTCCTTTCAGAGGTATCCTGATCAGACAGACCCCAATGTACAGTATGCTGGCTTTGAAGGGCTGCAAGTCCCATGAAGCAGCGGTGGGTGCCCTCTGGGACTGGACTGAGCTTCCTGGATTAGAGACTGTGGCAGGGGGTCAGCAGCAACCAATTTGCAGGCAGGGAGCTGGAACAGATTGCTGCAGATTCCCTTTGGGTCTGGGCTGAGAAGCAGCTGCGACAGAGCTCTGTTGAGGTGCTGGGGTTGAAGACACCACCAGGGTTAAGACAACATTACAGCTGACAACTAGTTAGTGCTGAGCCCTATGTCACGGACTCCTTCTCCACAGCTAGGCTCTGAGAGCAGAAGCTGGAGACTGGTAGTTGTGCAGCAGATCTGCATTTGGCTTACAAACAATTGAGAAAAGAGTGAGTTGGCTCTGGGCTATTGCTCTGTAATATAACAACCATTCCTGCCAGCTAGTACTGTGCAGCCTAAGCTGGTCACAGTACAAAATTGCCTCACTCCTTGTTTCGCCTGGACTGCCTTTGCCAGACTTACAAAGGGCTGAACTCCTGCTCACCCAGAACACCAATGCAAGAGAGAGCACCGGGACTATAAGGGGAAGGGAGAGTAGGCACTCAGGGATGGGGTGGATCCTTGTATAATGCCAAGAGTGTTGGTTAGGTCTACCATGCAATTTACTGTTGAAAGCCACAGTCATTAGATGAGCAATTGCAGCACCACCTATTGATCTATCGATATAGATATACCTATTGAGCTAAGATATCTATATATAACAATCTAGAACAATCTATATGAATCGCTTGTATTTTCTATTGTATGTTGTTAGGATAATTTTTAAATAGAATTGTGGAGGTTTTATTTTGGGTGTTTATTGCCTGCATAAGATCTATTATTTATATTTTGGTTCCTGGAGGCAACCGAGGTACAATCCCGGTACATGAGTCCTATTGGATACAGATTTCTTTTTAATCGCCAGGGACTTGGTTAATTCTGTAATTGACTCCTCCATTGATACAATTGCTGTCTCTGATCATGCCCCTGTAACTCGTCCAATAGCAACAAATCTGCCTAAGGAACAGCCATGTAGATGGTGATTTACTTATTCATTTTTATTAAATCCCATTTCAAATGTTTTATTGAGAAAGAAATTAGCCTGGAGACAAATGAACGCTCAACACCATCTAGCAGGCTATTGTGGGAAATGCTCAAGGCCTATTTGAGGGGCGGAATCATCAGTTTTGCATCTGCCAAGAAGAGGGAAGGTGGAAAAAATCTAATGGCCCTTGAAAGGAAAGTGAAAGAGCTTCATTGGTCTGACACAGCCCCATATCCATATTTGATGTGTTCCCTGATCAGTTGTAAATATGAACTCAACAAGCTGCACTCGGCGCTGGCTGAATTTGCCCTGTTTTGACTCAGGCAGCATTTCCGGGAATTGGGTGGAAAAGCTTGCAATTTGCTAGCATACTGCTGAAGACAAAAGGCAAAATCACAGCCATCAGTGATAAACATGGGGAATTATGTACATCATCTAAAGAGTTTCCATCTCTATACAGATCTGTATAAATTAGACACAATGCCCTTTGCATCAATTATTCAAAAAAGTTTACATTACCTCAAATTACTGCTGTTCAGTGTGAAAACTGTGAGCCCCCTTAACAGAGGCTGAGTTAATTGTGGGGCTTAAGAATACAGAAATGGGGAAAGTACCCTGGCTGGATGGTTTCCCTCCCAAATTCTATAGACATTTTCATGAACTCCGGTCTGACAGGATGCTTGAAATGTTTAATGAATCACTTTTAAAGGGAACCCTTCCGCCTACACTGAGGGAAACCATACTAGTATTTATTCCTAAACCAGGAAGAGATACCACAATATGTTCCAATTATATATGCCTATTTCACTTAACAGTGAGGTCAAAGTACTGGTAATGAGACTGGAGAAGATTTTGGGCTCTATCATACATCCAAATCAAGTCGGGTTTGTCAGAGGCCATCATGGCTCTGAACCTTCGACAACACTGATATTATAGGAGTGAAATATGATGATCCTAAACCACCAGCCGTTTTAGCCTCAGATGAAGAAAAGGCTTTTGATAGGGAGCAGTGGAGATATGTTTTATACAGTACAAAAAGTTACATTTGGATCTGTGTTTAGTTTCGGAATCTAATTGTTACATTCTTACCAAAGCTCTCACATGATAACCAACAATGTGATAATCAACAGTGTGACCAGAGATAACGTCAGCCTTTTCAGGGGCACTAGGCGAGGGTGCCCATTGTGCCCATTACGTTTTGATTTGGCTCTTGAGCCCATAGGCATAACTCTGTGGGCTCATCTAGATAGCCAGGGCATACAGCTCCACTCCCTGGGATGTACATAGATGTTATATACAGATGAGTCCCTTTTTTTGTATAACCAAGCCAGAAACCACAATTCTCTCTTATCATTAATTCAAAAATTTGAATCAATATCTGGTTACAAAATAAACTGGGGAAAAAGTGGAACTACTGGAAATCTCCCAGTTTTCAAGTACTGGGCTTTCTTTCAATGGAATTTCCATAGGAAAATTGATGCAATTAAGTACCTAGGTACAAACGTACCAAGAAACATTAACCTAGTGAAGAAAAATGTAGATCTTGTACTCTCTCTCAAAGAACTAGTGGCACAAATAGGTGGCATCTTCTCTCCCCTGAGCCTGTTGGAAAGGGTTAACACAATAAAAATGAAAATTCTACCTAAGTTCCTTAGATTCTGCCTAATTTTAGAAAATGTAATAGCATTATAGAATCATAGAATCTCAGGGTTGGAAGGGACCTCAGGAGGTCATCTAGTCCAACCCCCTGCTCAAATCTCCAGACAAATTTTTGCCCCAGATCCCTAAAAGGCCCCTTCAAGGATTGAACTCTCAATCCTGGATTTAGCAGGCCAATGCTCAAACCTTTCTGTGGGGCTCTGGCCAATGCTCATGACTATCATTTAAAAAACTCCATCTCCCTATAGGAAAGGGGGGATTTGGGCTCCCAGACCAACAAAATTACCATTAGGTTTGTATCCAGTCACAGATGTCAAACTGGTTCCAGCATGCTAGCACCCTTATACCCATTGCTGTTAGTGCTGCTGGTGCTGCTGTTCTTGGAGAGCTGACATTAACTGCACTAGCAGAGAGTGCAGCATGTTGATTCAGCAGACCTCGATGTTACTCATAAAGAAAGACTTTGGGCTCGGTTCAATGGTGAAGGTGCTTGGCCAGGTTTATTACTGACAAAGCATGGTACTAGTGCCCTGGCTCAATGGTTACAAGTATAACAACACATGTATTCCCACTACAAGATAGCAGTTTAATCAACATAACATAATGTTGTCTCCTAGACTGGTACAAAGATGCCTCTCTTATAACTTTTCCTTTTATACACTGATACAAACAAGTTCCCTATTACACTCCAGATGTTGTTAGTTACCACCCTTACACCTTGTACCTGCTAGTTTGAACAAAACATCTTCAACCATTATCCTGTCATCCCCTTTTTATCTTTATGAGGGGTTGGTGTGTTTTTGTACATCTCTTAGGAATTTGTTTAAACAATTACTTGAAAACTGCGACAAAGAGTCCTGTGGCACCTTCTAGACTAATAGATGTATTGGAGCATAAGCTTTCGTGGGTGAATACCCACTTCGTCAGACGCATGTCTGGGGCTCTAGCAAGGCCTACATCCAAGTGGGTGGAAATTGAATGTGTATTAATGCATCCAATTCCCCCTGTGAGTCTCTTTGGTTGCTCTTTTCATCCAACAGACGCAGACATGCGTCTGATGAAGTGGGTATTCACCCACGAAAGCTTATGCTCCAATATGTCTGTTAGTCTATAAGGTGCCACAGGACTCTGTCGCTTTTTACAGATCCAGACTAACACGGCTACCCCTCTGATACTTGAAAACTGTGAACGTAAGAACATAAGAATAGCCATACTGGGTCAGACCAAAGGTCCATCTAGCCCAGTATCCTGTCTTCCGACAGTGGCAAATGCCAGGTGCCCCAGAGGGAATGAACAGAACAGGTAATCAT
This sequence comes from Trachemys scripta elegans, assembly GCF_013100865.1. Taxonomy (NCBI): domain Eukaryota; kingdom Metazoa; phylum Chordata; order Testudines; family Emydidae; genus Trachemys; species Trachemys scripta. The sequence goes on along the minus strand of NC_048305.1, from coordinate 100,610,655 downwards.
CAAGTGATCCATCCCCTGTAACCCATTCCCAGCTTCTGGCAGAGGCTAGGGACACCATCCCTGCCCATCCTGGCTAATAGCCATTAATGGACCTATCCTCCATGAATTTATCTAGTTCTTTTTTGAACCCAGTTATAGTGTTGACCTTCACAACATTCTCTGGCAAGGAGTTCCACAGGTTGACTGTGCATTGTGTGAAAAAATATTTCCTTTTGTTTGTTTTAAACCTGCTGCCTATTAATTTCATTTGGTGACCTCTAGTTCTTGTGGTACGAGAAGGAGTAAATAACACTTCCTTATTTACTTTCTCCAACCAGTCATGATTTTATGTCAAGTATGTGTGTCTCTGTACCATCCTCTCAGGTCAGAAATGTGCTTACTTGATTAGCTGACACCCAGTATTACTAGTTTAACAAGGCCTACCTTAAAACATAGCCTTTGGTTCATACCGTTAGGGATGTCTAGGGCTCTAGCAAGGCCTACACCCAAGTGGGTTGAAATTGAATGTGTATTAATGCATCCAATTCTCCCTGTGAATCTCCTTGGTTGCTCTTTTCATCCAACAGAGAACAACAAGGTGACTACAGTGGTAGCTGTGCAAAAGGTCTGTTCTGTTCTAGCAAATCTCATCCTCACCATCATGCAAAAGCACCTATTTGGGGCAACCCAGACTTGCAAAATTGGAAACAAACTGGTGATTTGGAAGAACTAGCTGAGCAGGGGTATCATATAAATTTCCCAACTAGTCAGTGATGAGGGCTTTGTCCCTTTTCTAATGCTAAAGCAATGTTCTGACCTGCCTCTCTCAGCAGAGTGCAGTACTTATAATTAAAACACTTGCTAATATATCAATTAGATCAAGAAGCTCTAGGATTGCCAAAGACCCCAGCATTACTAGGAACCATAGAAATGCTTCATAAACTCCACAGGTCCATCTCCCTATGTATAATTGATTAATGAAGAGGGACATATTTATTCTTGAGTTTTTTGTGAAAGCATTGGAAGGGGATTTATCACAGCCCTTAAAATAACCCCAATGGCAGAGCATATAAGGTTAAAAATCCTTCTGAGGATATCAGACTATGCTTGATACAATAAAATATTGTGTTCAAAATGTACTGGGCACCGCAGAGGTTGCCCAAGATAAAGGCCTTATCCTTTGACATTTGTTGGTGCTGTAAGAAAGAAAAAGGAACCCCGGTCCATGTGCATATGCTATGTGACTGTCCAACTGCCAAGCAGCTGTGGATAAAGACGAGCAAGAGTTAACCAGTGCTTGGCTTCAGGACCTCATCTGAACATTATATCCTAGGTTATTTACTGGCTCAGTTGGGTTTAACTCCAGCTTTGGTTCTTGAGAGTTGCAATGATCATTAAGTGCATAATTTTACAAAAATGGAAGAGCTCAGACTACAGCTGTAATCTTTTGGACCTGTCTGAATTAGCATTTGGACCCCATTTCTAGATACATTTGGATAAAAAATGTTGAGACGGCTTAGAGAACACCAGACCCACATTCCACCTAACTCCTCCACTTTTTCTGTCCCCACTGGTCTCCTCCTTTTCTCCCCTCCCTATTCATGCATATTTTCTCCTATTTTATTTCCTTTACACTGGCCCTAACATGTCATGTCTATGTTGTATTGCAGGGGTCAGCAACCTTTCAGAAGTGGTGTGCCGAGTCTTCATTTATTCACTCTCATTTAAGGTTTCATGTGCCAGAAATACATTTTAACGTTTTTAGAAGGTCTCTTTGTATAAGTCTATAATATATAACAAAACTATTGTTGTATGTAATAAGGTTTTTTAAATGTTTAAGAAGCTTCATTTAAAATTAAATTAAAATGCAGAGCCCCCCGGACCAGTGGCCAGGACCCGGGCAGTGTGAGTACCACTGAAAATCAGCTCGCGTGCCGCCTTCAGCCCGCTTGCCATAGGTTGCCTACCCATGTTGTATTGTCTAGTTTTGTATTGTCTGGTCTTGTAGTTTTGTCACATTCTAAAATTGTATAACTGCATAATTCTATTGGCGATCCCATGAAACATGTAGTATTTGGAAACATAAAAGATCTAAGACATTTATCTTTTTGTACTTTTCACTGCCTGTTTCTTTATGAAATCAATAAAAAATTAATCACAAAAAAGAACAATACATTCTTTGTTTTTCAGATTTTGTGTCCTTGATTAAATCCTGAAGAAGAAAGTGATTGTGGAGCATCAGCATATTTCTTTGTTAAACCTGAAGGGACATCCTGAATATATCCATATACTTTACTTCTGCCTGGATAGACATTGGAATCAGCATTATCTATAACTAGCATAACCTTGACCACTGCCATGCACAGGCAACAGGGAATTGGATTCCACAATTTTTTCCTCAAGTTGTCTGTCAGTTTCTCCATATTTAGCTGTGTTTAGAATACTAACCAGACAACTTAATCCTTACAAATAAGTTATTGCTTTCAAAACAGTAAGTTTCCAGTGGGAAAACAGAAACATAAATCTTTCAGAAGAAGTCAGCATAATTGCAAAGAATGACACTCAGAAATTTAAGATTTAACAACTGATGCCAGATTAGTGAAGTTCAGTCATAACCCACAACCATCTCATTGGAGACGCAAAACAAGAATTCCATGCTGGTCAGTTGCAGGATCAGATAGGCATTGGGTCTGAAGGAAGATAGATTCCTGCCGTCTATATATCACCACTACATGACAATAATATTCAGTAGCAAGAGGAAGATTTCCATTATCTGTTCACCTCTGAAGAAAACAGACAGCTAAGGAACGCTACAAAGGAAGGACCAAGCACAGTTTTGCAGTAGCAGATGTAAACAAGAACTCTCTCCTAGACATTCCTTGGGTCAAAAAGAAAAATGTTGTAATAACTTTAACCTCAACATGAAATAAATGATTCAGGAGAAGACACCCAACTGCAAATATGGGCTTTATTGTATTTTTTAAAGTGCCATAGTACAAATGGTGCTTTATAGAACCAATACACATGGATATCCTGCCCAGAAGAGCTTAAAATATAAGTCAAGATGAGAAAAACAGAAGAGATAAATACCACTATATATATAGGAAACACCTAGACTCATACACCAGTCTCCCAGATGACCACATAGTCTTATTGTCCTTCATCTTGCCCTACTCCTCTTCCCCTGAGCCTGTAATTCCTTTCTTCTTTTATTATGGCTATAAACTATAATCCTGGCTCCACTGGATCAATGGGATTTTTGCCATTGACTTCAATGAAGTCAGAATTTCACCTATAATTTATAAGCAACCCTTAAGGAAATAAGGCCTTTGCTGTACAACTTCCACTAACAGCAACAGGACATGTAGGACTAACACTTTGCATATCAGGTTGAAAATATGCTATCACAGATCTTTTTAAAAAGCTGCCCAGAGGGAGATCTGGATATTGGGGTAAACTTAGATTGTCACTTAGCAGTTCTCTGAAGTCAATCCTAATGAAAGGTTATTGTTGGGTGTATTGGATTATCCAGATACTGAAAACCTAGACTTGAGAACAGTGTTGTAGGCATGGGCAGAAAATGTTTCCCACTGCTATATGAGACATTTCACTGCTTAAGATAATTGACCTAGCACTATCTCCTAGGGAGAGGAGAAAAGGAGACAACAGTGATGACAAGGTTATCAGATGAATTATAACACAACCATTTGAAGACCCTTCAGTTGTACTTTTGTCTGAACTGGAGAACTTTCCATTTTTATTTCTTTACAATTAATGTGATATTTGGAATGGTTAAACTAACTAGCAGGTAATGATGTTAGTATCTTTTCTGGCTACGTTTTCACTGTAAATAGAGGTATGTTTTTACATCAAGATAGCTACCTTGATGTGAATCCTAGTGGAGACAAGGCACAGCTGTTTTTCCCTCAATGTAGTCGAGGTCAGCCCGACATGCTGCACCTGGCCTTTAATTTGACTAGCTACATCAAGGTAAAAACTCCAATGCCTTTTCTCCACTAGGATTTTACATCAAATAGCTATCCTGAGTAATCCAGTATATCAAGTTAGCTGTCTCAATGTAAAACCACACCTTTTGCCATGCAGTAAAGACAAAACCTCCCATATATCTTGATCTCCAAAAACGTTCCGTTCGGATGCTCAGATATAGTCGGATTTGTGACTATGTAAAAATGACACATTCTTACACAACATTGTCTGGGTCTTTGTATCATGTATGTTTAACTTACTGACAAAGAGAAGATTTTGCTACTGTTTCCACTGCCCGGCCTGCACGCCTTTAGTGGCACAAACTGGATGCTATTTTGCCTCATGCATCGTCAGCAAAATTGTCGGCTGAATTTTGATTGCATAATCTGTGCTACTAGGGATAACGTAAGAGGCAAAGAATACATTGCTTGATTTTCAGTATCAGGTGGAATCTGCCAGTAACAATCTGTACTTCTCAGCTGTCTCCTTTGCCTACTTATTCTATTTTGCACTGATGACAAAGAAATACAAGTGTGCAAAAGAAGAGAACAGACACTCAAGCACACCAAACGCTGCCCCACTACCTAAAAGTTCATGCTCTGTACTGTTACTTACACTTTACTTTTTTAAAGGAGCAGATCCCCAACTGCTATAGCTTGTCATAGCTGCACAGTGGAGAGATGACAAGTTAGATCAGCTTAGGGTCTGTCCAAAGGAATCTGTTATACTGTTGGGTTTTTTAAATCAACAGATCGCTGTGGCAATAGAAACACACCAACTCACACAAATTCTGATATATTGAAAACAAACAAAGTTATATGACAGAAAATAAGAGCAACACAATTCATGATTAACCCTGATGCACCATATGTCCTGCAACACCTAAACACAATAGGGTGCCCTTTTAATTATCCTTTAATGTGCTCCTTTGTGTCTAATTGCTGGAGGACATATGGTGCATCAGGATTCTAGTGTTTTCAGTCACAATTCTAATGTCCTTTAAATGCATTGGTGTGCATGTAAATGTATATATTGGTTTTCTCACGTAGAAGAGCCCTAATTGTACACTGTGTATCATGCTCTTACATATTGACACTCCATAGTTCCAAGGAAAACTCTGAGAAAGGGTAAAATATATTAGATTCTCATTGCCCAAGTGTATACTTCAGAAAAAAACAGAAACAACCACCTGCAAAATGGCACGTTAACAGAAACAAGAATTTCACTTTCAACCTTTAATAGGCTGAAACTACACAGAGAAAACAAAATAATTATATCAACTCTGCTTTGTCTATATTAATGCTACCAGATTATGTCACAAAGCAGCTTTGTGAATTATTGCCATATGCTACTGTGTGGACAATAACATTTTTATCTCAGATTAAAAAAAATAAGGTAATGGTAGTCTCAATTTTTTCTGCAAGTGACTGTTTAGATAGGAACCAATGAATTAGAATTCCATTCCAATGAGCATAATGTACTGGAGACAGCTACCAGATCTTTTGAATAAACATGGTGTTACACAGGTTTCAGTCTTTCTGATGAGCATGGTATCCCTCACCTCAAAAATTTCAGTGTCTAGACAAAGGATGACATCCTTTAAAGTGCCTTTGGAAATTAGCACAGTGATTCAATGCACCACAGACTCAGATGGTGGGGATGTGCCTGATGTACGCACAGTCAGACAATTAAGTTACGTTAATCACATTTTGAGTCAATTACAGTTCCAGAGAGATTTGGGATTTGTCTTATGAAGGAAGAAGTTTCACTTTGTGCACCAGTTACGATAAAGAATTTCTCAAGTATCTCCTGTGATGATCAGGGGTTTAAATCAGATCAGAGACAGCCAATATTCAGCCCACTGAGTTCTACAATTTAATACTTTACATTTAATACAAGGCTGCAGCCCACAGACTACAAACGCCAACATGCAGACGGATCAGATCCACATGGAACATTGCATTCTGGGACATGTAGTCTTCACAGACTACGCATCCATATTAAAGATTAGGGCAGTTGCAGCATGTGGTTTCTGAGAAGCTGGTGATGGGGCTCTATGAAGGGCCAAGTTTGGCTCCCTTGAGTAAAATGCTACCTTTCATATCTCTAACCAAATCTCATATTGATATCTTTCTTTAATGTGCAACCAAATATGAAAGTGAGTGTTTTCATTACTCTGGAACCAATATGATATTTGCAAACCATCACTCTGTTCACTCTGCTTCTGTGTTACATCCCTTTCCCATACCCTTTATCAGTCTTGCCTGTTTAGATTGTAAGCTCTTTAGAGCCGGGACTGTCTACTGCTCCATGTTTGTACAGTGCCGAACACAAGGGGGCGCTGATCTTGGCTAGTCGCTAGGCATTATCATAGTAAACATATGAAATAATAATTAGCTATGAGAAGGAAACTTCAAGCTCTGAGATACATCCACTCTTCCCTCCTGTTGATTAAATGTTTCTATTTCTAACCCTTTGTCAGGGATTGAATTCTGTTACAGGGGAACTTGTCCTTTCTACCACTTTCCCCAGTATATTACTGTCATTCAGAATGAAGGAAACAGAGGCTACTAAAGCAGGAGGATATTAAGCTAATGGGGATTATGTGGGTAAATTCCATACATTCTGATGGGAAACTAGAACACTATTATAGTTTCATATTTTTAATGATTCTGGTTGATTGAAACAATATCTGCTGAATTACAGCGATTTGATACAGTTGTCTGCTGAGGTCCACAGAACAAAACAACATGCTCATATGGCTTAGTATTTCCAGCCTACAAAATGGCTAATCGCAAACACACAAGATTTATACCTATTTGAAAAAAAGTACTAGAAAGTGGAGTAAGCCATGTTCATGCAACAGCTGTCTAGAATATCGTTCAAGGGACAGGAAACTTATTGAGCTTGTGAAATATTGCTGGAATTTCAGTAACCTTTCCATCTGCTGACCAATATTTCACAGCCACTGCTTTACAAAAGTAAGAGGTACAGGAAGCTCAGTTTTCATACTTACGTGACTTAGACTGTCCAAAGATCTCATTTCGATTAAATCATCATATAGGTGAGTACACTACAATGTCAGTCTGAAAGTCCAAATCCATTACTTCAACGTCCTACTAAAGCTTCCAAGTTTGAAAATTGTACTTACTATAAACTCACCCCGCTGCAATAAAAATGTGATTTAAAGTAGACTGGGAAAAAATCAGCTATACTATGGTTTGTTAGGAAATACTGTATAAAAAACTCAACAGATGAAGAAACACAAAACTCTGGGTCCAAGTCTCCTTAATAAAAAGAAAGGGTTACACTTATCTAAACAGTGGGAAATTGAGTCCGATTTATTCAGCTGAGAATGAGCAGCAAAACCAAAATATAAAGGAAAACTTTAATCATGCTCAGCCTCTTGTTTAATTTTATCTATAGCTGATGCATATAAAAAGTTTGGTTAAAAAACACAGCCATCAACAGGTCATAAAATGATTCCAAATAATGATGTTTCACTAGACCAACAGGAATGAAGTATTAGTTCCTCACTGAGGCTCTGTGTTTAAAAATAAACAGGCTTTTAAATTTTGCAGATCTCCTTGAATTATTTCAGTAAAAGATGAGGGCCTCAGAAAAATAATAATATGCATGTATTTATTAAAATGCCCCTAAATAGTTACATCTACATACACACATCGGATATACACAAGGACCATTTTTCAAACCATTTCTGATAATCAAATGTCATGTTAGCAAGGGACCTGGACTACCAAGTGATGAAAAATTTTCACTAGGTTGCCAGCTTGCATTCAAGCCAACTTAGAAATGACCCAAAATGGTTACAGTCATTGATATTTATTTGTTGGTCTCAGTCGAACCCCCATTGGACAACTCTCCCTAACAAAAAACCCACCATCACAAGTGTCCATGTTGTTGGCAGATTCTGCAGAGAGGACAAGTACGGAATGGGAGTGGGCAGTGTACCCGAGTGTCCTCTTGTCATTACAGATTCATAGATTCCAAGGCCAGAAGGGACCACTGTGAACATCTAGTCTGACATCCTGTACAGAACAGGCCATAAAACTTCCCCCTACCAAAAATCCCTAGAGCAGATCTTTTAGAAAAAACATCTAATTTTAATTTAATAATTGCCAGTGATGAATCCACCATGACCCCTAGTAAATTGGTCCAATCCTCAGTTAAAAATTTATGCCTTATTCCCAGTCTGAATCTGACCAGCTTCAACTTTCAGCCATTGAATCATGCTGTACCTTTCTCTGCTAACTCCTTAGAAATGATCTTTCCAGGTTAGCAAGAAAGCAGAGAGGTGCTGGGGCATTGTTCGCAAAGCTTCTGCTTTTGTACCTTTTCTGCAAATAAAGGGGATTTCACACACCGTCAATTCAGTTCCTTCCACCATCTCTAAACTGAATCTTGTTTTTAAAGAAAGAAAATAAGATGAATAGAATAGTGACAGCTGTGAAGAGAGCAAGGACACAGAGCATGTTAAACTATCCAAAATCTCATCATTAGTAGTGATACTAAAGAGATTTCAAAACTTTTATGTATGTGTCTCCTAAACAGGCCTCCAAAACACTCTTTTCTACCAGCTTCATAGCTCCTGATTTCTGAAATAGATGTCTGGGAAAGTTTACAGGTCTAAAACTTTGGCCAGAAAGAGTGCCTTTTTGCTCAAGCAATATATCTGACTTCATGATATAAACTACTGAGCCACAACTAAAAAACCTTAGTTAATCAAACACCTGATGGCTCACATCTGTGTAGGCAGAAATAAACGGAGTGATATTTAGAAATCAGGATACTCTCAGCTGTCAGCCTATTTCACAGAGCAAGGAGTTTGGACTAGCTGTTAGCATCAGCAAATCCTAACTTTTGGCATTAGAGAGTTAAATTAGCTACTGTGGCTGCAAGTCTGGGTTGTGGGCTTTTTGTTTGTGTTTGTTTTGGGTTTTGTTTGTTTTCAACTGTTCAAGATGGTCAGAAAAAAAAATAAAACTAAATTCCCGCATGGTTGATTTTAGTCCAGTTGCTCCATGATAGAGCTATCAAAGAATATATAGGATCTATATTACATTTCACTTCAAAAGGATTTCAGCAATCCCTAAGTTTCCAGTGATATCTTTTTGACAACCTAATTGCTTTGTAGTGGTAGCTAAATTAAACCAAATCATCATCAATGAAAACTCTCTAATGTAATGAAATTCAACACATGATCTATTAAAAGTACAGTAACCAATCTTGTAAAAAAATCACAAACACATAAATTAGGGATTCTACTTTTCACTTGATATGTATATTTAATTGTTTTTTGTTTTTGTTTTTGGCTATGTTAGGGCCTATAACTTCCTAGAAAAATTGAGTTTCATGTGTTTATTTGAATTGTAAATACAAAAAATAGTGCAGAAATAATTTTTCATTAGGAAAGAAACACATAAAAGGTTCTTAAAACATACTGATTTTTTAAAAGTGTATAATTTATTGTTGATTTAGTGTGCAAAACTGAAACTTAAAATGAAAACTAGAACACGGGACCACAAAACACATTTCCAAACTATCAAAGTAGTCCCTAATCTAAGGCCCAAATCCTGCAAACACAATAGGAGAGTTAATCGTGTATGCCCTATTGATTCCAATGGAATTACTCACTGTAGTGAAGTTAAGAACATGTTTATATGTTTCCAGGATTGGGGTCCAAGTGTCCTTCTTTTCCTGACATGACTCATGTATCATTAACTGCAGACGACAGATTTTACTGTCTACTATTATGAGATTTCATTCCATCCTTTCCAAAGAAGACCTGGCCTCAGTCAGACAGACGGTCAGCACCTCCAAATGGGATTATTGCAATGCAACATATCCTTTGCTTCCAGGTATCATCAAAAGCTACAACTGATGCAGACACCGCTTTCAGCAACACATGTTTCCAAAAGCACGTCATGCTTGTATGCTGCTCATTACATAAGTTCCCGATTAACAACAAATCAAGTTTAAAAGCTCAGCTCAAGGCCCTCAATGAACTAGGCCCAGGATAACTAAAGGATTGACTCACCCTCTGCAACATCTTGTCCTCAACTGCTCCATTCATAAAGAATAAAGCAATTGTCTACACCTAGCTTGTGTGTGCAGAAGACAAGGCTTTTTCATCAGTTGGGCCAAGACAGGAAGACTAACCTAAAAGCTCATCTTGCTGTAAGGCACCATGGGACTAGAACGCTGGCCTGTGGAGTTTAGGATAGCTGATGTGCCCACTTCGCCACCAGGAAGCCCTGCAAATATTGTGGAATACTTTGCAAATACTGCAGGAAGAACTGTCCAAAGCAGACATGTCAAACCTGCAAAAAAAAAAAAAAAAAAAAAAAACGCAGAAATTGGGCTTGTTTTTGTCTTAATTAGCTTGTGGGTTGCTTGTTGGCCACTTTTTGGCTTGTTGCTTGTTTGGCTTGTAGCTTGTTGCTTCTTTTTTTTTTGATTGGCTCCCAGCAAGCAGGGGCAAGGTGGGGAGAGAGTCAGGGGTGTACAGCGGGCCCACCACAGTCCCAGACTGCATGTCAGGGGAATCTAGTCACCTACAGTGTTGGGGTTCTTGGGTTTGGTTGGTTTTAGCCTTGTTTTGAAATGGGGTTCGCTTGATTTTTGGCTTATTGTGAAAGTCGGAGTACTTATTTACCGCATAAAAGTTGGCAACCATGGTCCAAAGGGTCCCGAGCAACAGCAGCCTGTGGCCTTCTCATTAGCCCACGCTCACTATTTAACCCTAGAGGATGCCCCAGTTTTCTGGACAAGTTATCTGGACAAACATGTAGATTTCTGGCTTGATGTGACTCCAGACCTCACCTTGCTTTCTGATCTCCCATCTCTGATGCCAGCCTGACTCTGACCCTGACTTGTGCCTGTTGATTCCGGCTCTAGCGATTACTCTTACCCCTGTTCACTGACTGCTGCCTTGTGGCTGTCTTTGACTTGTGGACACCAACCCATCTGTGACCACTAGGCCAGACTGCCTATGCCCCAGTCTCTTACGCTTGCGTGTGCAAATGCAAAAATCCATTATTTGAGCTTACTTTACCATAAAAGCATCTCTGTGAGCCAGGGAAGGAGATGGAGAAGACACACACATGCAGTGTATTTTCCATGGACTGGGAACCATGCTAAGGTTATTTTGACCATGAATGTCACTTTGAAGGCTTTTTTGCTGTGGAAAGAATTCAGATACCTGGTAATACAAGTGATATAAAAACTTGGACTGGATAGACTAATCTATCAGAAAACCCCCACCCATGATTCCGGCAGAAATCCATACACTCTCCTTTACGTAAGTTTAATGAGATACTGTGAAACAGTGCATTCCACCCGGAGAACAAAACCCTGAATTCTGCAGTGAAAATTTTGCCAGTGCTGTGTATTTTCCATTATGCTGAATGACTGTGGGTGCCATTAAAATGTCAACATTATTTGACTTTACCAAGTTGTAAATAGTATTCGCTCTACTTATTATGGCAAAAAGCACAAATGCTGTGGTAAAATTCAGTATTGAAAATGTCGCCTCCTTATATATTGAAATGTCACCCACTGTAACAAGGAAAATCAATAAGACAGATAAAGCTGTAATATGAGTCAGCTACATAAGATTAATGACAAAGCTTCAGTGCTGCAGGCATTTTCAAACTTGGTTGCCTAAGGTTAGATACATAAAACCACTTTAAAGCACCTAAATAAGCAGCTTGATTTTCAGAAGTGCTGAAGACTGACTCCAACGGAGGCTGTGGGTACCTCTCTCTCAAAAATCAAACCATTTATTTGGGATTATAGATACAGAGGTAAGTACATAACTTTAGAAACCCAGTTTGAAAATGTTAACCTCTGCTTTCAAGTAGGAAATGGATAGTAATATCATGCAACTTGGACAGCACTAAACAAGTCAATAGAAGAGAAACCGTGGACATAACACTACATGTAATGAGAAGTGTATGTGGGGGGGGGTCACTTTTATATGTCCGGGACATAAAACAAATTTGCAGTGTCATTATCTACGCATATCAATTTTTTAATCAATAGAAGACACTTTGGTGTGTCACACCAGAAGCTATATATAATCTTCTTTGCTTTGCAAAAGTATCAAATAAAACCCTTCCCAGAGATGTGGACATGATTATCATCATCAAAAGAAGGATTAGAATTTTGATGATTTTGAAGCACAGTCAAATACATTTGTCAAACTGAGCGGGATAAAATTAAGAGGGAAAAGACATTTTATTTTCAATTTCCGAAGACGGTAATTCAAAGGATGGAAGGAAAATAGAGTACAAACCATAAAAAGGTAGCTGGCAGCACTCTTCCATTGTGCATGTCTGTCTGCCAACAGATATAATATGGTCGTGCAATTTGCTGAGAACCTCTGTGTGACATGACTCTTTGCAAAAGGCCCCATAGTCTTTGCAAATCTCTCTCACCTCAGACTTGAGAAACTCACTACTCCAAACACATTTCACTGGGTTTTTATCCATAAGGAGTAATACATAAGGTATCTACAGGAAGCTCATATATTGTTAAGATTTGTAATCATTGTGAGATGCATGTATGGGTAATATGTAAGAAACAATGTATTTATATTGAAAGCACGTTTTATGGACTTGGGGTAGAAATTAGTTACCAAGAGGTAATGTGTCTCGGTGATGAAAAGCAAGAGGGAGTTGTAGCCCTCCCTAATCAACCTGCAGGGTAATGCAAGGTTCTAATTCATACACTTGCCACATCCAGAACAGTTAATGGAAAACCACTAAAGACAATTGCAAACGATCAAAACTACTTGGAGGTGAAAGGGAACATTATAGCAGGCAGGAGATTGTCCTAGTTATGAATAAAGACAAAAAACTGATCCAGTATAACAGAGTGTAGAGAAAGACACTCTGTATCCATTCACTGAGGAAAGCAGGGGGCTTTCATGAACATTTGGATCCTGGTTCTCATGAAACCAGCCAGCTCTGCAACGGACTGAACTTGGAGTGCAGGAAGTCTACTTTGTTATATAAGAAAGCTAACTATTGATAAGTGTAGACCCAAGTTCACATTTTATGATTATGTTTTGTGTTACCGGTTATTTCCATTTCTTTCACTCATTTATAGTTAAATCTTTATTCTTAAACCTTTTGTTTTATTATAAGTGCTCATGAGAGCTGTGTGGATTACAGGAGTGGGGGTTTAAGGTAAAACTGGTAAACTAGTGTACACTGCACTTTTGGGTGCAGAGGATCTTGAATTTTTGTGAAAAGTCAGTGTCAGGGGCTCGATACCACAGGGGAATGATTCATATGGACTCAGGCATTGTGTGCACCTATTGTGAACCTACAAGTTAGGATTCCATAGCTCAGAACAGTGTTTAAGGGTCTGAAAAGCTAGTGGTGTTAGAGAGCTGACATCCAGTTACTACAAAGAAATAATCCCTCTAGCTGGTGGCAGGAGGTAACAGGTGACTCTCAGTCCTAGGTGCCCAAGAATCATCACACCCTGCAATATTTAGCCACGGTTTCAGTTAGGAGAAAATGACACTCTGAATGCCTTTTGTCAGTGGATATCTGAATTTCAACTTTACTGAGCTATTTTGTTATCTAGGTGACAGCTACCTAATGAAACAGCATTTTAAAAGCATAAAGTGAAAAGTCCATACTGGATGTTATTAGTGCATCATTTCTTTCATGTGACTGATAGAAAGCAATAACTGCTAAATGACATCAATCAAATGTAATGATTTGTTATTGGTTCTGTCACTTGCATTTAAGTGTTAGTCTCTCTCCCTGTGTTCTGCTATTCACAACTGGGGACCACATAGCCAGTGTCTGTCATTCTGAGGTTATCTTTGAACGGTCATTATCTGAAGTCATATTTATACAGTATAGCTCGTAAAATACCTTCTTCTCACTCATCAACGCTTTCCAGTGCCATGTCAGTGCTGGACAGGATATTGTACAAAGGATTCTGACTAGTTAAATTGGCTGGGGAGATGTCAAAGTCATCTTGTGGAAATCAAATGGATGTATTTATCTGCAGACAAAATAACTGAACATATATTTATTGTTGTTTTGATTCAGGCTTTTTAGATTTTTTTCAGGAATGGAATGAACAGAGCACGTTTATCCTAGACAGCAATGCATACACTAAAAGCAATATTATCAGTATCCTACAATAGAAAAAAATATTTAAAATTAAATCCAGATGTTACATGATAAAAATATACAAGTGCAAAAAGAATGTTATCATACTAATCTCTATGTTATAAAGCACCCACAGTATAACTTTATATTTAATAAAAGAGATACTATAAAAGTTAAATGCTTTTTAAAAATATCTTCAGGATTTAGTAATTGGAAGGCTCCCAAAGCACTTTTTGTATTTCATGCTGAGATGCACAGAGAGTTGTTCATATTTAATTGAAAACGTGTTAACATTACGATTTCAAAGGGATCCAGAGTAATGGGAGTTTTCCTAAAAATTCAAACCCTGGCTTTCAATGTTTCCTGTTGCACAGGAGAAAGATCTCATTTTAATGGAATAAATTGCAGAAAGGGACCTAAAGAGGACAATTTCTTCATTCTTCAGTGAAACTGGTGGGAAGTAAAGCGGGGTATAATTAATATTTTAGCTTCATTTTTTAAAACTTTTAAAGATTAATGCTCTCATCCTGCTGCATTTCACTGTACACTTGATCAAAAGAGAAGATTACTCACCCTGTGCAGTAACTGAGGTTCTTCAAGATGTGTGTCCCTGTGAGTGCTCCACGGTAGGTACAGCAGCACCCTCTGTCCCTGGGATTGGAGATCTTCATCAGCAGTGCCCATCAGACCGCACATGCACATCTCCCCCATCTCACACCGTGAGCGGGATGTATATATAGTTCTGTGCAGTCCGACCACCCCCCCAGTTTCTTCTCTGCCGCAGAGCTTATGTTGAGGAGGACGGGCCGTGGCGCACCCTTAGGGACACACATCTCGAAGAACCTCAGTTACTGCACAGAGTGCGTAATCTTCTCTTCTTCGAGTGACGACCCCGTGGGTGACTAGAAAACAGTGCCCCAGTTGGAAAGCTGGGGCTTCAGAGCGGCATTTACTGCAGATGATAGGACAGTATGTCCTAGGAGATTATTTGCAGCATGAGTAATGGCAGAGTGATGGGCAAGAGTGTCCGCTGATGTCCATGTGGCCGCTTTGCAAATATCAGCCATCAGGACACTATTGAGAAAAGCAATGGAGGTGCAGAGTGAGTGGGTGGAATGTGCTCTAGTTCCAGGAAGAGGTTGTCAATTGTGTAATTGGTAGAACAGATGTATACACTGCAAGATCCACTTGGAAAGACATTGCTTAGAGATGACTGCGCCCTTGGCTCTTTCAGTTGTTGAAAGGAATAAGCCTGGCAATTTTCGGAAAGGTTTAGTTCTGTCCAGGTAGAAAGCTAATGCTCATCTGACGTCCAGGGTGTGCAGGGCTGCCTCTTGTTGGTTGCTGTGAGGGACTGGTTCTATGGTTCCCAGTTGCAGAAGATGATTTATTTCTTATTGTAGAATGGGTTCATGAGAGAGGTCCCTGAAGGAGGACGGGAAGGGATGGTGGCGGGGTGGGATAGATAGGAAAGGGATGGAGTATCCTTCCGTGATTATCTCTAGGACCTACTGCATGGGCGGTGGGTATAATAGGCCAGGGGAGGCTCCTGGTGCGGCCACAGGACCCCCAGTTGCGAGGTTTTGGGAGGAAGCTTTTGCTTTATTATGCCCTATGCATTCATGGGTTCATCAGTAATCTCCCTAGACTCCAGAGAGATTTCTGATGAACCCAAGAAGCTGAGTAGCAAATACCATCTCCTCAGCCATCCTGGAACCTGCATGGGCATATCGAAAGCTTCTTCCGGACGAGACACTTTTCCCCAGGGTGGCTTGGGGTGTGGGGAGGGGAGGCATGACGTGTCTGCGACTGGCTTGAGGCACATCCAGGCAGGTGGAGAGGCGGGACGCGCTTGGGCCTCCAGCTAGCCTGAGGCTCTTCTGGCCAAAGGGGTGTGTGTGCTTGGGCCTCTGGCCACCCCAGGGCTCCCCGGCCAAGGGGGGGCGCTTGGATTTCTGGCCGCAGGGGGGAGGGCCGGGGTTCTCGAGGCTTCAGCCTCGGCAGGGGGGCAGAGGGGGCTAGACTCCCCAAAGGGGGGCTCCACCTGCTGCCCATGACCCACTGGTCTGAGGTAATTAGCCTACATGATTGACAAAACAAAGAATAGGTCCCCAAACTGGTGGGATGTCAAAGATGGTTGGTAGGGCTGGAATAGAGAGAGGCTTCTTAGGGCCTCAATCACACTTTCAAAATTATTGTTTGGCTGAAGATGCATGAAAGGTAGCCCCTTGAGGAGTTGTCTCTCTACATTTGGTAGGGGGCTTCTGTCGCCAGCATCATAGTGCCGCTGGGAAGTGTATTGTGGTGGTCAGGATCACAGGGGAAGATAGTATTTCCCTGGGTGCCTCTTTGGTGCTGCTGTGTGAATGATGAGAGAGTAGAGTAGCAGCTTGGCAGACTTTAAGGGAGTGCAGCGATTCATCCGTACACTCCACGAATAATTTGGGGCCCTCAAAGGATAGGTCCTCCACAGTGGTTTGTACCTGAAAGCCAGAGAGGTGCAGCCATGACGCCTGTCTCATGCAGTTGCGATGCAGTGGGCAGCAGAAACTGTAGTCTAAAGGGGCTTGTAAGGCTGTACAGGCCAAGAGGTGTCCCTGAGATATGAGCGCCTGGAGTTGCTCTTTATTATCCTTAGGAAGGTCTTGGCAGAGTGTCTGTATTTTAGAATAGTTATGGGGTAGTTATATTTGACCATAAGAGCCTCATAATTAAATATGCAAAATTGGAGCGTGGTGGGAAAATAAATCCAATAATTTCCAGTCTCTCTCCCAGACAGCGAATGTACTCTGGGTGGCCATCCATTGCTGGAAAGGCGACCTGGCAAGAGACGCACCTCTTAAACCTGGGAGATCCAGGCATAAAGGTGAGGGGAAAAGCTTCCCAGTTGGGAAGGGTGGGAAGTGGGGAAATGAAAACCTAAGCTATTGAGTAACGAGTAGGGTTAAGTGAAAACAATTATTTTTTAAGATAGAGGAAAGAAGAAGAAAGTACTAAACTTCACTAAAAGTGACAGGTGAGGCACTATATAAGCAGGCAAAGGGAGAAGTGGGCCCTGATGTGGATTCCATCCCAGACCAAAAGGCAGTAGAAAAGGAACTAGGGGACAGTCAGACTACAAAGCGCTATAGATATGTCCCCCTCACAGCGCGAGATGGCGGAGGTGGGCATGTGCAGTCCGACGGGCACTGCTGATGAAGATCTCCATTTCCAGGCACGGAGGGAGAGGGGGGCACCACTGCACCTAGAGTGGAGCACCCATAGGGACATCACTCGAAGAAGAAAGCATTGATTTCACTAAAGTTTAGATCCTAATAATTAGATCAAGACAATTTACAAATACTTAGCAATGCCATTGTCCTTTGAAATCCTAAAGAAGAGTAACATTTCCCCCTCCCCCACAATGTTTTAAAATTCTTGCCTGTGGCAGAATCGCACATACCTCTAACGCTAAAATAACTCCCCTTTCCTTAATGGACCATTTTATGAAGCATGCTTTATTACTGTAACTAGAACAAGAAGGATATCATACAAATCACTGCAAGAAAGCATATATTTTATCTAGGACTTCACTAAATATGCATATATGTAATGGGAATACAAACAAAAGCTCTGATTCTGCAAAGGAATCCACCCACATAGATGCTTACACCTGCACATAATCCCATTGTGACCATGGTAAGAGAATTCCTGTGTAGAATCAGGATCAAAGCTCCCAACATTGATCACTGACTCCTTTTTAAGTATAGCTGATTATTACACCACATGAAATCCATTATAGATAATCATACTTTACGACGGCTAGCTATTATTCACTTAATATTTTTTAAAGTTTGGCTAAGTCTAAGATAAGCTTATTCATAGAAGATTATACTGACCAATATATACGTTAGCAGTAAAATTGGTCCTCCAATTGGCTGAAACCCTAATAGGTCTGTTCCCTAGGCCAATCAGAATGCATTAGATCAATAATACCACTGGGAGCAATTGACATTCAGCAGCACCACCATCCATAAATTAAATGATTACATCTGTGCCATTTATTCTTTATAATGTAAACAAAGTTATGGTAATGGAACATTGTCGCAGGATCAATGTCCCCTGCTTAGAAAATAAATTCCTCAACACTTATGCAGCAGCAGGAGATCAGTATTGTACACCAACATTTTACTCCATTCTCTCCTAATTACAGCAATGTCGGTTTGCGATGCTATGGTGAAGAATTGCCGAGTTTCCTTTATAACACATTTCCCTACCTTTTATGCTTTACTGGAGGCAGGTGCTGTTTTATCAGAGCACAGAATGACAATGAAACATTCGTATGAGGTGAAATTCACCCAGGATGCAGAGTGCCAGCAGAGGACACCCCATACCTCTTAAGCCAAACCTAGGTGCTGCATGGTGAACAGCAAGGGAGAGGCCATAAGGTTACACATAAGTAGTAGTCACACCTGCATGTCACAGGAAAGGCTTCCACATCAGTGACACTTAGACTAGTTAGAAGGTCAGTAATTGGGGCAGGTCAGTTATGTGAATCCTATGTCATCAATATAATGTGGCCATGTCATGTTGGTCCAAGCCTTGGGCAGTGATTTCTATTGTTTCACCTATTACTAAACAAAAGGGCATTTAATAATTCCTTCATTCAGACCTGACTGAAAGGTAGCGAGCACATCCATCAGCTGCAGTGAAGTCTGTGATTGCCAACAGATTAAAGACAACACTTGTTGCACCTCCAACACAATATTAACATTTCAATCTCTCCACTGCAAATATTCAACGCATACAAGATTTCATGCCGAAACTGATTCTTTAAGCTGATGCATTACAGCTTACAGCTGTAATGGCCTTTAGAATAATTAATACACATTTTCATCTTGGGTAAATTCATATTAACTCAAAAAATAAGTTACAGGTTATAAAGTCAAGCACTCAAAAGTTAGGAAATGTTAGAATTTCCTGTGGAACCTTAATTCACCCCCCTCTGTGCACTATGATACAGTCTTTAATTACATGATCACACATTTTTTTCTAGGAACCCCATGCAGGACTATTACCATCTTACACATTTTATATCAACTGAAACATTCATGTTTCCCTCAAAGAACAAAATTATAGTAGTCATTTAATCTAGGAGATGTAAAAATAAATAAATCCAAAACCTCTCTTTTGATACACTATGGTAATTTTATCTCTTCCCTCTGTTTGATCTTATAAAAAAAAGTCAAATAGGTTCAACTGCCATACATCATAGTGGATTGTAAAAATGATCTGATCTTCGAAATGTCTAAAATTGGTGACGTGCTATATTCCTTCCTAATTTCAGATTTATGTTCAGTATATTTTGTAATTTCATGGATCTAATGGTCTCTCTGACGTGTGAATAGCCATAAGGACATTTAAACATATAAATTACATATCAGTAAATTTTCATATCAAAAGAGAGTTTCCTATGTGTTAATACTTGATTAAAGTAGATATCTTACATCATACTGTTACAATTATTACATATATTAAGCAAAACTCCCAAGTGTAGATAAAATATGTTCTCTTTTTATATAATCAATAGAATCAGAATAGATCAACCATCATATACATTCTTAGTTCTCTTCCAGGAAATCAATGGCAGTTCCTTAAATAAACAAATTGTTCATCCAAATGATGCCAATCTAGATGTCATGCTCCAAAAAAGGAGGTCAAGTTCAATCAGACAGATACATTAAAGCAAGTGAAACAAAATATTTTGATTACATTCAGGATACCAAACCTGACCCTGCAAGAGTGGCAGCATGAAACCTTGGGAGAATAATGTTGAGCTATAAAAAAGATATTAGTGAAGGTGGTTAACATTGTCAAGTTTGTGTCACACTGTAACAAGGCCCAGGCCTTGGTGTGCGCTACAGAAACTCTCTAGCAGTTCTTTTCAGGGCATGTCCCAGCACACCTGTTACAGCCCTTGGACACTTTAAAACCAGGACCAGTGGTTGTAGGGCATATGACTTCCAGGAAGCCAGATATAAGACTTCTTGCTTTCTAAGCAAGGGCAGCAAACAGGCAGTCAGGGAAGTCCTGGAAGGGCTACATAGTGGGGGAAGGAAGAATCCTACACCTCCCAGCTAGCAGAAAGCAAGGAAGTCTCAGTTGCTAAACTCTTCATATTACCATGAGCCTTCTGCATCTTCTGATACTTAATAACATGTAAAAATTCACCCTGAAGAAGAGGGATTTAGAACTTAACTTGAGCTTTATTTGGACTGTCCCAGAGTATGAATCTGTCCGCCTGCTCACATGCACTCCCTTTCTTGCTCACACACAGTCACGTATGTTTTACAACGTCTCCTAAAGTAGGGCTGACTTTGCAGAGACATGACCAATGAGACCTTCTCAAAAATTCATATAACAGAAGTGAAGGCACTTTGGCATACTAGGATATAAACAAAGAGGATGCACCCAAGTGAGGAGTTGGGTCTGAATCACTGGAAGAAAGGAAGCAAGTGGTTTATGTATCCACGTCACAGAAATGCATGCATTTGTGTTTGGTTGTGGGAACTTCCATCGATGGATGTATGGGAGAAAAGTTACAGTAGAGTCAAACCACAACTCTTAAGGGACAATCAAGGAAAAAGTCTGCTGCAGAAACACCAAGGTTGCACAGAAAGATATTGCACCTGAAGCAATATAATACTGTATTTAAACACAAACCAGGAATGGTTACACCAGTTGCTAGCTTTAATCATATTATTTCTGGCAGGGTTTTAGCCGCGTCCAGTTTATCTGTGACACAAAGAAGTTGACAGAATTAAGGGTTGCAACAAGCCCATTCCCCACTTATTATTTATTAGTATTACCCGTAGCACCTTGGAGCTCCTGTCATGGACCAGAACCCCATTGTGCTAGATGCTATACAAATACTGAACTTAAAGACAGTGTCTGCCCCAAGGAGCTTAACCACAGTGCTGGAGATTTTCATTCCTAGTTGTCCAAAAGAAAAACATCAGTGTCTGCCACAAGTGAGAATTCTCGTCATTCCATTATGAACTAACAGTTATGAATAATCCAGTCTTTAAAAGATTAAATACACGCAGCTCACTGATATCTGATATGATTTAAGAAGATAAGAATGGCTGTACTGGGTCAGACCAATGGTCCATCTAGCCCAATATCCTGTCTTCTGACAGTGGCCAGTGCCAAATACTTCAGAAGGAATGAAACAAACAAGGAGTTAAGGCACATCACCAGGTGGTGACATACCTCAGAAATGTTCCTCTCAGGCAGGAGGTAACAGACACCTATCTCCCTGGCTGGTCATTTTGGTATTGTGTATTGTATGCCTCACATTGAAGGCCTATTTGCACACCCAGACAAAGAATGGGACTGGTATATCTTGGCGGTGGGGAAGAATTACTCTGGATCCTTCTCCTAGGAAGCAAGCGGCTAGTGGGCTTGTCTCGTGAAAGAAGGGTCAGAGCCAGCCTGGCTGTAAAGTGCTGCATGGATTTGGGGTGAGCAATACTCTACAAGGCAAGAAAATATTGTGTGAATTAAATCTAGGCTCTAGAATGTGTTATAATTGTATTTTATATGTGACCATTTGTTTCCAACACTTCTACTTGCTATTACCTAAATCTCTATGCTTCGTTAAATACATTGACACTTGATTTCACTATAAACATATATATGCCATGTGGTAAGCATCGTGGTGATCTGAGGTGGAACTGGTAAGCTGGGGTGCACTGCTTCTTTGGAAGCAGTGAATCTGTGAATACTGCAATTTTCCAGTGGACCAGGGCAGGACACTCAAAAGAGACACTCAGAAAGCTCAAGAGTTGGGCTATGCCAATTGCTAACCTGTAAAGTAACAGCGGGGTCTGTGAGGCCTAGAGGGGAGCGCTTGTACTGCATGTGGAGTAGGGGAGCTGACCCATAGCGGGCACAGACAAGGCTTCCTCATGCTAAGGTCAGGTGGTAGCAAGGGGCCTCACAACCCTGGGTACATCTAGGAAGCGTCAGACACTCAGATTTAATAAAGCACTTAAGCACTAATTTAACCTTAAACAAATGTTTAAATATCGTTGGAATTAATGGGATTTAAATATGCTTTATGTTAAGTATGTGATTAAGTGTTTTGCTGATATTGGGCCTGCATGTACAAATAGAGAGAGATTTTAGTGTCCAATTTACTTACAGAAGTGCTTGTCAAACTCTGAGGAGCCTACAGTCCCTCATGCCATGCCATCTCACCCATGCCCAAAGGTGACATCAATTTTTTACATTAGATAATGAAAACTATCTGTTTCCCGTGGATGATTAAAGTTGTTAGTTTGAGCTGGAGAGACAGAGAAACATTTAAACTTCTGCAATTGGTAAACAAAGGCATTTTTCACTTCTCTCTAGTGATTGGCCCACAGAGGATGAAAGTCCTAATGCTGCTACAGAGTCTCATATAGTTCAAGTGCAAGGGGCCTATATTTCTGGAACTGAAGGTAATGGGTCCTATTCTTGCATGTGTTGCCTGCCATGGGAAGAGATCAAGGAATGGGATGTTGTGTGGGTGCATCACATTGAGTTCAACATTACTCTGATGCTGGAAGTTTCAGTACAGACATCATTCAGCTGTAATGGTAACACTCCAACTCTGTATCCTAGTGTGACATTGTGCAGTCTATATGGTTTTATAAAAACATGATAAGTGACTATAATGTAACTGGGATAGTTTTATAAAGATTTGATAATAAGGGAATATAATGCAACTGGGATATGCTTCGTGCAAAAGGTCTCTTGTAAGGTATCATTACAAAGCTCATAATCTACTGAGTGTGATCATCCTATTTGTAGAAATGTACCACTCTTGTATCTAAAACTAGAAATATAAAACAACTCTGAGGGCCTATTGTAATTATGTAAAATGTGGGCCATTAATGATGGTTTGGAATCTTGATGGCTCCCATTAACCAGGACCATTGTCTGCAGATGGCTGTATTTACCTGTTAGTCTTCCTGTATATGTGTGTGCTGGCAAGTGGGCAATGAAGTCTTGCAGTGACATGTGATCATGTCACCTGAACTGGAATCCATCTTTAACCTGGTGCTTTTCCAGTGAGGGGGGGTGGAAACCCAGAGGGACAAAGGGTTCCCGCCTTATGCAAATTATATAAAGGAGTGGAAGAGAACAAAAGGGGAGAGGAGCCATCATGAAGAATCCCCTAGCTATCACCTGAGCTGCAACAAGAGCTGTACCAGGAAAGAATTATGCCCAGGCCTGGAAGGTGTCCGGTCTGAGAAAAAATTACTGAAGCATCTCTGAGGGTGAGATTATCTGTATTTAGTTTGATTAGACATAGATTTGTGCATTTTATTTTATTTTGCTTGGTGACTTACTTTGTTCTGTCTGTTACTACTTTGAACCACTTAAATCCTATTTTCTGTATTTAATAAAATCACTTTTTATTTAGTAATTTACTCAGAGTATGAATTAATACCTTGCGGGAGCAAACAACTGTGCATATCTCTCTATCAGTGTTATAGAGGGCGAACAATTTATGAGTTTGCCCTGCATAAGCTTTATGCAGGGTAAAACAGATTTATCTGGGTTTAGACCCCATTGGGAGTTGAGCATCTGAGTGCTAGAGACAAGCACACTTCTGTGAGCTGTTTTCAGGTAAACTTGCAGCGTTGGGGCAAGTGATTCAGACCCTGGGTCTGTGTTGGAGCAGACGGGAGTGTCTGGCTCAGCAAGACAGGGTGCTGGAGTCCTGAGCTGGCAGGGAAAACAGGAACAGGGGTAGTCTTTGCAGTCAGGTGGCAGCTCCCAAGGGGGTTTCTGTGATCCAACCCGTCACACCTATATTCAAACTATTCTACTTCTTTGGCCTTGTTACAATCAAAATTATTCTCTATTGTGGCTGAAACCATTAAGCCTACACACATTTTAATCCTAGACTGAAGATATAATAATCATATCATGCCACCTGGAGTGAACATACTTCAAGATGACTGACAAGGGGCCATCAGTCTGAACAGCCTTGAATTGGTAAGAATCTGCTGTAACCCAACACTGTCGCAACATAATTGTGAGTGTAATGGGTACCCAAAATAAACAGGAACACAAAAAACTCATCTGCAAATGAGTAAAATCCGTGTTTGAGGCAGTCTTAAACAGAGCACCATTGTGCAGTATATTTTAGCAGACACTAAGGAATCAGGTGCAATACCCATTACTGGGAGTTACATAACTAATTCCATATGCACTGTGATGAAAATGTACCTTGAAAAAACAGGTCACGTTCTAAAGCAGATTCTATCCTTCTCTTTCAGACTGATACAGCTCTTTCCAGAGCTCCCTCTCTGTGTTTCACCCCTCCTGGCAGCCCTTAATGTTGACAAGAGTTTTACAGTCGTTAATAATAACAACACTACTTAACCATAATGTTAACAACAATGATGAATTCTGGACTCAGCACTCCCTTCCCCTGTTATTCTGCTGCCGCTATAGTGTTCCATAATTGGCCTGTCTGCAGGGGGTCTCATGGCTTCCCTCTCAAATGATTTCCCTATAAAGTCTTGGTTCTTGTTAATAGTTCCTGACATATAACTCCCATTGCTCCAAGGTTCTGATTTCCCATTCTTATTAGGAATTGAAAACTATATATTCCTGTCTGCTAACAAACTAAAGAACATTTCAAATACAGGTCACAAATTCAAAGCAGTCTATCCATCTCCCTTCTGGGCTGCTTCTATTCCATCCACAGTCCACCTGCTGGCAGCCCCCTCAAACATTTCCCTTGACCCTACTATTTTGAAAGCAGCTGTGGCTGCCAGCATCCCTCTTATCTTCAGAGTAATCTAGGCCCAAAGGGGATGACAAATCTCAGAAGTTAACCCTTTCCTTGGATCAGCCCCATATAAATTTAAACTTGAAAAAGAAGAGTACACTGTCAAGTGTAAGCATCTGTATTGCCAGGAATACCATTGACTTCAATACCAGCAGTGAATTTGGTCCTCTAATTCTATGAAGCATACACCAATACTCTTCACATTCATGAATTCCACTGTGAAGATTAACTTTTTGCAAAAGTCATTTTTATAGCATATTATTTTTATTCCTGTCAACTATCAAGAGGTTCCCAAATTCTAGTCACTCTTAAAAGGAACATTTAACATTTTCCTAACTAGCTAGGTATTTATATTGCCTCTTATCACATAGCATCTGACCAACTCACAATCATTAGTGAATTTATCCTTACAACATCTCTGATGTAGGGAGGTGTCACCCCCATTTTATAGATGGAGACTGTAGGAAATTACACAAGGTCAAAAGGAAATCAGTGTCAGACCTGAGAACTGAAGGACAGCTACCTGTTCCGTAACTGGGTTTCTTCGAGATGTGTTGCTCCTGTCTATTCCACAATAGGTGTGTGTGCTCACCACATGCACCGGTGCTGGAAGTTTTTCCCTTAGCAGCATACGTAGTGGGGGAGCACCGCTGCGACTCCTGAAGTGGCGCCGACATATCACGCCATAAAGGGGGCTACGTGCTTCCCCCACCCTCAGTTCCTTCTTGCCAGACAACTCCGACAGAGGGGAAGGAAGGTGGGATGTGGAATAGACAGGAGCAACACATCTCGAAGAACGCCAGTTACGGAACAGGTAACTGTCCTTTCTTCTTCGAGTGATTGCTCCTGTGTATTCCACAGTAGGTGACGCCAAGCGATACCTGATGGAGGTGGGTAGGAGTTCTAAATGAAAAAGGTTAAGGGTTACCTGGGCGGAGCACCGCCATACCAAACCCAGCGTCGTCCCTTGCTTGGGAGACGATCGCATAGTGCGATGCAAAAGTGTGGACAGAGGACCAAGAAGCAGCCCTGCAGATGTCCTGAATGGGGACATGAGCCACATAGGCCGCTGACGAGGCCTGGGCTCTCATCAAATGCGCCTTAACAATAGGAGGCGGGGGAACCCCTGCCAGGTCGTAACAGGTGCGAATGCACGAGGTGATCCAGTGGGAGATCCGCTGGGTGGAAACCGATTGCCCCTCATGCACTCGGCCGTAGCAATGAAAAGCTGAGGGGATTTCCAGAATGGCCTTGTTCGAGCTAAGTAAAAGGCCAGCGCTCTACGCACATCTAGCATGTGTAGGCGTCGTTCCTCATTGGATGAATGGGGTTTAGGACACAGGACTGGCAGGAAAATGTCCTGGTCCATATGAAACGCCGAGACCACCTTCGATAGGAAGGCCGGGTGCGGGCGAAGCTGGACCTTCCCCTTATGGAAGACAATGTACGGGGGACCAGGGTCAGCACCCTAAGCTCCGAAACCCTGTGGGCTGAGGTGATAGCCACCAAAAATGCCACTTTCTCAGATAAGTGGGACCAGGAGCAAGAGGCCAAGGGCTCAAAGGGAGGTCCCGTGAGGCGTAACAGCACCAGGTTCAGGTCCCAAGGAGGAACCAGGGGTCTAGCATAAGGGAACGCTCTGTCCAAACCCTTTAAAAACCTGGAAGTCACGTGATGGGAGAACACTGACTGTCCCACCACCGGCAAGTGGAAGGCCGAAATGGCCACCAGGTGCACCCTGATCGAGGAGGGAGCTAGCCCTTGGGTCCCTAGGGGACAGTAGGTAGTCCAGGACCAGCTGGAGCGGAGCAGATGCAGGGCAGGAACCTCTCTCCCTCACCCATGAGGAGAACCGATACCACTTAGCCAGGTAAGCCCTCCATGTGGACGGCTTCCTGCTTTCAAGCAGGACCCATCTAACAGCCTCCGTACACCTCCTCTCCTCCGCATCTAGCCATGGAGCAGCCATGCTGTCAGGTGGAGCGGGGCCAGGTTGGGATGGAGGAGATGACCTCCCTCCTGGGAGAGGAGGTCTGGACGGAGCGGCAGCCTGCGAGGGGGGGCCGCCAAGAGTTGCAGTAAGGTCCCATACCAATGTTAATGGGCCCAATCCAGGACTATCAGGATAATTCTCGCCCCGTCTGACTTCACCTTCTGTAGGACCCTGCCTATGAGGGGGAAGGGCGGGAAGGCTTCCATCAGGGCCCGGACCAATTGAGCAGGAACACGTCCGTCATCGGCTTCTATCACCCTGAGCAGAACCTGGGACACAGGCGGTTCTGGGCGGTGGCGAATAGGTCTACCTGCGGAGTGCCCCACTGAAGGAAAATCCATTCTGCCACCTCCCTGTACAGGGACCACTTGTGTTGTTGTGAGAACACCCTGCTCAGGCGATCTGCGAGTGTTTTGCTCTCGCCGGGTAGGTGGAACGCTCAGAGGAGGATGCTGTGGGCTATACAGAACTCCCACAGGAGCTGGGCTTCCTGGCATAAGGCCCTGGAGTGCGTGCCCCCTTGCCTGTTGATGTAATACATTGCGGTGGTATTGTCCGTGAGGACTCTGACCACCTTCCCTTGTAATTGCTGGCGAAAGGCCAGGCATGCCAGGCGCATTGCCCTGAGTTCCCTGACATTTATGTGCAGGGACAGTTCCTCGGGTGACCACATACCCTGGGTCCTGAAGTCCCCCACGTGGGCTCCCCACCCCAGATCCGAGGCATCCGACACTAGGTCTAGTGAGGGAGAGGGCTCTCAGAAGGGGATACCCCGGAACGTGTTGCTCCACCATTAGAGCACCAATGCTCCACCATTGGAGGTCTGCAACCACTGTTGGCAGCACCGTGACAACCTTGTCCAGGCCGTCCCTGGCCTGGGAGTAGTGGGAGGCCAACCAGAGTTGGAGGGGCCTCATCCGGAGCCTGGCATGTCGCACTACTGAGGTGCATGCTGCCGTGTGGCCGAGGATTTGAAGGCACATCCGAGCTGGGGTTACCAGGAAGGCCGTGACCGCGTCGATGAGGCCTTTGAGCACCTCAAACCTGTCCCATAGCAGCACTCCTATGAATTCTATGCGCTGGACTGGAACTAACGTGGATTTCTCCTCGTTTACCACTAGGCCTAGATTTGAGCAGGTGCATAGCAGAAGGGTTATTTGCTGCTGCATCTGGGATCGGGACTCGCCCTTGAGCAGCCAATCGTCCAGGTAGGGAAAGATCTGCAATCCACTCCTCCTGAGGTGAGCCGCTACTACCGCCATACATTTGGTGAAGACCCTGGGGGCTGTCGAGAGGCCAAAGGGGAGGACCGTAAACTGGTAGTGGTCCTGGCCTATCAGGAAATGGAGGTAGCGCCTGTGACCCTCGAAAATGTGGATGTGGAAGTAGGCATCCTGAAGGTCCAGCGCTGCAAACCAATCCCCCAGGCCCAGGGAGGGAATAATAGAGGCTAGGGACACCATGCGGAATTTGCAGCGTACCAAGAACTGGTTGAACTTCCGCAGATCGAGGATGGGCCGAAGCCCGTCCTTTGCCTTCGGGATGAGGAAATACCTGGAGTAAAACCCCTTGCCCCGGAATTCCCAAGGTACTCTCTCCATGGCTCTCAGGGAGAGGAGGCGCTGTACCTCCTGACCTAAGAGGAGCGCATGTTCCGGGTCCTCCCCCAACTCCCTGGCCGGAGGGCAATTGGGAGGGGGTGAAACAAAGGAGTGTGTCCGATGGCTCCTCCATCTCCTCGGCCTGCAGCTGGAGGTTTGATGCCACCCTCCTGAGTACCTCCTGGTGGGCCTTGAAGTCCTCCTGAGAGACCGGAGGGGGTGGCGCCACGGAGTCATCCGGTGCCGAGGAGGTCGGTGTTGCGGTGTCTTCTGCACCGGCTGTGCCGAAAGCTCGATGTCCTGACCCAGGTTGGTGCTGGAGGTTTGGTGCACACTGCCTCCTTGCGGTGCCGAGGTGGCGATGTCGGCTGGGCCTGGGACGCTCCCACCATGGAGCGGGGGCCCGGCAGTGCCGGTGCCGGTGCCTGGGGCCACTGTGCCCATTGGCATCACTGTCCCTGCCAGGGAACGGCCTGGCCCTGGGACGAGGGGAGGCCTGGAAGGGCCGGCTGGTCTTGCGGCACCGAGCGGCTAGACGAGGGGTGGCTGCGTGCCGATGCGGAAGTGCGGGACGAGCGGACGGTGCCGTATGAATGGCTGGAGTGGTCCCATACATGACGTCTCCGGCCCCTGGAGGAGGACAGGTAGGAGTCGGGAGTACCGTCCCCCTAGTGCCTCCGGCGTCCAAGACTACGATGCCTTGGTGCCTGGGACTCCCGTGACGAGCTCCGGGCATAGCGCCTTCCACGGCAGGTGCCGGAGCGTGAACGGCAGTGCCGACGATGACGAGACCTGTTGCTGCGGTCAAGGCTTGAAGAAGAGTGGCGCCGCCTCTTAGTGCCTCCCCTACGGTCTCCTGGAGTGGAGGTGGAAAGCCCGCTCGCAGACGATCCTGCTTGCGGCATGGAGGCGCACCAAGGTGCGCGGCTCAGCCCTTCAACTTGGGACGGTACCTCGACCTCGGATGCGTCCGGAGAGGGTCGATGGCCACTGAGCGATGGCTTCCCACGGGAATGAGGGCCCGACTGAAGTGGCGCTCCCGGTACTGGAAGCATCATGATGTCGTACGCGGCCTGAGCTGCCTCCGGCATCGAAGGCATTCTCACCTCCGGCGAGGCGCGCGTGGATGGCACCGGACTACAGAGGTCTCGGTCCCGATGGGGATTGTGGGCTGCCCAGCGTGGGTCTAGCCTCACCCCGATCTTTCTCTCAGCACCGCTGAGTCTTCTCTTGCTTTTTAGAACGGGAGCGGTGCCGACTCGTCGACGGGGCCTCGCTGCGCACTGACGACGCGGTACCGGGTGCGGAATCAGGACGGTGCACCTGGGGCGCTTCGCTGTGCACCGAGGACGAGGTGCCCGGCGCGGGGTCGGCTCGACGCGCCGGTGCAGGGGTCAACGCCGACTCCATTAGGAGAGCTCGGAGTAGGATCTCACGCTCCTTCTTTGTTTGCGGCTTGAAGGAGCGGCAAATTTTACACTTCTCACTAATGTGAGACTCGCCCAGACAGCGAAGACACTGAGTGTGTGGATCGCTTCTGGGCATAGAATTGCGACAAGAGTCGGACGACTTGAAGCCTGGGCCATGGGGCATGCCCCGAGCCCAGCACTAACAGAGAAAGTTCAACAAGCTGGATACCACTAAGGCTAGAACGCTGCAGCAAAGCTGGAGCACAAGTTCCAACTACCTTCACTGGCGGCAAGAAGGAACCGAGGGTGGGGGGAGCACGCAGCCCCCTTTATGGCGCCATATGTCGGCGCCACTCCAGGGGTCGCAGCGGTGCTCCCCCACTACGGATGCTGCTAAGGCAAAAACTTCTGGCACCGGTGCACGTGGCGAGCACGCACACCTACTGTGGAATACACAGGAGCAATCACTCGAAGAAGAATTGAGCCCCCCCCGAGTTCCAATCCATTGTTTATTGGTCATAAGTTTTAGACAAGCATTTCTTTCCCCACAGAGCCTACATTTTGATCCAAATTTGATCTCACAATATGTCTATGGTCTACAAAATTACATACAGGCATTAAAAACAACAATATTATTCGCAGTAAAGGCCAGATACATTCAGAGTGTAAGCAGAAAGCTAGCCTGGATTCATTACTTAATTGATCATTTTCATCAGTCTTTCCATTTTAAGTCTGTAAGTCTATATAGTAGAATTTGAACAAAACCTGCACATCAAATGCAGTAAACAGCATGACCATTAGTTCAGTTAGCTTTTTTGCATCAATATACTAAAAAGGTATTTCCCAGCTGATCGATGCATTCCTTTTTCATGATTGCCAGTTTGGATTAAATTATTTGCAATCATTGCCTGTAGCTGCAGGATATAACCTAAAGGTGGTAGCATATTAGCCAACCTCTTGTTTTGTTTCCACACTTTTTCTTTGCTTCAGTTTAGTAATAAGCTGCAAAAGAAATGGCATATCTATAATAAAAGGAGCAAATCTGAAGTTTCATTCGCTGACAAGAGGGTGTAAATCACCTCCTGCTAAAAGTTGTGTGTGTGCACGCATGGTTATATTGTCTACATTTCTGGAGACAAAAAATATGCCTACCTTGCCTTTGAAACAAGATACGCTAATCTTTCCCCTTCGACTGGATTGACTCACTCTCCAGTCTCCAGCTAATTTAAGTGAACACTGCAATAAATAGGATTTTTAGAGCAAAGTCTACTTGCTTTCACAACTGCAGTATTTCAAAATATGAAATATATGTGGTATAATGGACATGAGAACATATGGTATAATGGACAAATTAACAATACAGCCTGGACACAGTATCGCTACAGCATATGAACAAACATATGAATTAACCAGAAACGATATTATATATATAAAGGGATGTACATTTGTTACCGCAGATATTATGTACATCTAAATGGAAATTAGATTCAGTTGACACAGTTATAGTGTTTAAAGACAAATGCTTAACACATGGATGTATGAATTGATGAAAAATTATGTAAAGCGCTTTGTCTGCCACTGCCATTCTCTGCATGTAACCAATAATAGATGCTGGCAAAACTCCAGCAGCCATAATTCAATCTCTCTAGTTTGGTTCATATATATGCACAGCAACATAACTGGACAGTACATGCACTGTACACAGCACACAGACAGAACAACATATAACACACCCATACAAGATATAAATACATGAAGAGCATTTACAGAACAGGTCTCCATCATCCTGTCCCAGACCTGTCTCTTGCCCAACTCTGGCTCCTTGCCTACCCAGTCCCGGACTTCCCATTCTAGTCCCTGTCCCAGTCTCTTCCTCTGGATGTGCTCCCTGAGTCCCAATCGCTCACATACTCCCAGTCTCTCCCCCTCTCGACACCCAATCCCACCCTCCTTGCTCAGTCAGGCTCAGTTCCCCTTACTTCCAGCTCCTAGTCAGATCTGTCTCTCCCCTCACTACCCACTGGCTCACAGTCCTAGTCTCACTCCCCGGGCTCCTTCCCAGCTCCTTGCCCTAGTCTCTTCCTTCCCTAGCTCCTGATCCCAGTCTCCTCCTCCCATAGCTTCTTGTCCAATATCAATGTTCTCCCCACAACCCATCTGAGTCCCAGTCTCCCCATCTCCCTGCCCAGCAGCCCGTCCCAGTCCATCTTCCCTTCATTCTTCCATCCCTGTCTCACTAGACTTCTTGTCCCAGTCTACTCCTTTCACTCTCTTCAGGTCCAACTTTTGACCCCTCTGCATTCTAATCTGATGACTTCCTCCTCCATGTTACCAGGGAGCCAGCAGAGTGTGTGGGGGCATGTGTGTGGGGGTATCACTGAGAGCACAGGAGAGACAGGATCACTGCTCTCACTTCCTCAGCTTGGACTGACCCCGACCCACTGCAGCTGGGAGCAGCCATTAAAGGGAAAGTCCAGTTTCACCACTGTAGCTGGGGCTTGGGGCTGGACAGAGCATGCTCAGTTGCTCTGTGGGCATACTGCATGCACTGTCTGGTCAGTATTAAGAGTGATAAGTAGGGCCCTACCAAATTCACTGTTCATTTTTATAAATTTCACAGTCATAGCATTTTAAAAGTCTTGAATTTCACAGTTTCAGACATTTAAATCTTAAATTTCACGACGTTGTAACAAAACATTAATATATATCTAAAAATGGCAAAACATAAAGATGTAAAGCCCTTGAGACTCGGTGTTTCTCAAACTGGGGGTCCCGATGCAAAGGGGGTAACAAATCTATTGTAGGGGGATCATGATATTGCCACTCTTCCTTCTGCGCTGCCTTCAGAGCTGGCTGGCCGGAGAGCAGTGGCTGCTGGCTGGCCGCCCAGCTCTGAAGGCAGCACTGCCGCCAGCAGCCCAGAAGTAAGGGTGGCAATACTGTGACCACCCTACAATAACCTAGTGATCCCCTTTAGGGTCGGGTCCCCCAGTCTGAGAAACATTGTGTACTTCTGTATGCTTTGACCCTATGTATAGAATAAAAGTACACATACAAAAACAGATTTCATGGGGAGACCAGATTTCAGTCCATGACGCCCTTTTCCTGGCAGTGAATTTGGTAAGGCCCTAGTGATGAAGGTATAAAACATTCTCCGACGTTCTGTGGGGATGCCACATGCGCAGTCCAGTCACATGTAGGAACTGTAAGGGGATGCAGCACATTCAGTCACTTTGTCGGGATGGCGCATTCGCAGTCTCAGTGCTTGTTGAGTACACAATATACAGAAGTCTCTATTGAGCATGTGTGAATTGTGATTATTCAAAGGCACATAACTTGGCCAAAAATGAGTGGATTTTCACAAGAACATCAAAAGGCACATCCCCGACACAAAGGCTACTCCGCAATCAAATTTCAAATCCCTGTTCCAACGCACGGGGACACTAGAGCTATTCAAAAGAAACATTGCCAGCATTTAAAACGGGCAAAACATTTTTCACTAGCCTCATTCTTGGAAACAGCTGAGCCATTTTGGCTGACAATTCCAAAACAATTTAGCCTGAGGCAGACGCTAGATATGTAAAATTTCAGCCCACGGTTAAAGTCTCACAAAATTATAAGCTACTGAAAATTCGGTCATGTAGTGGGATGTGTCAGGCAACCTTAATAGGCAGTACTACAAGCCTCACTTATAATTCATGCATTGTATAATACATATAAACACATGCATATAGAAATTAGTACTGCATATAGAAATGAACAGTTTTCTACTGAATTGGACGTAGTGTATGTCTAATAGCATTTTAGAATAGAAGATTTAATATTATTCGATAGTAGCTTGTAAAATATGAAGACAACAAAAATGACATCTTCCAGTTTTTCTCCCTTCTGGGCTTCCCAGTGCACCCTGGGTTTTTTGTGTCTGCCTTCTAGATCACATGCTCTTTGGGGCAGGGACTCTTGCTTTGTTATTTATTTGTACAGTGTCTTGCACAATGGGGCCGTGGCCTCTAAGGGAATGTCTACACTGCAGCTGGAAACAGGCCTCCCCCGCCCAGATAGACAGTTCACAACTAGTGATCTAAAAACAAAAAGCAGCACAGCTGTTGCGGCACTGGTGTCAGATTGGCAAAGCCACCCCAGCTCAAACCCATGGATTCGGATGGGTCCGAGCTCAGGTGGCTAACCCAAGCCACCACCGCTGGTGCCGCAACATCCACACTACCAGTTTTAGCTCGTTCGCTTGAACTAAGCCAGCACAAACCTGCCTGCCTGGGCTGGGAGGCATGCTCCCAGCTGCAGTGTAGACACCCTAAGTGCTACTGAATGGAAATAATTAACAATTGAACTGTGTCACACACACTGTTGACACTTAAATAATAGGTAGCAACAGTTATAGCTAAAAGTTATTTAATATAAAACACTTACATTAATACTTAAATGTTGTCTGGTGCTGCTGGTACTGGACATTGTCACAGACAGGAAAGTGGACTAAATGGGCCACTAGTCTGACCCAGTCTGGTAGTTTCTATGTTTACTATATCTCACAGAGTGATGTGGTTTATCATAAATATACGAATGAGCATTCTTAATATTTTTGCAGTGTTGCCATCTTTCATAACATTATTCTGAGCCTCACAATGATTGGTGTGTTTTTAACACACTACCTCCTCAATTCCTGTGAGTACATAAGAATCTCAGCTCTCCTTTTTAAAGAAGTAAGTTTCCAGCCCTCATGGCTTTTAAGAAAATCTTGAAAATGTTAACTCATAAGGGCTCACCAACCAGAAGGCCACTAAAATAACCTAAAACGGATTGTTTTAAAAACTCCATTTTGGGGCCCATAGTCATGATTTTTGAACATCTGTGTTTGGCAATACTGGATTTGTCTACTCTTGTGGTGACTACTGTATCTACTAATGAGTATAGCTCATTGCTTCTGAGCATCAATAATGGGATCGGTGAAAAGTGAAGTCAGTTAATTGAACATTGCAGGGGCAAGATTAGAAAGGCAAAGGCACAAAATGAGCTCAAACTAGCTACGGGAATAAAAGGAAACAAGAAGACTTTTTATCAATACATTAGAAGCAAGAGGAAGACCAAAGACAGGGTAGGTCCACTGCTTAGTGAAGAGGGAGAAACAGTAACAGGAAACTTGGAAATGGCAGAGATGCTTAATGACTTCTTTGTTTCGGTCTTCACCGAGAAGTCTGAAGGAATGCCTAACATAGTGAATGCTAATGGGAAGGGGGTAGGTTTAGCGGATAAAATAAAAAAAGAACAAGTTAAAAATCACTTAGAAAAGTTAGATGCCTGCAAGTCACCCGGGCCTGATGAAATGCATCCTAGAATACTCAAGGAGCTAATAGAGGAGGTATCTGAGCCTCTAGCTATTATCTTTGGAAAGTCATGGGAGACGGGAGAGATTCCAGAAGACTGGAAAAGGGCAAATATAGTGCCCATCTATAAAAAGGGAAATAAAAACAACCCAGGTAACTACAGACCAGTTAGTTTAACTTCTGTGCCAGGGAAGATAATGGAGCAAGTAATTAAGGAAATCATCTGCAAACACTTGGAAGGTGGTAAGGTGATAGGGAACAGCCAGCATGGATTTGTGAAGAACAAATCATGTCAAACTAATCTGATAGCTTTCTTTGATAGGATAACGAGCCTTGTGGATAAGGGTGAAGCAGTGGATGTGGTATACCTAGACTTTAGTAAGGCATTTGATACGGTCTCGCATGATATTCTTATCGATAAACTAGGCAAATACAAATTAGATGGGGCTACTATAAGGTGGGTGCATAACTGGCTGGATAACCGTACTCAGAGAGTTGTTATTAATGGTTCCCAATCCTGCTGGAAAGGCGTAACGAGTGGGGTTCCGCAGGGGTCTGTTTTGGGACCGGCTCTGTTCAATATCTTCATCAACGACTTAGATATTGGCATAGAAAGTACGCTTATTAAGTTTGCGGATGATACCAAACTGGGAGGGATTGCAACTACTTTGGAGGACAGGGTCATAATTCAAAATGATCTGGACAAATTGGAGAAATGGTCTGTGTTAAACAGGATGAAGTTTAATAAAGACAAATGCAAAGTGCTCCACTTAGGAAGGAAAAATCAATTTCACACATACAGAATGGGAAAAGACTGTCTAGGAAGGAGTACGGCAGAAAGGGATCTAGGGGTTATAGTGGACCACAAGCTAAATATGAGTCAACAGTGTGATGCTGTTGCAAAAAAAGCAAACATGATTCTGGGATGCATTAACAGGTGTGTTGTGAGCAAGACACGAGAAGTCATTCTTCCGCTCTACTCTGCTCTGGTTAGGCCTCAGCTGGAGTATTGTGTCCAGTTCTGGGCACCGCATTTTAAAAAAGATGTCGAGAAATTGGAAAGGGTCCAAAGAAGAGCAACAAGAATGATTAAAGGTCTTGAGAACATGACCTATGAAGGAAGGCTGAAAGAACTGGGTTTGTTTAGTTTGGAAAAGAGAAGACTGAGAGGGGACATGATAGCAGTTTTCAGGTATCTAAAAGGGTGTCATGAGGAGGAGGGAGAGAACTTGTTCACCTTAGCCTCTAAGGATAGAACCAGGAACAATGGGTTTAAACTGCAGCAAGGGAGGTCTAGGTTGGACATTAGGAAAAAGTTCCTAACTGTCAGGGTGGTTAAACACTGGAACAAATTGCCTAGGGAGGTTGTGGAATCTCCGTCTCTGGAGATATTTAAGAGTAGGTTAGATAAATGTCTATCAGGGATGGTCTAGACAGTATTTGGTCCTGCCATGCGGGCAGGGGACTGGACTCGATGACCTCTCGAGGTCCCTTCCAGTCCTATAATCTATGAATCTATCTATGAATCTATGAATAATAGTTCAGGTACTATGGACTCAACATATTCACGTGTTTCAGGCCACAGATCAGAATCGGCTCTCAGTCACACCCTTGTAAGTCTAGTAACTTCACTGAAGAAGTCTGAATTAGTTTAGATTTACACCTGTATAAATGGTCATATGTGTGTTTTCATTCATAATCTGATTCCAGAATTGGTCACCATTATCTGAAGCAAATACAAATGAGTTCTCTTTTTACAGCCCTAAGGTTGCATGCAAATGAACAAGATGATTAGATAGCGAAGATTAAAAAAATGCAATGTAGTGACACTATTGCAGATGATATAGTACATATTACATTGTGCCAACTTACTTTCAGATGAGTATGTTGTAATTTGGTGTGTCATTCTGATTTGTTTCTTTATTTGAGCCTTCAGCCAATGTCAAAACAGCTTTTGCAATGTTAGGCGATACCAGCAACTGAATCTCAGCCTCACTTGAAACTAAGCAGAAATACCTGGCAAAAACCTTGATGTGAAGTCCCCAGTCCCCCCCCCCCCCCCTCAAACTGACATTGTATGAATAAGACACAAGAGGCTGTCAAAGAATGATGCATCTGTTCTTTCAAGTTGTGTGTTACTGCTTCATAACTCACTCATGACTTTATATGTCTCAGATAAAGAAGCTAATAATTGAGGGCTAAAACATCAGAAGCAATTAAACCAAATGGTAAAATAAATCTTAATACTAACATTACTGCTTCAAGAATGAGCTCTACAAAGTAGCTTTGATCTCCTACAAAAGTACTTTAAAAACTGTAATTCAGGTGAGTTACTACCCTCTTCTGTGGCTAATTTTCACCTGCAGTCATAGCAAAGTACCTGAATTAATGGCCATCACTTGCTTAGGTGTTACATACCTAGAAAATATACCACTTTCATATTGCACAACTCCCTGTCTCCAAGGGCTTTTACTGTATATAGCCATTCTCTCTGATTGTTATCCCACTGCTGCTGTGGTCCTTTTCACACATTTATCTTTCTGGGCCCCTACCGTAAATGAGTCAGAAGAACATGAAATGGCATAAGAAAAGGAAAAGACCATTTGGCCCAATATGCTCGCTCCAGACATATCGACTCACTTTCTGAGTAGTTATCTTGACATGCACACGAACAAAACAGACTGAACAAACTGAAGTCTCATTTTGAGCCGATGTCCTAGTTGCTGTAGAACTGAATAGATGGAAGATGAAACAACAGAAAATGTGTCAAGTTTGAGGCCAGTTGCTTCATACAGTGGGGTTCCTGTCACTGACTGTTGGCTTTTGGCTAAAAGGGACTGTCCTTAGTAGAAACCTTAGAGGAGGGCTAAGGAAATCCATAATGTAATACAATGGGCTAAATTCAGCTCTCATTTGATGAGTGTAATTCCAGAGGAACTACACTTATTTAAGTGGGACTGTTTTGGATTTCCACCCTTGTTAATCAGAGCAGAATATGACTGAACATGTTACTTTACAGCATCATTCAAACATTGTACTGTATCATACAAATAATTCTCAGCTGACAGCAGTGCATACACATAAATACAAGTAACACATTCTATAGAGTATGATATATTTTTCTTTTAATATCTGCGTATAAAGTACGATGGCATGTTGGAAAAAAGGATAGAAATGCAAAATTCAGGAGGGAAAGGATTGAGCATGAAGAAAATGGGATGCTCAGGTAATAGTATTTTATTAATTTACTGGAGAAGGTTAGAAATTATAGACGGGGAGATTTGGAGATGAGAAGTGAAGAATACTAAGGAGTCCGTTACAGTCGAACAGATGCTATTTCAGAGGATCTGGAGAGCGAGAATGACGGGACAGATATGTCTGATATAAAAGGAGCATAAGGATCCAGTTGGACAGAAAGAGTTAAGACTGGAGATGAAGGAGACAATTCTACAGAGGATCATGGAAACTAAGAGAAATTATGCACTCCAGAATGGGCAGATAATTAGTTTCCAGTGGCATGAAACACAGTAGTATTCTAGTGCTTTGCAATGGTAACTGGTATTATATACACTGCATATTGGATTCAACAGCATGAAAAGGATTCCTTGGCATTTATGTTAACTAATTGTATATTAAAATATGATAAATCATTTTTATCTAATGCTTGTTTTTCTTGAATGTCTCAACTGTGATAATGCATTTCAATTATTTTATGCACCCACAAACCATAGCCTAGGGCAGGGGTAGGCAACCTATGGCACCTGTGCCAAAGGTGGCACACAAGCTGATTTTCAGTGGCACTCACTTTGCCCAGGTCCTGGCCACTGGTCCAGAGGGCTCTGCATTTTAATTTAATTTTAAATGAAGCTTCTTAAACATTTTAAAAAACTTATTTTCTTTACATACAACAATAATTTAGTTATATATTATAGACTTATAAAAAGAGACCTTCTAAAAACGTTCAACTGTATTACTGGCATGCAAAATCTTAAATTAGAGTGAATAAATAAAGACGTAGCACACCACTTCTGAAAGGTTGCCAACCCCTGGCCTAGGGGAACATGACAAAAGCAAGAAATATTAATTTAAACTACCATATTGCACCATTCCAATCCATTATTCGAAAAGCTTTCAATGTGATGAGTCATAGACAAGTGCCTAACCAAACAGATGCATCGTGAGCTGTGGTCTGATATTGGCAGATCCCCAGAAGGTATGAGTTCCATAGTAGGGAATGCTCCACTGAAAATTCCTTGCCTCCTCAGAAGTGCACATCCAGTTACTGCTAACAGAAGCACCTCCTCATCATCATCACTACCACAAGTGTACATGAGGAGACAGGTGACCTCTAATGTAGCTATATCCCAAAACATAGAGACCCAGAGTTTTATCCTGGCTGCCTACAGTTGGGCATTTAAAACCATGACCTTTTTCCCCTGAAGTAGCTAATACACAAGAGCAACCATTAATTTTAATGGAAGCTGTGGGTGCTCAACAGCTCCAAATATCGGGCCATTTGCTTCAGTGTCTAAATATGGATTTAAAAGCCTAATTTTAGGTATACAAAGTTGAAAATTTTGGGCAATGGCTATAAAAATGATAACCAATCCTTTGAATTTCACAAAAGGGTTGATGTGTTCATAGGAACCCTCTCCTTTATGCAAGGGCCACCACAGTCTGCAGGAGCTGAAGATTCCAAGTTATCTTCCAATGGTAGACTCAAGCAGAGCATATTACAACAGTCCAACTAGGGTGTGAAAAGCTAATCATCAGTGATCACTTGGTTCAGTCTCTCTCTCAAGCTATTCCACGGAGCAACAATCCTGACATTTTAGAACTTACCAGCATCTATTTAATTACTTGGGAGATGGTTATTCTCAGCATAATGACCACTCTAACTGAAATACCCAAGGTAACTGGAATTTTTCTAGATTCCAAAAGAATTATGGGATCAAGGATTGATATGGTGTATGAAATTAAGGATACATAGATACCAGTCAAAAGGATATCATCAGGCTTACAAAAAGTGCATACAGTTCTAATGTTTCCTAATAATTAATCAGTCAGAAAAAATATCACAGCAACTACTGTACATGCATGATTGATGCAGGCTTTTCCAGATTTTTAAATTAAATGACAGTTTCATGGCAATTCCAGAATGTGGCTAGTCTCTTTCCCATCAAATTAAGCTCCAAAATAAATAATGGACTTGGGGGTAAAAAACACAACCAAATCAGTTCCTTAAATAGATAATGCAAGACACAGGAATTATTCAGGCTTTTAATGAGACTTAAACCAGAAAAGGAACAACAATAATCCAAAGGCAAAACCTCAGCAATTAGGAGGCTTTTCATCTTGCATTCGTTTAATTTAGAAATATTTGCATCCCTAGAGTCTACAGCCAAAATATTCTTTGTATAGCAGGGGTTCAAAGATTGCCTAACAATCAATATTTGGGAAGAACTGAATGAGAAATTTCCCATGTGATTTAACACTGACTCTGATTCCCCAAGGTCTATAGTTACTGACATTGCTGCAAATGTAGTGCAAGCAATGAAAAATGGAGGCTGCGTGTATTTTGCTTTCCCCACTGCTTTTACCAAAACCATAACTCACTCTTGCATATACTGTAATTTAACCTGTGGAGATCCCAGAGGGCAATGTATAAATATTGTGTAAAAATTTAACCCAATCACTGAAGACCTATCATATGTTTTGCAGATCATCAAAAGTCTTCTGGAAGGCCACTTAAATCAGGAGAGCTCTGCTAAATAGGGATTTACTTGCTTTATAAATTAAAGGTTTCATACCAGGCAAATCACCATGATATCTTGGAACTATATCTGAACCAGCAGCTAATAAAGGAAAGCCATAAAAGTCTAACTTATGCATCTTTCTGACAAACCTTAATCTTTACTCTTAAGGTAACATAAGACACTTTACAAAAATACACTACCACTGGTTATATGAAATTGAAATGGGCAGGTGGTAAAATTACCCGTTGTAGGAAACTATTCATAGATAAAAAAGAGTTCTTCTTTCTCACACAAAAGCCTTCAGCTAAAAATCTGGCACACATTCAGATCAGATATCCACTACTCAAAATTGTTAGCAGGTATTAGCTGCCACATTACATTAGCCCCTCATCATACTATCTTGCATCATGCCAGCATATAATGTGATTTTGGAACATGGCATGACATATATGATGTGACGTGATGTGATGTGACAGCTACCATTTAAAGGGAAACACACCTATTTTCAGATCAGATGCCCATTATCAATTAAGCTGCTCTGGTGATTGTCAGCCATTATATGTCAAACCCAAACAAAACTAACCTGCATGTGTTCTCTATGCTATTGAACTGATGAGCATGGGAATCTGCCAGCTACCCAAATTATCCGTGGGTAATTTGACAGATCTGTAATTTAAGGTCTGTGTATCACTTCCATGTCATATTTGCTCAGTACTACTGAAATCATGCTTTTGCCATTTTTTCTTCTTCATCCATCTTAATTAAAATCACCTAAAACGTTGATTACCAAGCTGCAACTTCGTTTTTGTTATTATCAGCTGCGGTGCCTGGTATATGAAAGGAAAGAGGACACAGAATACGTTTCTTTATCTGCAGTGAACATAAAGTGCTGAGAGCATCACAAATATGCTATTGCCATTCAACTGACCAGATACTAACTTTTCCTATTAGTTCCACACTGTAAGAGTAAGCATATAACGTGACTATATTTTTTGTACTCATTTCTGCACACTATTCCCCTCCCCCCACACCCATAGAAAAAGACATTAAATGTTGGAATCTTAAAACTAAAAATGATTTGCATAGGTGTAGGGAGATTGTCATAAATCTCCTGTAGGCAACAGGCTGTGTAATACATGCACAGTTCAAAAGCAAAGAGCATGTGGACAAGCATAAGTGCGTATGTGCGGAAGTGAAATTCAAACACACTGTAGTACAGATATTTTACCCTGGATAAGGAATGTAAATGATCCCTTATGCAAAATAGTGTATAGGGCACGAGTCTCCATGACTCTGCACTTCAGTCACTTACAAATGGGCAAAATGAGTGTAATATGCTATCAAATCAGGATGGTCACTTTGCACTGAGGTACATGACTACACAACGTGTAAGGCAAAAGAGAAAAAGGTCCATTGTGTTTTGGAGCCTTTGTGCGGAGGTGCTACTCTACAAATCACAGTTATATGGCCTCCTGCAAGTGATGTAGTGCCTGCAGTTCCTGCTCAATTGACTGTTTCTGATGATCCCACTACTTAACAACAACCAAAAAAA
This sequence comes from Trachemys scripta elegans, assembly GCF_013100865.1. Classification (NCBI taxonomy): domain Eukaryota; kingdom Metazoa; phylum Chordata; order Testudines; family Emydidae; genus Trachemys; species Trachemys scripta. The sequence continues at coordinate 100,568,051 of NC_048305.1, read as the reverse complement.
ACCAAAAAAACCCTACGGCCTCCAGATTTTCTGATGCAAAAACTGTACTTCAAGGCCGATGGCAGCTTGAAGGTCACACACACTGAAGCCTCACATGCCAAAAAAGGAAGGAAGCCTAATTTTAACCCACAGGATATGTAAGTGCTGACTGGAAAAAAAAAAAATAAAAAGAGAGAGAAGCTTCAAAGAGAGAAACCATACTTAGCACAAGATACCACATTGTACCTGTGGTCTGCAATACTACAGGGATGTTTAAAAAAAAGAAAGAAAAGAAAAAGAAAAATAGAAGAATTTCCAGCTAAATCCACAATAGGACTTAGGTGTTCAATGTTGAAGCAAGGCCAAGCCTAACTTTTTGGTGCCTAGCCATACAGTGGAATTCACAAATACTGGGTTAGATGCTTAGACATCCTATACAATGCATGGGGAGAGATAGGTGTCTGAGAATGTGATTCACAAAAGCCAGCACTCTAGGTGGGAAATCATTTCATTTAGCCAATAGTAGATGCCAAAGAGAGGTGTGGGTCCTCAGTTCTACTCCTCTTTGGAAGTTAGGTGTCTAAGTGTGGGCCGGAGGGAGGTGCCTATCTCCATTTGGAATCCACAGCTGGGAACCTTTCCCTGAGTCACGTGCTGGTGGGGAGGTAGAAGAAAAAGAAAAGGCATATACATATTTTTATCTCGAGCTAGCATGGGTGGTTTGGGATGCGCTGGCAGAGCCTTGGGGTGCAAGAAGCATGAAGTACGAGGAGTTGGGGTGTGCTTGCAGAGCTGGGGGTGCTGGGAGGTTGGGGTGCACTGGCAGAGCTGGGGGGTTCCATGTCTCCCTCAACTGAGCACCCAACCTCTCTCACCTCCCCAACTATCCACCCCCTCTCCATAACCTCCCACCACTTGCTGCAGCCCCAAACCCCTCCCCCTATTCCTCCACTCCTCCGCAGTCCTCCCAAGGAGCATTCATATCTCTGTTATTTCCCCCAAACACTGATTATATTCCCCCCAAAATGAAATTGCCATCCATGACTCACAAATTGTAGCAACCTCCAGCAACTCCTTTTCCCTCAGGCTATGGGGGACAGGGTGGTTGTGATTAATTCATCCTTGGACATGATAATTGAAGGGTGAGTTCACAGCCATCAATAGGTCTGTGATTCATCCTGTACTTCTCAGTTTAACATACAAGACAGCAGAAGGAAACTATGTTTTTGGGAGCACCAATAACTTGAGAATCCCTCAGTCAATGGATACAGCTTTGGAACACTACCCACACCCCCCATTAGGCAACCAAACTGCAAGCAATCTGAATAGACATTCGTGTTTAGAGCATCTACAGGAGTTGAGTTTAAAGCACATAAAACAGCAAGAACGGATACTCCCTAGCCGTTTTTCTGTGTTGTTGCATGCCCAGTGTAAAATATGTACATTTTCTTAAACACTGTTCTCAATTTGGGTCCCACATAGATTTAGTGGGTGCTGTGAACTACCTTGGGTAAAACTTGACAGATTGGTACCATTTTGACCCACAGCTCATCAATATTTTGATCTCTAGCTCTGAGAGGGAAAAACAACAACAACAAAACCCAGCTAGAATTTTTTTTTAATAGCTATTTTTTCCAGGGCTAATATCTCTGGAACCCTTAGCTCAACTGACTCCAAATTTGGTCATTAACCTTGCCCTGCACCCTCCTGATGTACTGCAAATTTCAAGAGATGCAACTGAGCATGTCAATTTTAGAGGACTTGTAAGTTCAACCTTTCAACAGCTGTCATGACACAACTGTAACTATAACAGAACTCCCATGACACTATAATTATTTATTCAAAATGGAACAGCTTCAACAGGAGAGAGATACACATCAAAATATCCCCACGTCCAGTGGTTAAAGAGGCACTCACCTGAAAGGTGGGAAACCCCTGTTCAAATCTCTTCTCATCAGGCAGAAGGAGCAACTGAACCAAGATCTCCTATATGCTAGGTGAGTGCCCTGACCTTTAGGGTACACTTGTAGGCAGGCGGCCTCCTCCGCCCCAGATGGTGTATGGGGAGCTAGGTGTGCTTTGAGAATGCCCACTGGATTGGGCTCCGCAGGTGAGATAGGTGGCACAATGCCTAGTTTTGTCTGCTTTGAAGATCCTGTTGAGGTTTAGGCATGAGATAGTTGCTGGCCATCAGGACTGAGGCTGCAGTGTGCATGTCCATATTATCCCCCATGTTACAAATAGCAAGCTAATATTGAGAGGGATCCAGTTGTCATTGATATCAGTTAGAAGACTTCTAATGGGCATTGGACCCTAATGTCTTTTCCTGTAATCTAGTGAGTAGGGTGAGCCAAGAGAACTGCCTTATAATCCTGACTCATCAATTAACTTGCTGTCTGACCTTGGACAAATCATTGAACTTTCTGAGTGTGTTTCCCATCTGTAAAATGGGGTAATGATGGTTAGCTACTAAATAATGTTTGGAAACTGCAGTGTATGAAAAGGTTGAGTCAGTGGCAGAGGTGGGAATAGAATTCAGGATCACTTGACTCGCAGTTCCCTCCTTTCATTCACTACAGTAGAATTTGCTAGGAGCTGGCCAGTGCATTCTTATTTTGCTTCCTGCTGCTAAATTCCCTGAGAATACAGCTAAAAAATAAACAAATACTTTCCTAATATTCCTTTTCCATGTAAACAATTGATGCAATTGCCACAGGGGTGTTGTGATTGTGAGTAGGAGGAGAGATGGTCTGTGTGACCATGAATGGGAAGAGTTGTATCTATAAGACTCTCATTGTTAACACGATAACCCCTCCACTAGATATTATAGTATTTTGGGAGGGAAGAGACTATGCTGGCTTTCTATCCTGGTTCCAAATTCGTAAGTGTTGTTTTGAGTTCTCACAAATGTTCAGAGAGGAAAAAATGCATGAAATTTCATATATTAATTTAATAAAATTATCCAATTTCATAGAAGTTTCACAAGCACAGAAATTATTATGGAAAAATGTTACAAATATCTCACCCATCTTAAATCCACAACTATTTTCAGTTTTCAACAGCACAATAATGATTCATCTTCCTTCCAGCTTTTTCCAAAGTCACATACATGACTGCTCACAAGAAAGTGGATTTTAAGTTTTAACATTCTTCACTGTGAATAAATTTCCAGTCCCCAAATATTCTGAAAAATCAATATTTCATGCTGCTGCAAAATATACATAACCAGCTCATGAAAAATATCACAGATTTTTATCAACCTTTCCCCTCACTTTTGCCTAGCTCAAATGAGGAGATATCGTTGGAGGATCCAAGTATATTTTTTGTAACTGTTTAGTGCATGTTTGTACTTTTTGATTGAGCTTTTATAAAACAAACATATAGTTTTGTATATTTTCTTCCATAGGATGACAAACTTTTCATTTAAAAGATGCAACAACTAACATTTTAGCCTATCCTACAAGTACCTGCCCCACAAAACACACAGAACATGTACACACATGTATGCCTTTAGATGTACACTGTGCACTGCACATTATTAGGGACACAATGTAGAATACATAATAAATAATACTCTATCTATTCATTAATCAATGGGATACTTTTAGGATTAAGTTAAGCCTCTTCTAAAGCAAAAAGTGGGTATAAATCTGCATGACCCAAGAAGGACACACTTCACTTTTCCTAACCTATTAGAAGGTTTACTTAACCTATTCTGACACAATTGTTAGTTTCCACACACTATAGTAATTATTATATATGAAAAGCATCCCAGAAATACATTGCAACAGTATGGGTGGGGCAGGCAGAGGAATATCAAAATGGAACCATTTTGAGGCAATGCTCCTATTTTGTGCCATTTAAAGGCACTGTTTTGATAGGATTATAGTGACAGTGTTTGCACCACCAAAGAGAGTTTCCAGTCCAACCCATATTTTCAGAGGTTCATTTCAGGGCCAGAAAATTATATTTTGGGTTTAAATTTGTCATTCAAAGTCTCAGCCAAATTATTAAAAAACAATCACAAGTAGGGCATAATTCTCATTTACTAACTTCAGATGAACTTTAAATATACAGAACCCTTTTCCCTTCCTATGTGAAAACAAGCAGATGATCACTGCACTGTGTCAACAACCTTTGGGGAGAACGTTATCCAAACTGGGCCTGATTCATCCTGCAGGCACAGGAGGCATCCCTTTGTGCTGGGTGGCACAGCTATACCATCAAGGTCATTCACTCCTGGGGTAAGGCACCATCTGTCCACATCAGGGGTTCCATCAATGGAAGCTAGCTTTGTGCTAATGGACACTGCCCAGGACAGACACTGCGACCCATCCCCCAAGCTTTTGGTGTACATTATGCCACTGAGGGCCTGCAACTAGAGCATATACTTCAAATTTTCCAAATACATAAATCTATATCTTTACCATTGTTGTTTTAGTACACCAGTGAAGAAGTCCATCTCAATAGCTCTGTAAAATTTGCATGTGTGTATGTGTGTGTGAGAGAGAGTGTGTTAAATGGGAAATATAACATTTTGTTGAAAGCCACAAATAAATGTTTCCCAGCCCTACCAGAGTATAGTAGAAGCACTCCAGAAGTCAAAGGGTTTTATAAACTATGTTGCCAGAAAGTCTTCATCTTCAAGGGCCTGTATCTGCTCTTACTGAAGTTAGTGCAAATATCTAATTGGCTTGAATGGGAACAAGATATAGCCTGAGGCCTTATTCCAAGGACATTCTGAAGGAAGTAGTAGGAAAATACTTGAGAGCATTACCCTCTTTTTTGTTTTGATAGAAAGAAACATTATTCCTGTATTTTTTATTTTAAAAATATTTTGCAGTTGTGATGAGGCTAGGGAAAAAAACGCTAAATGGGAAGTTTATTCCATTGATGTCTATTCCTCAGAAGGATTTGGAACATCTAACTCCCAGAGGATACTAGTGTAGCTTGGCCACTGTTCTAATCCCAGATGTCAATCTCCATGTTAAAAAGGTGTACTTCACTTTAAAAATGGAGTCCAGCATTATCTTTAGTCTTAACATTATACTCACCTGTTAATATTTGTAAAGCAGTTTGAAGAGGTTATGTGTTACATAAATCATTATGATGTCCCCCATCCTGCAAATACATTTGTGCACCCATTCAAAGAACCGCTGAAGTCAGTTTGCAGAATGGGGACCTATTAATGTACAGCTACAACTTAAGGATTTTCAGAGTCAGGGCCAAATTTGGGGCTGAATGTCCTCAATTCCAAACGACTTCAGCGGTAATGGTGTGTGTTCAGGATTATAGGCCCAGATCCTCAAAGCCACTTAACACCCACTGTAATTGAGAATTCCATTGAGGATCTGGGCCTCAATGTCCATAGAGGTCAATGGGAATTTTGAGGCCACAAACTATGCAGGAGTAGGTCCTAATTATTTTGTATTATTTTTAATAAAGTGCCATTCATGTGCATAGCAGTTTGCAGACAAGTAGAAAGACAGGGCTCCTGTCCTAAGAAGGTTACAGTTCAAGGTCCCAATCCTTGTCCCATGGGGCTAGGCCTCTGGACTGCCAGCATATGCAAAAGTTTTCCATGTTGAAAAATTTGCAGGACCCAAAGGCCAGGTCTAAGTTGGAGCACTGATTCAAAATAAGATGTATGCGCTCACCATGGCAACAAAAGGAGGAAGTGAAAAAAATGGAGACAGGGGAAGGGAAAACTGCTCTTTGGACAAAATTAATGCAATTTATTTTGTTCCTGTGTCATGTTTTTCACTGTTGTTTTATTTCCATATGTTCCCATAAAAGAGGGAAACAGGCAACACCAGAGGTGAGACTGACGATGGAAAGCTAGCCAACTGAAATGAGATTTGAGGTTGACTTGAAGGAAGATATGGAGGACATGTGGGTTGCACAGGAGGAGGAAAACAAGGCCAAGTTTAGGAGACAATATGTAAAAAGGTGCAGAGTCTACATTGATCAAGCTAGCATTGCGAATCTTCATCTGAGAAATAAGGCCTTTCTTGCCATCTAGTCCATAACTGATACAAAGGAGAATATTGTATATCTTTATAAGAATAGCTACTGCACAGAATACATTATCCACTCAAGCAAAATATTTCCATATGGCTAGAAAAACCCAATTTGGTAAAAGGATCAATTACAATCTAGACACATGCAAATATTACTGGGTTTCTCTGTAAGGCACATTATTTACATCATAGATTTCCTATTGTTTTGTGTTTTGTTGATATGAAATAATCTTTCATTTCCTTCTTTGTCCAAAGTAGTCCAGGCATCCTTTGCTCAATAAATAATTCAAAGATATATAAATATTTTAAGAACTATAAGCAGTATATTTTGGACCAGTAGAAGAGGAGTGAAATTAGTTATTTCTAGTGGAGATTTTGATTGCACCAGCATAATTATTTTTCAGTTTTCATTAGCCTACAGTGAACCAAATCTCTCTTTACTTTCAAACACTGTTTAGTTTCATCTGCAAGAGTAATTTTTATGAAAAAGCAAAAGCATTCAAATATGAATTTTCAATGCTTTCAAAATTCACATACTAAATTCACATACAGGAAATCTTTAGTCATCTTGTAACAATTTTTTGTCCTGCCTACATCATTTTAAAACTACAGCATAATCATCTTTTTTTCTTAAATATTGCGTTTATGAGTTAGTAGATGAAACCTTGTTGAACACCTGAATATAATGAACTAATAAGGAATATTCTGTCACTATGTTTGTTTTTACATTGTAGGTTGAAGAGAAATGGAAGGAAAATACTTTTTTTTAATTCAAAGTTGTTTCACTACATCTAGACTGAACTACAGTCAAAACTACCTGGAATTTTAAAAGCTGAAGTAAGAATACACTATTAGCAGATGGATGATAATCTGTATTATACATCCTATAATTAATAAAACTTTAGTAACTAAATTGTAAAGAAACAGAATTGTTGACAATATACAATATTCTCCTATTTAAGTATTAAAAGAAAATTACAGATATACGATTAAGGGGCAGTAGAGTATCAGTTAATATACATATTTTTATTTAAAATGTTAGGGTAAAGAATTGATTTTTATCCCTCTCGGTCCAATTTTCCTCAAAATTTTAGCTAATCTAATACAGTCAGTAAATCATTTTGTTCCTCTCCCTTCTGTTATTCTGGTCAATGCCATTTCTGTAGATGGGAATTTACTGTGGCTGTCATAGGACTAGCTTGTGCTTTAACATCTAGTCCTGAGTAAACAGAGGCACACAGCTGTGCTGATCTAGCAGGAGCCCCAAGGAGAGAATTGTACTCCAAAGAGAGACAGTTCCTTCCCTGACCAACAGCTCTGCTGGCTGGCACACTGTAGGATGAGGCTTACTCCCCTCTCGTCTCCACACTCACCTAGATGCAGGGAATGTACCAAACACACAGACCTTGCTCTGTCTCCACTGCCTGCATGTCATAGGATACAGGGAGGCCAGCCAGGGGACAGCAATGCTGATAGAAAGATGGGTCTCATTCCCCCTTATGTCCTTGTACACTTACTCCCCTTTACACCCTTGCATGGCTGTGCAGGGCTGGGTCACAAACTGACCAACGGTTATGAATCACATTCCCTATTTACAGGAAATGTGGGGGAGAGGCTACATCCCTGACATAATTTTCTAGGATCAGAATAGGAGCCTTTCAAATTTGGATTACCTTAAAAGGTATGAAAAGGATTTCCGACACAATGGTATTTCTTGTAGCATTTTGCTGTGAATTGGGGGTCTGTTTTGTTTTTCAAGACACGTGTGAAAATATCTAATAAGAATTTTTCACAGGTATCCTCTCCATGAGGGAGAACTCCTATTGCTCCTAGTGGTTGACATTGTACCTTTACAGTCCTCCGGAAAAAGAGTACTTGTACATTTCGTTTTCCCAACCTAGCTGTGCAATGGTCAGTATTGCCCTGTAGTTAGAGTTACACATTTTTTATGGTTTGAGTCTGAACTTCCGATCCACAATGCAAGTCTCCAATATTTGCACTAAGATGAGTTGGGAGGGCTGCCAGGAGCCTTACACTAAATTGCTATACACCCTGATTCTCCCTTCCTGCAAAAAGAGTGTAGCACAAGATCTGTATCTCCTTCACATCTGTGATGGTGGAGCTCTAAAGAAGACTTGGTTGATGGGTATGTCATAGGAACCTGAACAGAACAGCCATCTGAGAAAGGTCAATCTAGAGCCCATGTACAGTAGTGATTTAAGACACAGTTGATCTGTAGCGGATTTCAAAACATGCAGTACAAAAGTTATAGGAGGAGAATATCAAGTAATATATTGTTTTGGCATATGGCACAGTAACTCTTGTATGTGAGTCAATCTATATATACATCCAAAAGGGAGATTCCAGGTGCAGTCCTTCAACAAGGCTTTGGCCCTCCAGTTGTCTATAGTGGTAAGGATTTGAATAGGCCAATATGGGTAGTAATGACTTTGAAATTTACAACCAGTTTTTCTTATAACTCCATGACTTTTTAGTGTATACTTTGCATGGTGGCTATTTTCTGTTGCAAAATACAGAGTGCGATCATCAACTGTTTAAGAGTTCTCTTTAACCATCATTATCTTGTATGCAAACGTGTCCTTTAGGCTAGAAGATTTTTTTTTAGTTACTTGTATGTTACAGAACAGGAAACATGCCCCCCATTCTGCGTATAAAAATTGGTGAGATCACCACTCTCCCAGTACTAGCAGTGTATTACAATAAATATGGAAGCCTTTAGAAATGGGATTTGTAGACAAAGGGTAGTCTTTGTCCAGTGATAAAGGGACTAGAGGGTGAGGAGGAAATATACTTTGTATGAAACATACTTTATGAGGGAATGCACTTTCTCAAAGTCTCTGGTTTTGTATAAAAAGGGAACACATTTTCAGTCATATATTTTTAGCATTCTGCTGATATCTTGTTGTTTCCTTGATTCCTTTCTCATATTCTGCCTCTCCGCCTCTGCTTGTCACTTCCCCACAGCCTGCAGAAACTGAGAGTTATGCAATGGAAATGCCACAGACTCTAAATGCCTTGATAAGGATCAAGGGTGGAATGGACATAAAATTGCTTAAGGACAGCAGAAGAAGATGGAAGTATTCCCATGGAAAGGACAGGAAAATTAACTCCATTGGTCATCAAACTTTCAAACACATCTGAGATAAATCTGATACATTTGCTTACTTCAGAACATAAGCTAGCTGCAGTAATGCAAATACCTTTTACAATCTATTTCTGGCATTGTGCAGAAAGGAGATTGTAAGCCAGTGTGCAGACTCACAAGTTGGGGGAAGATAAAATAAAGTCCCAAATACATGTCTCCTCACAGGCCTTGTTTTATTTTCCCAAAAATGCATATTCAAGCTCAGAACAAATCAACTCAAACTACTGGGTAATATTCACACAGGGTCTTTCCAATTACAGGCAACTGGGAGAAAACACATCCTTCCCCTCTCACAGCCTCCTTTACATTCCCTTTCCCTTTATAACCCCACCCAGGTCAATCTAGGCAGGAACCTGGTAACCCTTTGCTGCCTGTACTGTTTTACATCTTATCAGAGAAATCTTTTCTGAATACCCAGATTATCATGAATCTCCCTCTTCTTAAGACTTATACATCTTTTGCCTTGGCATTTTGTGATGGAAACCACATTTTAAGTGAGCTGTATCACAACCAGACTGGCCACCAAATTTAAAGGTACACCTATCACAGGAGAACATTTGGAAAGGTTACCAAGGGAACCATAGAAATGATCAATATAGCTATAGGTTTTGTTTAGCTTTATGAGGAAAAAATAACACAACAAGACACTCTAATTGACTACATCTCATGGACTTAGAAGTGACAGAGCAATTTAGCCTTTAAAGAACTACATAAAATATTTTATCACATCTCTGCCTCAGTAACTTTAATAAACTACACAGCCTTCAGGGACCCAGCTCCTTATAAATTAACTGCCTTCAACTTGCTGCACAAGGGTCTTTATCTCTTGTCAGCTTAATTATGTGTTTAATTTTATTTTTAACATTTTTTAAAAATGACCCACACCAAGAGAAGCCTTGATTGTTTAATTAAACAAATGAATATGGTTATATCTAGCATGATCAAAGCACTAATTTGTCATACTAATGTTTTATACAGAGCTGATAGTTCCATTGTAGTGCTAATACACCAGTCTAGTCTAAAGTTTATCTGCCCACCTTTCCAGCAATAATTTACTGTTTTAACTTTGTTCCACAGCCTTCTTAGAACTAATTGGCTGCAGATTCTCCCCAGTGCCTCAAGAACTGCTATACTCTAATAAGTTATGAAGCAATTACAAATGTATTACTGCATCTGTATATACCCGTGCATGTTCTAAGCAGATGCTGTACAACCCAAAAGGGGAGTTAGGTTAAGATGAATGTGTCTCCTTTACAGAATGTGATTGTAGAAGACTGTTCCTTTAGGCAGGAAAAGCTCCAGTAGAAATCTGGTAAGGAATCTGTAACTAATTACAGGTGAACTTCAAAGAAGTGGAAGTTCAGTTTGGTTTGGTAAGTGTCAAAAATGTTGGACAATTACCCAAGCTTATTCAAACTACAGTATAAGGTATTTAAGACTCCCTTCTCCTCCATTTCACCTCCTTGAATATTCAAATAGGTCATCAAGTCCCTCTTGTGTCCTCATGCATACATCTTCATGTCCTACATAAAGACAGCTATGACTGATCCCTTTCTGCTGGTTGGCCATCCTCTGATGTAGATACCTTTCCTCTCCTTTCCCACGGCCTTTGCCATGATGTTTGAAGATCTTATTGCAGAGACCACAGCTAGCGTCTCTCTAGGACCACAGCTGCCACTAAAATCAAATTTTGTGCACTCTGGAGCTAAGTACCTCTGAGAGCATTGTACTACCCACAAAGTTAGCAGAAGCCAGAAAGCGGTTGCCATAGTTGCCAAACCATGTTACAGGACATCCAAAAAGTGAGGAATGTTGCGAAGGGGCCGGTGCAAGTGCTTATATTTGGAGTCAGAGAAAGGAAGGAAAAGAAGCAGGTTTTCACTAAACCTAATCTAAGCTTTGTGATCAGCTAGGCAAATGGCCTAATCTTTGGTCTAGGATTATTTTTATTCTGAACCAGTTTGACTGTCCCACCAGGATTCTTTGGCTCTCCCACTCTAGATTAGAAATTAATTGGGTATTCCATCCATCGGGTATTCATATTAGCTCATTTCCATTACTTATTTTTTAAGGGGAAAAATAGTTTCTCAGTTCATATTAAGCTAGATGTCTTCAGCTATTCTGTTTAAAAAGCGTAAACCTGGTTAAAGAACCAAATGTAGCTGGTTTCAAATCAGCAAGGACAGGCACAAAGAAGTTACGCGAGGATGATATCAAGTCACACTGCTTTGGCATGTAGATCATAGAAAACACACTAATTGAGAAAAAAATGTGCCATGGGGATTTCAACAGAGGAGTATACGTTGGTTCACATGCAGCAAAAGCACATATGGAATATGGATCTGAAACCTAATTCTTCAGAGATTGGTAGAAGCCAAAGGTGTGTACTTTGGACTGCTCAGTGTAAGGAAGATGTTGGTTAGTAGATAGGAAGAATGGCAGGTGACACCCTTGGAATTACTGAATGCTGGTCTCTGTGCAGTAACAATATATGCTCAGTAAGCTCAGAGAGTGGTGGATGCAACTGAGAAAAGTCCGCATCAAAAGTCAAAGCTGAGGCGAAAGAACTACTATATGTGTGGGAAGACTGTGGTGCAAGAAAAATAACTTTCAGGTAAGCTATGAGGTAAAAAACTGGAGAGTACAATTGCAAAGTCCTGTAGAATTTATGGCTTACTTAGTTAATATGTCTGTCTGTCTGACTGATAGTTCCATTGTGGTAGTAATACAATAGTCTAAAGTACAGTTCAATTCCCATCTTTCTAGAAATAATGTAGAATTTTCACTGTTTTCAAGCACCTCTGAGACCAACAATAAATGACTGCCAGTTTTTCCCAAGCACATTGAAGAGGTCAGACTTTCTAATAAGTTATTAGCCAATGACTAATCTGCTATATGCATCTATGAATATCATAAGAATACAATTAGCACGCTGAATTTAAAGAGACATTCTTAATGGAAAAGTTAGAAGAACATTCTAGTTATAGACAATTCTCTTCATACAGCCTAGATTTTAGTATTTCCCTTTCCATGTGCTTTATTTCTACGTACCTTTGTATGGAAGTAAGGTCTTTGTTTTTAGGGGTTTCATCTGTTGATGATGCTTAATCTTCATTCAATACCATAATGTTTTACTTGTTACATCACACAGAAATTAATTATGTTGCCAAAAAAGCATGATGGCATTAGGAAGAGAACAGGTAACAAGAGCATTTCAACCCTTAAAGACAATATTTTGTTTTTATGCAAGTGTCAAAGTTTTTACGTATGGCACAGTGACATACAAACTGAAAGCCAGAACCACAGGTGGCATCAATAGGTTAAAAAAGAGTTACACCAATTTACCCTAATTGAGGCTCTAGCTGGATGATAGGCACTAAAGCCCTGCTGCTTATAACTTTGTCAAGTTTTAACTGGGCTGAAATTTTCCATGCCAGGTGTGTGCTTCAGGCTGAATTTTTTTGGAAAACCTCAGCCAAAATGATTCCGTTGTTTCAGAGAATGAGACTAGGGAAAAACAGGTTTTCACTTGTGTTAAATTCTGGTGACCTTTTCTTTGGGAAGCTCAGATACTACAGTGAGGAGGCCCGTAGAAAAGCCTCTGAGGAAAGCAATAATCTTGTCTGAAGAGCAGGGTTTGAATAGTGTGCAGCAAATAAGGCCTTGGGACACATATTAAACAGTGAAAAGAAAACAAAATATTCAATAGCTCCTCACTAAGTGCGTACCATCCATTTTGTACACTGAATGATTCAGGGGTCCTATGTTAAGAATAGTTTGTGATCATGTAATTAAAGACCATATCATAACAAATATGCACAAGGGAAGCAAATGAAGGTTGCACAAGCAACCTTAATTCTGGCATTTCCTAACTTTCGAGTTCTTGCCTTTGTGGGAAATATATATGTGTGTGTGTGTGTGTATATATATATATATATATATACACACAAGTGATCTTAATTAACTGCAGTTGGTAGAAATTGAAATTATCAACATACATTAACTGTTTATAAATGGGAGGTACTAGATCCTTAATCCACCTCTTAAAACCATTATTGTATCAATTAAAGGGGATACATACAATAATTATAAGCTTTCAAAAATTACGAGTTCTCTCTCTATATAAGGTTTTCACTACAGATTTAATTCAGCGCAGTACCAGTCAAATATTCATTTCATGCTTTATATTCTTTCATTCTCTGGAAGCTTGGGCAACTGCACACTTTAGGTAAATCCCAACATTTTAAATAGTTCAGAGCTGACAACTATTTGTACTTTCAGTGGTAAATTGTTACAGTCACTAGATTAGTCTTTATTTTAGGAAAGCTTGCTAAGGTATTTCAATTCTGTATGAAAGCTACACACATTCAACAGATTAGTGCTCTAGTATGTAATGCTCTTACTGGCACATATCCATTCTTGGTGTCATTAGCCAGGGTGAATACTGAATTATTTCACGTACCGGTAACAAATTAAAAAAACATATTCTTTTTATAGGTAGGAAACTATTTCCTTAATAATCATATTGTATTCAGAGATACCAAAGGTTTTACAAACTGATTTGACCTATCTAAATAGTATTCTTTGCTGCCGATGGCCCGCTCTGTTATGATTACCTATGGAGGCCACTGTGTTTACAAGCAAATTAACTTGGGTTTCCCACCTTTCACGTCCCTATCCATTTATCTAGGCTAGCTATCTATACACATTTCTAAAGCACCTACAATGTCACTATTGACGTTCATCACAGGCCATGTACCTGACATTTATGACAGGAAGAAAACTAGTCTACTCATAGACGAGGTCTTATAGAAGGGTTTTATTATGAGGGAGGAATATGGTACTTAAAGTAAAGGACATGTTCCTGGAGGTTTGACAGGGTCAGGTCAGATTTTGCAAAGATGTAAAATTATGCACCAGTCACCATTCTATAATATATACTCTGGTAAGGGAAACAGAAATGAAAGGCTGTTCCAGACTATAAAAATCTTCATCTGTGGTGATTCTAGGTGGTAACTACAAACCTGAAATTCTTTCAGCTCCCATCAATATTAAATAATGGTTGTCACTTTAATTGAAAAATGCAGGTTTTGTGACTTTACAAATCCATTCATGGCTATATCATCTGATTTGAAACTTACATGTTCTACCACAGATATAGCACAAATACTCAAAAAGAAGAACAGGAGTACTTGTGGCACCTTAGAGACTAACAAATTTATTAGAGCATAAGCTTTCGTGGACTACAGCCCACTTCTTCGGATGCATATAGAATGGAACATATATTGAGGAGATATATATACACACATACAGAGAGCATAAACAGGTGGGAGTTGTCTTACCAACTCTGAGAGGCCAATTAATTAAGAGAAAAAAAAAAACTTTTGAAGTGATAATCAAGATAGCCCAGTA